>NW_017172225.1:1989021-2002053 GCF_001652005.2 Ceratina calcarata | reverse complement strand
TATTGGCCAAAAACGAAAATTTGGAAGAAATTGAAGGGGTACCCCTTGGAAAAATCTCGGAAAAATCGAAAATTTTTTTTATTGTTTATTATTAGCAATGTTCTTCCGACGTCTGATTTCTTTTTAAAAAATGCGTTTCTAAAGTGCATAAACTTTTGGGATTGACTGTATAACCAATGCATCCTTAAAGCAATCAACTCCATCGAATATGCAGAAGACGTGTTAATAAAGTAATTACATCGAACTTCGCTAATAATGTTTTACAAACTGATGCGATCTTATATATATATATACACATAAACAAAGAAATAAAAAAGAGGTCTCAAAGGGAATCGAGAGTGTACGGATCTAAATTTACCTGAGAAGTCCCGGGCGTTCAAAGAGACGCGCGGAGGTCTTGGCCGTCCCGTTCCATCCGGATAGATAAAATTAAGGGGACTTGAGAAGCTTAGATCGGGGTGGAAGTCGGAATGGCCGCAGCAAACGACGACCAAACTGGCTATTTTTGTGTCCGCGTCCACGAGAGAAGCCACAAACGCGTTACGATTGCCACAGCGAATTTCACTGACATCAAAAAGACCCTCAAGCTGGTGTCTTCGACAGTTCCACAATTATTAAACCGTGGTAGATCGTTCCACGAAATTCTGATCTCAACCCCGGGGATCGTTATGCTAATGAAAAAAAATATGGATACGGAGTTTCCCTATCGTGAAATCGATATCTGTTCGAACCGGCTGCTGTTTCTCCCGGCAAGATTTTTCTCTCCCTGCCTATGTCAGCTGTACAAATTTTCATTTCGGACGGGACAGAAATAGATATTTAAAAGAGCGAATGAATATTGTAATGGCTCGCGATGAAAGTATGCGATACGCGAGGCGAGTCACGCAGAGAGAAACGTAGTCGACCGCAATTTGTGTCTGACTGGTATCTATTAACTTAATTGTAACACGCTTCGAACCCTCTTGTCTCCAACCGCTTTGTGCATCGTTTATTGCCCCCGGTATATATTCACGATTTCGGTTTTAAAAGCCAGTTTCGGACCCGCATATCAGGACTGTGAGAGTCGTATCGCTCATGTCCACCGTCCGTGCTCGTTAATAAAAATAATATTTCGAACGGAGAGAGACGTACGGGAACGATGTTGTCCGCTAGAAAAAAGTTTAAGACGATCCTGACGATCGCCCATTCGTCACGTTTGAGGGTCGTTCGATTTTGACGTGGCTCGCGTACCCTCATCCGGTACCATACAGGCGGATCCTTTCTCTTTTCCAAGTTGACGTAACGCAGGACACGCGTCTGTTTCGTGTCCGGAGAAAAAGTAGAGGATCCCACCATATGTTTTTACGTCTTCCCGCTTTTGTATCTCTATTTTATTTGTTGCAGAGATGTCCTGCTGTTCCCTGGCGGCCGGTTCTTGTCGCAGCGTCTGCTCTAAGGTACGTGCCCGTCCGACGATTCGCGGTCGACACATGGTCGCACTCGAGAGCTTTCAATTGTTTCCGGCTGTTTTCCGACGTTCTCGAATGAATTATGAATTAGAAAGCTCTTCGAAACCTGACCCGAGCCCGTGCCGTGTGTCTATTAATTATGCGGAGGAGAGATCTCCGTGGGAATGTCAAAAAGACAATTTCGAGAGAGAGAGAGAGAGAGAGAGAGAGAGAGAGAGAGAGAGAGAGAGAAGGAGGTATAATTTCGCCGTGGACGAATGCGATATCGTCCTGGCCGGCTGATAAATATCGGTGGACCGACCTCGGGACGATAAAGGATACAAAATATGCCGTGTCCACGGATATATTAGGATCTCTCGGATGAATAAAAAAGGAAGAGGAAGTGCGAGCGCACAAGGTGGTTTTTTCGACAGGGTTCACCTCTGGCGAGCAAGCGACGTGGGGTGCACGCGTGGTTGTAGCTTCTTTAAAAGTGGCTGCACCAGAGGCCCCTCGACCGGAGATAATATCGGAGACACTGGGGCCCGCTGAGAGATTTACGCGGGACCCCCCCGGGGGTCCATGGCCCGCTCATTCATACGCAAATATTACGAATTGACGCCCGCGAACCGACCGTGCGACCATATCAATGATATCGTGTTCCCTCGCAATTTATAGCGAGTATTTGCTCTAGCCACAGATCAACGCGAGTCAGCGTTTGCTCGCGTCTGCCAAGAACCATTCCTTATTAATAAATTAAACGACGTTACTTTGTATTCGCGAGCAGAGAAAAGTGTACCCCATTTGAGAAACGGCGACGCGGTTTAGCAGAGTGCATAGCTCCCAGAATATACCGCGACAGAAATACGTTCGTCGCCTCCGAGTTCGCTATCGTTTACGCCCTTAAACGTTTGCAACAGTTCATTCCTGGACAGTTCTATTTAAAACTCATGATTCTCGCGAATAATCATTCCCTCTGGTTGCTCGGTTCACCCAAAAATAATATTATTTAAAAGCGAACGCGATTGGTGGCTTGTGTAAAAAGGAACAAAGTGACCCGTGACCCACGGTACAGTACGTGGCAAATAGCTAACGAGACCCAACACCGCGCACGGTGATGGATAGTCGTAACTTGGAACCGTGAGGCGACTACGGGATAGAGACTGTACGTCCTCGTACGGCGATTGAATCCGAAATGAACTTCTAAATGGTAGAACAAGTCGATATCCGCGCGGTTTCTATTGTCATTCAGTGACGAGCAACAGGAAATCGCCTCTGGCCACCGGACCGTACCCGTGTCCTTGATTCTTAATAACTTCTAATGCGCCGTACTGTGCATTCGGAACAGTGGAAATTCCCAAGGAGGGACGCGACGCTCGTACCGTTCGTAAAAATCGAAGAGACTTTGAAGGGTATCAGAGGACTTTCTACGATTCTCGAATATCGCGCGGCAGCTGCGCGACGTTTTCGGATATCACTTCTTTTAATTCCCCGATGAATCTTTTCAATTCACTTAAGAAAAAATGTTGCGCGGCGCTTTCAGATCTCTTTGGTGGTGCTGGGTGCCGAGGAGGAGGCGAGGGAGAACGCGACACGCCGGCTGCTCGAGTTCTGTTCCCCGGAGCTGGTAAGCCGCTTTTAATCGATCCTTTTAATCCGCACTCGAAACCGAAAGGTCGCGAACCGATTCGAAGGGGGACGAAAAACGTGGGAGCAGAGGTCGATCGGGATTCGCGTTACAAAAGGAGGCTCTTACCTTTCTTTTTTACACGTTCGCTCCGATTTTCACTCATGCCAGATGATCCTGACGCCTTCGACTTGTTCTTTTTTTTCAGGCTCGGTTCTGGGGCTGCGTTAACTCGACTCTGAACGGTGAGAATCTTCGAATCTTCCTAATTCTTTTTTAGTTCTGTAGCGAATCAAACAAATTTTCGAACTTAACATCTGTACCGTTTTCATTCAGATTTTACAACATTTCTTTCCATCATTGTTCCCAAGTGTTATTAAAGGATTAGGTATGTTTAATTTCGATAGAGGTGAAGAAACATGGAAACTGGATTGGAAGGGGTTGCTGTTACCTGGCGCTGAATCCAGTTTGTCGATCCACGTGCGCGCTATCGGGATCCAGGAGAGATCTCAATGAATCCTGTCGGCCAAGCGACGAGCCCGAATTCTTTTCTTGTCTGGAGAAACGCGAGGAGGCCGAGAAATGTTGCAGTAACGTGTCCAACGACACTTGCAGGACGATCTGTCAAGATCTCTTCTATAAACCCGGAAAGATCTCTAACTTGAAGTTGTACAGCAGCAAAGGATGCTTCCATCAAGTGCCAAAGTGTCTGAAGAACGTCGCCGAGGTGAAACAGGCGGAGGATCCCAAACAACGTGAGTTCGACGAGTAATTCGTACTTTACAACAACTTCTTCATTCTTTCGAATGCGTCTGTAGATCTGCATTGTTGCAACGAGGCGACCAACACGGCCTGCCTCGACACGTGCCGACGAATCCTGCAAACCGCGACGACCGATCAAGAGATCATGGACGCGTTGACGGATAAATGCAAGCCAGTTCTGCCTCAATCACCGTTTTGGAGCTGCTTGCTAAAGTCTGGTTCGCCGAAGCCGGCTCGTCTTCCGTTGGATGCGGGCAAATTGTCGTGCTGCACCAAAGCGGCCAAGCTGTCGTGCCAGAGTCTGTGCTGGAGAGCGTTTCAAGCCGACTGGGAATCAGCCTGGCTGGAATTCGACGCTGAATGTCTATCGTCCAGTTTCGAAGGAGAGCTGAGGAGGTGTCTCGAGGATGCCGACGATCCTTGCGAAATGGGCTGCTCGGGACTGTCCTACTGCGCCCGATTCAATGATAGATCCACGACGTTGTTTAGGTAAGAACTCCGTTCTTCAATTTATTTAAAAATCCCGAGTATTTTTTCGTTACTTTTTTCTTCGTCCCTCGTAGAAGTTGTTCGGCGACGTCCGACGAAGCAGCCGAATGGGAAGCGCATCACTGGGCCCGAGGTGGTACCGTCCGAGGGTTGGGTATCCCAGTGCGAGCTGCGGCATCCTGTCCCCAGGAAACACTGCGTGCAGCCGCGTGTCTGTTACAGCTACGTCCTTGCGAGAGCAGAATCCATGAAACGAGACTTTGTCGCGAGGATTGTTTAGAATTAATGGTCAGCTGCGTAGATTGGTCCGCTATAACTGGACCGCACACAGCAGCCACGTTGTGCGCCAAGCTTTCACCGGCCAGGTCTGACGCGCCTTGTGTGTCTCTGAAGCCGTTCTTAGAAGATCCACAAGAGGAATCTGTCGTACATCTCGAAGAGGACATCGCGACACCTTGCAAGAGTAATCCTTGCGCCCAAGGCGAGATCTGCGAGCTGGTGCACCACGGTCGACAATTATATCGGTGTCTGCCAGCCTGTTCCCTGGGAGAGATGTCAAAGCAAATGGTTCCCGCGGGATCTTGGGTGCAGATCCCGAGATTCGATCAACAGGGCTGCCTCAGAATCTGCCAGTGCACTTTACGCGGTCTCGAGAAATGCAAAACGCTCAACTGTTTCAAATTCAATTCTTGTTGGGTGCACGATCGTTACATAGCACACAAAGCGAACTTCTATCTCGAGTGCAACCCCTGCCACTGCTTCGAGGGCGAGTTCACGTGCTCGAAAAGGAATTGCGGAGACCCAGGAGTCCCGTCTTTACCCTGCGACTGCCCGACTCACTACGTCCCCGTCTGCGGTCGATTAGGCTTCACGTTCGCGTCCGGATGCTTGGCCAAATGCGCCGAGATGTCCGCGAGCGAAGTCGAGTTCGGCAGATGTTCGTCCAGAGATCCCTGCGCCTCGAATCCTTGCGACAGCACCGAGAAATGTGTACGGAGGACCAGAGTGTGCTTGTCGAGGCTTCATAAACCTTGTCCGCAATACGAATGCGTTCCCCTCGATTGCTACTTACGCGACGAAACTAGCGGTCCCGTCTGCGACCAGGAGAATCGTCAGCATAGTTCTATTTGCGCTATGATCCGAAGCGGAGCCACGCTGGGTTACAGAGGACCTTGTTTGGAAGGATGTAGCTTGCGGGGTCCGGTTTGCGGTGCCAACGGAGAGGTGTATGCGAACGAATGCGCGGCTTGGGCGGAGAGGACCGTGGTGGATTACTTTGGATCTTGCGTGGCCGTGGGATTAATCGGTGATCATGCTAAACCTCGATGCGGAGAGGCGGTGCAATGTCCTCGACTGATAGAACCTTACTGCGTGGGCGTCACACCGCCCGGGGCTTGCTGTCCCGTTTGCGGCGGAGCGGCCAAACTGTTTTATTCCAAGAAACAGGTACACGCGTTTTTTTATTCTCAGAAATGAATTCGGTACGTTGCTTTCAACGATCATGTTATTTTTCGTTTCCAGCTGGATAGGATATATTATATGATGGACGAAGACGTGGACAAGGATTCGGTTACGCTCGAGACTCTGTTAACTGCCCTTTCAAGGCAGATTCAGGTGTCACAGTGTGTTCTCCGGGGCATGATCACACCGGACCGTGACATATTCATCGTGGTCCAGTCCACCTTGAAGAGGCCAACGAGTTTGCAGTTGCGGGCTTGCGTGGTCGAAGCGGAGAAGTTAGTTACCAGGATTTCGGAGAGGAGCCCGAGGATCGCGGCCGAGGTACCTTTAGGCGCGCTCACCAGAGCGGAACTTGCTCACAGTTACATATCAAGTGCCATATCCATTAATGGATGCGTTATGCATATCGTTTCTGGAGTTTTCATTTATGTTCTAATCTCGTAAAGACATCGGGGACGTCGCGTTTTCTCAAAGGTGCTAAAAACGTTTTCTCTCTCTTTTTTTTACCTAACGATTTTACCGTTTCCGGTAACGTCGAGTTCATGACTGTGATTCTTCTAGTGCCTACTAACGTAATATACAGAAAATTATAGTGTATTTTCTTATCTTAATATTGCCAAAGAAAGAAAAGTGCGTGGAACATGTACAAAGGCGAATGTATAATCACCCGAACGCAATTATTAATTCTGATGATCTTGCGAGTTTTAGTTACCAAATAAAAATTGCAACACCGTGTAATATTTGCGTTCTGGGAATTGAACGGTGATTACGCTGCTCATTTTATGTTGTAAATAGAACGTAGAGTCCTAACTTAAGTTACCAAAAAACATCGTATTCTCGTAGTGAATAAAAAAACATCTGCTCTGAATCTCTTGTTTCGCCTCGTGTGTTTGTTATTAAAAATGTGGATAGCACGCAGATGCTACCAGGTAATAACGTGTTAATCAAAGTTCTCGTTGTTAAATACAAACTTTTTTGTATAGACATATCTATAAGTTATAATAAATTTCTAATTTTTATCGTACGCAGTTCATCGAAATGAATCATATATAAGTGTTTGTATATATACCATTAATGCAGAGAATTACGAAACGAAGAGCATTATTTTCTTTACAAAACCTTGTATCGGCCACGAGACGCTGTGTGCGCCCCGGAAGCTTGTAACTTGATTAATTCCTCTTTGATCAATCGCGAGACCTCTGCCTTTGCTTTGCTGACCGCCAGTTCGCTGGTAGATTCGATGGCGAGATACAACTTCCTCTCGCCTTCTGGCGGAGCTTTACCAGGTGCGATGTAAGTCCCTCTGACGGTGAGGCCAGCTTCGGAATACTCAGAGATCTGTGCGAGGGCTTCTTTGCTCGTGACTCTCCACCTGGCCTGCTGCGGGAAATCGTTTATCTCCAGTTCTTCTTCGTATTTTCGGAAAGTCTGTTCCCCAGTCTCCGCGTCGCTTTCGACGAGATCCTCTTCGCGCGGTTGATAGTTCAACTTGGTGTTCAACTTCGCAGCTAACTGTTCGGCGACCGTCTTCGCCGTGATGAGATTGGTTGGTCCCGCACCTTTGAGTATAGCCTCCGCCGCTTGCTGCGTCGCTCCCTTCGCCTCGGCTCCCAGGTTCTTCGCTATGTTGATCTTCGACGCTAATCGCCTAGCTAATTCTAATTTATCTGTCGCACTGGGCACTGGCTGACCGGGCACGGCGAGGTTCGCAGCAGATGGCCTGGCGATCTCGCGAACCGTTCTCTTCGGAGCTAACATACTCTCAATCTGCTGATCGATGTCATTTTCTATATCTTCGTCGTCGGAGTCCTGAAGTCCGAGAGCTGCCTTCTGGAACTTCTTTTTCTCGTTCGCTAACGCTGCTTCGGATTCGTCAAACTTGAAACCTTTACCACTGAACCCACCCCCGGTATGGACTTTCTTGCCGTCTGCTGCCTGCCGGGCTTTGTACCCTTCCCACAGTTGACGCAACGGTTCGGGCACTGGCACTCCGGCTAGTTCGTGAGCTCGGAGAATATCACCCGCGTATCGTTCTTGCTCCGACGTGATGAAAGTGTACGCGTATCTATAAATATAAAATAAATTTACTGTTTAGAAATTTAAAATACATATTGCTTTGTTTTAAAGAGATTCATCTTACCCTTTATTCCCAGCCCTTCCTGTCCTTCCGCATCTGTGCACGTAATCTTCGTAATGATTCGGACAATCGTAATTCACTACGAGTACGAGATGCTTCACGTCCAAGCCTCTGGCAGCCACTGAAGTAGCGACCAACAGCTTCGTTCTTCCCGCTTTGAAATCTAATATCGTCGAATCTCTGTCGCACTGATCGATACCACCGTGGAGAGACATACAGGAATACGAAGCCTTCATGAGATCCTTCAGCAGCGTGTCCGCGTTCTCTTGCTTATCCACGAATATTATAGTGGAACCTTTGTCTTGATAGTGGCCGAGGATCTCGAGCAGCTTATAGAACTTCTGATCCTCCTCTAGCACCACCACGTGTTGCTCGACGTCCTTGCAGACGATGGACCGTCCACCGACTTGGACTTCCACGGGTCTGGTCAAGATTCTTCTCGCCAACGCTTCCATCTGCCGTGGGAACGTGGCGCTGAACAGCACGGTCTGTCGATCGGGTCGAACGTTCTCCATGATTCGCATGACTTGCGGCTCGAAACCCATGTCGAACATCCTGTCGGCCTCGTCGAGAACGACGTACGTAACTCTACGTAGATTCGTTACTCGTCCGCTGTTGGCCGCCAACATGTCGATCATTCTGCCCGGCGTGCACACGATTATCTCAGCGCCTCTCTTCAATTCGGCTATCTGCTCCGATATGCCTGTACCACCATAAACGCAAACGTGGGATAAACCCAAAGACTTGGTGAACTTTTTCGAATCTCTCCCGATCTGCATGCACAGCTCCCTGGTCGGTGTCATGATTAACGCGATCGGCCCGTCACCGTCGGCCAGCGGTGGTTGATCCAGAATATGCCTGAACATCGGCAGAAGGAACGCCAGGGTCTTTCCACTGCCTGTTTTCGCTATGCCTATCAAATCCCGGCCAGACATGATCGCGGGAATGGCTTGACATTGAATGGGCGTCGGTTTCTCGTAACCGAGTTTCTTCAGCACTTCCAACTCTTTCTTCGTGACGCCGCACTGCGCCCACGATTTAATTGGCTTCGGGCAACCCTTCCCTTTCACGCGAATCCCTTCTAATTCTTCTTTGTACGCCTCCACCTCCTCCGACGTCATTCTCGCGATCTCAGGTACTTCGACGTAGAACGATTTTCTGAACGGCTGATATTCCGTTGTCGCATGGTCAACTTTGGCTAACTCGCGTTTCTGTTTGTTCGCAATACCGGCAGCTGTTTCATGAAGATTCTCCCCTTCCTCCTCGCTCGAATACTCGAGCCCATCTTGATTCTGCTCGATCAACTCTCCCTTCTGCTTCTGCACTTTCTTCTTGGCCACTCCAGTCACGATTACGACACCCCCGCTTTGAGTTCCACCGGTGGTCGTGCCGTTGTTAGTGTTCTTCGCACTCTTGTTGTCCAGCTTGTTCACCTTTCGAACTTCTTCCTGGACCTCTGCCATGAACGCATCTAGAGGATCGACCTCCTCTTCGTCGTCCTTCACTTCTTCCTTAACCTCTTCGACCTCTTCCTTGATTTCCCCATCTTCTTTCACTTCCTTGTTGCTGTTCTGAACAACGGGAGTCTCCTCGTCACTGTCGTCTTCGAGCGACCACTTTTTCATGGGCAGCTGAAGATTTGCTAAAATCGATGTCTTACCATCTTTCTTAGTCGCCTCCAATTCTTTCTTTTTCCGTTCCGCCCGCCACCGCTCTATCCTCTCTCTTCTCTTTTGCATTTCCAGTTCCAATCGTTTCTGTTCCTCCTCCTTAACAAAGTACAATTTTAAAT
The DNA here is from genome assembly GCF_001652005.2 of Ceratina calcarata. Lineage (NCBI taxonomy): Eukaryota > Metazoa > Arthropoda > Insecta > Hymenoptera > Apidae > Ceratina > Ceratina calcarata. The sequence goes on along the minus strand of NW_017172225.1, from coordinate 1,992,358 downwards.
AAAAGGAGGTGATCATTAGTGCGATCGATTAACATACCTTGTCCAATTTAGTGTGATCGAATGGCAATTCATCGCTCTCGCCCTTCTCTTTCTCCTTCCTCTCCCGCGATCTCGATCTGTTCGATCGATCTTTGCCTGAACGCGAGGACTTTGAGCCTGTAAGACGCTTTTCTTTACTGTCTCCACTAGCATACCGAAAACAATCAATGTTAATACATTATTTCATGACCGTACATGTTTTTAAAACCGATTTTAATACATCTCCCTTTGTGAACCAGAAATCTTTCCATCGGAATCGTGAACCGAGGATCAAGGAATACGATTACTGTAATTGCTATATACCGTTTCCTGTCGCGGTCCCTGTCTCTGTCGGAGCGATCTCTCCTGTCCCTATCCCGGTCTCTGGAACGACTTCGCCTTTCTCTGTGCCGACCCTTGTCCCGTTCCCTGTCCCTGTCCCTGCTCCTAGATCGTCGACGCTTCTTCTCCGGCGTGGTCGATCTCGATCGCGACCGCGTCCTCGATCGCCTCCTGTGATGCCTATCCCTGATTCAAAAGCACAAATTCCTTCGTTAACATAACGAATAAATGAAGGGAAGTTAATCAGTTTACAGTTTCCTAATCGTGGAAACAATGAGCTTAACCTAGAAAGATCATTTGATGAGGAATACTTACTTGTCGCTACTCCGAACCATGATCAATAATCCCGTTGAATGAGAACGAAGCACTGACGCAAAATTCTATTTCCGAAACATTTAAGAACAGTTTTCAATCAATTTTATTAAAATAGAAGATACCAACTCCGTTCAAAAACGTAAAATGTAAACCACGCACACTGCGCGAAATGAGACCAATTCTGTTTTCTCCATGTTTTCTCTTGGTAGTGCTGCCGCTCGATTTGAAAGCAGCGAGCGCTCTCAGCATGATAAAACAGATTCATTGTAGTTAATCATGGTTCTTGTCCAGGATATTTAAATATATAAAATAATTCCAGAGGAGTAAAACTGTATTTATTGTTTAAAAATTATTAGAAGAAACAAACTAAATGAATGTCTGTATATATTTATTTTATTCCGATTCCCTTTGTCCAGACTTCAGGGATTGAAACAATTTACGAGACTCATCCGAAAATTGTTTTCTCCATATTATAATTAAACTAAAGGAAATCCTTGAAGCAGATTGTTCTACAGGCATTTTTAACTTGGCATACCAATGCATCTCATACTTATGTATTTATGTACGTACGTACAACGAGATAAGTATACTGCGCGCAAGACTGGAATAATATTGAAAAATCGATGTCCCTTTACATAGCAATTATATTCAGCAAAGTAAAAAGTATACCGGAATATTCTCGACTTTAGATGTTAATCCATTAGACTGGTAGCCACGTAAATAATATCCTTTCGCGGAACCGCGAATGGATTTGAAACGAAGGAACGCGCGCTTAGTATTCCGCTGGCGAATTTATTCGTCGTGTCCTCCACGTGGATTATTTACCTGAGGAGAAGACGGTATCGTCTCGGAAATCTCATCGTCTCCTGGGAAAAACCAAACCCTCGCGATACGTGCGTACGTACGGGGCGTAAGAAGCGAGCGACGACTCATTTTTATCACGATCACGCAGAGTCACAATCGACGACGGCTCTGTTTCCCCGATTGGAATTCAATAGAGCGGTCTTAGAAACGATTTTACAGTTACTACGATACGCCTACAGCAAAGAGCAGAACTGAACCGACACATGACGATCAACGGCCGACCCGATTTGGGTTTAACATACACGGATCAGTTTGCTGAATGATGTACGAAAATTGTATGCCGATTATAGAACAGTTTCTGTTGGATCAATTCTGCTCTTCATCGTATTTAAGTCTCGGGTTTGCGTTTATCCTCGTTCGAGTCCGATACGGTCAACCTTAAAAATACATCAGAAGAGGCATGCTACGCCGTTCACCTGTCGCGTGCGCGACATACACCTGCTCAAAAGTAACTTTCCTTCGTGTTCCCGACATCTGCTCATTTTCGAGTTTCCACCACCGATCGGTAGACCGAAACCTTCCCGACGCAACGTCAGACGAATTGCACCAGCACCACGTTTTTTCAAAACTTTCGAGACTTCGACCCATTGCCATGATGGAACCTCGCGATCTATTCTTATAGAAAATGAAAGGCAGCTTTTGGCACGAATCCCGATCGATCCTCGAATTCCAGGGAACAAAGAAATAATGCAGTCGGCGTGGTTGCTCGACGGCGACGGTCGCGTGTACGCGCGCATCTTTTCGCATAAAGGAATTCCTTGTTACAATAAGCGCGATGTATACCTGGCTCGACAGAAATTCCGGGAAAATCGATTCCTTCTTCGATTTCTTACCGAACGTTCAATCGGACGACGAACAGACTGGAAGCCTACTTGTTGCCTATTCGAACTGATTTTTTTTTATCTACGTATAGTTTCTCTGTAGACAAGGAATTTGTAACAGATTTTGAAATCCTTACAGATCTGTAGACGCGAGTTAGGTAGGATCGATATTTGAAGCGACAGATGCAAATGAGAAGGGATTACGTTATATCGACGGATTCAGACTTTTGACAGATGTATTCTCGTAGGGAAGCATGTCGAATCTGTTCAGGAACGAACGATCTAATCCTTCTCTTCTATATAGAGAATATAAAGTTTCAACGATGCAGGAAGTAACCCGATACAGTTGGCTTCCGCACGTGCGGACGCTTAGCAAACTGTGATACGCTTCGAGCGCCCGCGATCGAATGCATAATCGATAAAGGACGTACATCTGTTCTCGAAACGTTCATCAATCGGGTAGAATTTGACTAAGCAGTGCTAGAAACGTTAAATAGGAACTGTACTATTTGGAGTTTCGTTGAACGAAACAGGGTGAGCACCGCTGCGTAACAGAAGGGCGCGTGCCAAGAGTTCACATCTGCCGCAGTTGTTTTCGCAGCCCCTCGGTTCCTTTCTGGAACACCACCACTATTACTGATAAATGCGTCTCCGGTTTCAAAAAAAGGCTTCCGCAGGAAGCAGTGCCAGGCCTTGCCATTGCGATCTTCCCTTCCCGTTTCCTTTCGGTTAGCTCTAAAAGAAAGCCTCGCTTTAAATAAGAAACCTACCAAAAGACGGACCTATCGATAATTTGGAAGCCACAATGACAGTTGCCTGTCATGACGATATTACGAATATCTCGACAAATTGTCTAAGTAGTGTGTAGTAATAGATGAATAAAAGGGGTAGAAGCGGTCGAATACTGCGAACATTCCCATTCTCCCCCCTCGTTTGCATGATAGCATTTCTTTCTTAAGGATGTATTGGCTATACAG
>NW_017172225.1:1956065-1988157 GCF_001652005.2 Ceratina calcarata | reverse complement strand
TTGTTTATTATTAGCAATGTTCTTCCGACGTCTGATTTCTTTTTAAAAAATGCGTTGCTAAAGTGCATAAACTTTTGGGATTGACTGTATAGCCAATACATCCTTAAATCCACCGAAACGTTTCGATCGTCTCAATCTTATTTAAAAAAAATCGTTAAATTGCCAGGCCTCGTTAGAATTCATATCCGGTCGCGAAAGTATTTAAATTCTGAAGAAATACAAGTTTACAGAAGTGAGAAATAACGAAGAGGGAACCTGCAGACTGATGATACGGGCCTGAAGAGGGGCCCAAGGAAGGGGACCGGGCGCAGGTAAGCAGCTGCAAGCATCTGCAGGGGCAACAGCAGCCGCGTGTTTAAATTAGTCCCGGCACAACTGTCGTTCGTGTAACAGCGAGCCGAAACTCTCCGGTGCTCGGGAATATACGATCAGTGCGAGGACTTCGGATAGAAACGCGAGAACAGTGCGTGGAATATTAGTATCAAAGAATTTAAAAAAAAATTGTGTAAGACAGCGCTTATTATAAAAACTGAATTCGGAAAGAAAGATCCTTCAATTTACACTCAACCCGAGTTTAAAATACAGTAAGTTAAGGATTCAGTGTTTTAAACGGGATTCGATTTAAAATTGAAATTGACGTCTAATTGGGCCTGATACGAATTTGAATTATGATTTACGATCGCTGTGTGAGAGACTGTGAATTGTAATTAGGCGAGCGAGACAGGGCAGCCTGTCGGGCTCTAATTGAAGAACCGATAAAGAAAGTGGATCCAGCGATCGTATGAAGTGCGTTCACAGAGGGACGATACGAAGAAGAAGAGGAAGATGCTGATACTTAGGCTAATTGTGGTGTCGAGCCTCTGCTGGATGGCCAGGTGCGACTTATTGGACCTGTACGTCCAACACATGGACGAGACCATGAGAACTCTGGCCTACAGGAGCGGCAAGCATCATCCGAGGGACATCGCCTCGAGGATAAAGAGAAGCGTGAAAGAGGAACCGGCACTCCTCAGGGTCGGTACATTCAAGAAGCAGCGGCTGGACGTAGATAAAGAATGGTACGCCCAGTGGAAGGCGAAGAGAAAGATCCCTTACAAAGACGACGGCCTGGACTACCCTAATTCCAGGGAAGAGAACTTAAATCCGGATCAACACGAGTTGGTCCACGACGCGAGTCGAGTCTTTGTCACAGAGGAAACTACGAGCGCGGAGGAGATCAATGAGACCGCGAACGCGTTCGACGTCGAGCTTCGTGCTATAGATTCTTCACGATTGAACGATACCACGTTGTCTGATAAACAGTCCATCGAAGAACTGGATAATCGCGAATCAAGGGAAGATACCACGCAGACGATGTCGGACTTCGAAGAAGACGTCGAACTCGGGGGCAATTCCCAGTTTGAGATCATCAGCGAGACTGGTACCGCGGGACCGAAGCTCTTCGACGATCCGATTTTTAAAGGAACGCCGAAGTCAAGAGACAGAGTGCCGAAGAAGTACGTTCCACCGATAGACAAGCTGGCCAAGTTGCTTCGTGGATCCGCGGACAACAGGCCCAAGAGGAGTACGAAGATGCCGAAGTTCACCAGACACGAGAAGCTGGACGACGACGGTGAGGTGGTACTCGAATGGGACCCGACCGACGAGGAGATGGTCACGTTCAAGGTAACCGCGAAAACCTTGGGATACGTCGGTATCGGATTCAACGACAAGAACCACATGAAGGGAGCTGATATCATCCTAGCCTGGGTCGACGATCACAGCGGAGCCCCCAATCTACTGGTAAGTCGTTCTCCGTTCGATCTTAATCACCGGTGATTGATGAGGGGCTGCCCTCGCGAAAGGCATTCGTCCCTATGATCGATAGACCTGAATCGCCGTCGATCTACCAGTAGATCGATCCACGATTTCTTCATTTCGTGAACCAAGAACGAAATGATGTTCAAAATTGTCCAGTAGTCGTTATTACAAATCGTGGCGGAAGTGCATTTTCATTTTCATATGCACTGAGGTTCGATAAAATTAATTGCAGGAACAAATAAATGTCTAAGTGATTCGTAATGTGGATTTCATTTCAATTTCGCATTCGTCGATTAGAATGAAAGTGATTAGGATGCGTGAGATCTAACAGGAAGGTGTACGAGCGTCGGCGCTAATCGCGTGGGAAGAACTTGTTTCCTTCTTATCGCAACACTATCCTCGATTTCTCATATGCAAGATTCTATTTTCGCTGCGGCTGTGTCGGCGATCAGATCGATTAACCCTCTCTCACGGTTCAACGAATTCCAACGAGACATTCATCAACGTTCAAGAACGTTACACAATTCAAGGATACTAATGAAGATTTTTATGTAAATCGCGCGAGCCCTTCCGAAAGGATCGGACGCTCGACGGAGAAGAAGGGTGCGAAAGAGGTCGTTTCGCGACGCGCTTTGATCTCCCCAGGTTTATTCCGACAGAGATTTAATGGACCAGTGAGTTTTTCGCGAATTCTACCTTTCCGAGACAGCCGGAGATCTATCGACGCGGATCCCCGTTGAATCGAGCCGAGGAGAATACAAAAAGGAGGCAACAAAGCCGTGGAACGAGAAGAAGAGGAGAGGAGGCGAAAAAGGAGTTAAAGAAACGAAAAGCCAGGGAATTAAAGGAAGATTAAGAAGGCGGCTGGGCCAGAAAGGGAGGTCGAAACAGCAGTCTGAAGGACCTGCGAAAGAAGGATGAGAAGAAAAAGAGGAAACAAAAGCGCGGGGCCTTCTTCTCGAAACCTTTTCTCTCCAGAGGGATCAGGGGATCGGAGGCTCGGTTTCGTTAACGCACGATCCGTATTAATGAGCTTCGTTTAATTAACGCGTTCGTCTCGTTCTCTAGTCACGATGCATAATAACGTCCAACTGATTCCTCGAAAGCAAACAAAGTAAATTTTCCCTGCACCGGTCTTCGTCGCTATTTTTGCTTTTTAAAACAGACGTTGGACTCGTAATGGGGTACTTTTACGCGTGTGTATATCGCGAAATAACATATACAAAATATTCGGAGTTTGCCGGGGTTCCATTCAAGCAACGGGAGGAAGGATTAAAAGGGAACTGGTTATCGAAACTCTCTTTCTTTTTCTCTGTCTCTCTCTTTTTCTTTCCACGCGGCTTCTCCGAATTCCTAATCTTAATTAAATTTATATCCATCGTCAGTGGTATGCGCCGTCGTTTCTGCAACAAGAAACTATCCTCTCCGCCTCTACGATACGCGTGAAACGAGGAAACGACGAAGACACGATACCCGAATCGTTTTATCGTATTTAATAACTCTATGCGTGGCTCGGACGAGACAAAAGTGGGAGATGGAAAGGACGATACTTTTACGAGGTTTGAAAAATGGTCACCGACGCCCGTCGGCCAGTGAAATTGGCAATTATTTGAAAAAGAAAGGACGCAGGATTTTTCGACTCGATTTACCTGATACTTATCCGCGGGTAGACGATGGACCGGAAAAAAGAAACGGTCGGAGAACGCAGGTGGGAGAAGAGAGGAAGAGGCTGGTAGAAAATTAACGAACGTCGTTCCACCGGTCGAGATAAAGTCGTGATAAATTTACGTCCAGCAAGGGCAGCAAGACCTTCCTCTGCCTCCTCCTCCACCTCTTACCGATCTTCGTCCTCCTCTCTCTCTTTCATTCTCAGTCGCCTCTTCCACCTTGACGAATTCGATATCCACCGGCGCGAACCTGCGTCCACTTGTCGAATGCATGACTCGACGAATTTCGATGGGAAATGCCGCGGACGAAAATAGAATCCGAGAAATCATCGGATAAGAAAATCCAACGAGGATTTCAATTATAAAATATCGATCACCGCGTTCCAATTACTTCCTTGTCAATTGCATTACAAGGAAGGTGTAAGATCGCGTGTAAATTCGGATTCGTCCTGCAGGGGAATACGTAATGCCACGGGTAGAATGGATCTATGGCGAGACACTTATACGTAGCCGCGGGAGTGGTTGCGTGACTGAACGTGTGACGAATACGCGTGTGTACGGGAAAAGAGAAGGCCCCTCGGGCATAGGTATGCCCAGGGAGTTGGTTCCAGAGGGGCCCAGTCAAGGCCTCCAGACAGGGTGAGGATACGCGAATCTTTGAGCAAACCGAGATGAAGAGCGTACGTCCTGACCCCAATGAATCGGCCGACACGTGATATCTACAGCTGCTTACACGAACACTTATCACGCGAACATCCTACGAATTTAGCTTCTTCGTCATGTCGTTCAATATATATTTTTTTACAAACCTCGAGACGGAAATAGTAATTGAAAAGTAGCTACATAGAAAACCGATGGATTCCGTCGGAGTAAATCGTCGGTGGAGGGTGGGAAAAATCTGGATGCTTTCGATATCGGCGGAACGGCCGCAGGCATGCGGCTGCTAAAAAGAAAGTGAAACGAGCATTGATTAGCGCGGAAACGAGGCGGAGATACGACTAAACGATCCGCGCATTACACAGGACGCGCGCATCCTTGAGAAGAGTAAAGGAAAAGCTGGAAAAGAAACCGCTAATCCCGGCGCCGAGGATTTCCACGATCGTTTAATCCGTCGATTATTATTCCGCGTGTATACTCGTAAAAAGCCGGCCGTGATGAGTTATAACGAGTGAGCGAGCGCAATTACGCGTAACTCTTCTTGTATGACCAAGAGTACGTGAGGAAACCGGATCGACTCGTACCATGACATGTTTCGAGATACATGCGTTTTATGAGAACGAATACCGAATAACCGATGGAGGGTGAAAATGATTCGGACGAGTTACAATATCGCTGTCCGTGTATAAGGAGAAATTATTTGTCGTGGCGATAACGAGGACACGCGCCATGGGAAACGTAGGAAATACACAGACGTTAGTTCGGAGGTTCGAGAGACCGGTAGGTGGTACGGAGTTCCCTAAGGACGATAGGAAGGCCCTTTATCCCCTTCGAGGGATCTCTTTGCGCTACCAGCTGCTGTTCTGCCAGGTGGTAAAAGGGAGAGGTAGCCCAGAATCGAGAGAGAACGGAGACGAATCTGAACGAAGAAGGAGAGGGACCGAGTCGTATAACCGGGTTTCTCGGCGAAGTGTCGGAGAGAGAAGGACATGAAAGGACGGAGAAGAGAAAAAAGGGAAAGGAACAGAGCGCCGAAATGGTCCCTGAGAAAAGAGGGAAAGAGAGGAGCGTAGCTCGAAAACACCTGGCGAGCATCGTCCTCCTAGTGGCGCCTCATGAGAGAATTTCTCTCTTTTTCTTCGGGACTCCCGATCCATGGGAACCACCGCGAATCCTACGGGGGCACAAAGGGAACCGTCCCCCCCTTTCTTCTTTTTACTGCGACGCTTGTACACACGTAGATCGGAAACTATTTCTCAAAGTAGTAGGCGCTCGGTAAAGAACAAGTATATTCCGGCTAATTTCACGCAGGTTCGGGCTGGCGAACGTTCGTTGGGAAGGATTTCATACGAGGGTGTTCCGTAAGCGGGATTCTCAGAAGACTTCCACAGGAAACGCGAGTACCGATCCATGACGTCACATCCGTCGAATTAATTTTCCGCATCCACGCACGTGTGCCTCTTTTCCCATGCATCCGTGACTCGGTTCTCGTCGACAATGAGTATCGAGGCATTCGTCGACCGTTGCTTTACGTTAATTGTCCCGGTTGAATCGTCAAGCCACCGTAATTGTCAACGAAACGATTGGTCGGTAGCAACAATCGAGAGGAACCTGTTCCAAAAAGGAGGACACGAGAGAATTTCTTCCGTGACTCAGTTACAGAAACCAGACGTCTTTCCCGAGCTCCCGGCGATCGTTTACATAATCTCGATAGATAGTGGAAGTGTCCTGCCGTTTGGGAAAACATTCGTCCTGTTCATGCTAGCCAGTGCGATCGAAGGACGTCGCCGGCAGAAGAACTGCTGTGGAATCTGCTTTTTCTGTTTTTAATAACCCATTCAGCAATGCCAAGGACGTGCTAATTAGCCTGGCCAGGATGAGAATATCCGGATGGCATGAGAAAAACCCCCGCGAACTTCGTGAGAAAAAGAGACCCCAGTTCCCGATGATCGTAATTCAAATTAAAATGAGAATAACACGCGTTTACTCACGCCGATAAAACGTTTACTATCTTCCATTATCTCCGATCGACTCGTGTGAGTACAGAAACAAGTTTGAATAATCGAGGAGCCACGTCATTAACAGAGTAACTGCCAGCTCAGTGTCTCCGCTTCTCTTACCTGTCGCGTATATACATATTTTTTTCGCGACATGCGCCAGTTTATTACCGCTTCCTCTTTGCACGTGCTCGTTACAAAATACGCAGCGTGCATGACGATGCTCGGCCAATTATTTCGATTCATTACGAGCAGGAAGACCGACTTCCCTTCGGCCTCTCGCGAAACTTTAGCGCCCGACCATAATCGGAGTCCAACGGACCCAAACGCCCGCGGCAACCCTTCCGCGCGTCGCACTTCGTGCTCTCTTTTCTTTCGACCGAGAACGTTCCCAGGATGTCGTTTAAATCTTATCAATGAACTGTTCTCAACGCTCGTGTACCGTCGCGAACGCGTATTCGATGAAGTCAGATAGACCCCGTGGTGGTACCGCACAAGCGACGTGCATTCTGCGGTGGTCTGCGATACGAAAAGAGAAAGCAAAGAAGACGGAGAAGAACGAATCGAAATTTTCGATAGTATCGCTTCACTCGATATACGAGGTGTGTAAATTAAGTAATGAAATTGACTTTTTAAAATTTTTTTATTCGAATAGCCTCTCTCAAAATAAGTTCTTTGGGAAGCCATACAACTCTGGAGACGGTTCTTTTAATCCTCATAGCAATGCTGGAACTCGGATAGCTTCCAAGGAGCTTATTTTGAAGGAGACGATATTAAATTGTAATTCTATTTGAATAAAAAAATTAAAAAAATCAGTCTCCTTACTTAATTTACACACCTTGTAATTTCTCTCGCTCTCCGCCGAGGAAAGATCAATTAAAATTTGATGTTTTTACCTAGGACTCGCACGGGATCGAGGACTCGGAGGCAGCCCTGGTCACGGACACGTCCCAGGACGTGAAAGTGCTCGATGGGTCGCAGAACGATACCCACACGTACGTAGTCTTCTCGCGGAACTGGCAGACCTGCGACCCTCAGGACCGGCAGCTGACGGTAAGCAGAGGAACGATAAGAAAACAGTGTTAGAGAGAATTATTGCCAGTACGAAATTATTTCGGACTACCGTCGTAAACGGCGATGGCGCGTAGCATAAATTATTCCCGGGATAACGAATAAAATTCGAGACAAAGGGTCGACGCTTGGAATAATTAGAAGACGAGGGGAAACAAATTGCCCGATATTCGATTCCACCTGGCTATATAGCCGGGAGATTTACAACGTAGAGACAGTGGAGCCGGTAGAATTCGCGGAGAGGAACCTCTTCGTTTCGATTTATGCCCGGCATGAAACCTCGCGAGTTGAACCGCCGGGCCCTAAGACCTCGAATTCCCGCAGCGATATTTAGGCGTTTAGCATGCCTCGTGCGTCTTCGAGATTGCCATTCCCGAGCCGCGGTTGGTCTAACCGGAATCGCTATAGTCCAATTGAAATATCTTTTAACCATCCGTTCCACGATTCGTTGTTCAATTTTACCGTATGTACAAATATCACGATTCAGGATGTGCGCAACGAGGAATGATCAATGACTCATTGCAGGGAGATACGATTCGCGTTCTATGGGCACTCCATCCGAGCGATCCCGAACTGAATACTGCTATCTGGCCCGGTGACAAACGCGGCGGCAGAGCTTTAAGATTGAAGACACCCCCGCCTCACGCGCCGCCCCAATACACCCAGGACATCAAGCACTGGGACGTGAAATTAAATCAAGTAAGCATCGAATCGTTAAAAGAACGATCTCCGCTTAAAATGCGGATTCGATGGAATTATAAGAGAATTAACCGCCGGATCAATACTGGAATACAGGATAAACCACGAATCGTGATCAGTAGAGATTATTTTGTTATTAGCATTAGCACCTGTATTTAAATGACGAAAGAGGCATTCGTCTGAAATGCGATTTATCATAGACCATGGTTAATTATGTTCCTTTTGATGCATAGCCGCCGGTTTCAGACAACGTGGACACCACGTACTGGTGCAAGATATTCAAGGCGCCGCATAAGGAGAAGCACCACATGATCGGGGTAAGTGATCGAAATTCATCGATTCGCGCACCTATTCGGGTATAATAAGAGAGACAGGGGACACGGAGGAATGCGCGGTAAGGCTGGGCCTGATTCGTATGTGCTTCACGAATCACGGTCATCCATGCCGGACATGACACCGTGCCGACGGACGTCATTAGAATAAAGAAGACCCAGGGGAATGACGTCATTCCTCTGTCCGAAACGCCCCGCGATCGTCAAACAGATTCGCCGGGAGAAGAATATTCGCGTCATGATTCTCGATTTCGTTTCCTCGAACTCGCACGACGATCGTTTTACAAATTCAAAACTCGCTACGGTTCTTCGTAAACTCGACTCGTTCGTCTCCTCGATCGTCGAATGAATTAAAAAGCGTTGCTTGCATACCTTGGTTTTTCCAGTACACGCCGCTCGTGGAGAAGGAAAACGAAGACTTGGTTCACCATATAATATTGTACGAGTGCGCCTCGACTCTGCCGATTTTAGGCCAGCACGCGAGGATCGTCGGGGCTCCGTGTTACAGTCCGACGATGCCCAGGGAATGGGAATCTTGTTTGCAGCCCGTATTGGCTTGGGCGCGCGGCAGCAGAGGTAAATTGTTTATGAAACAAACGAGATTCCTTCCGTCGAAAGGGACCGTGCTCGACGTGATACAATAAAATTATAGGCGAATGGCTCCCGGAACACGTCGGTATTCCTATCGCGGAACATTCCGAGGGCTCGTATTACATGCTGGAGGTGCATTACAACAATCCAGAAATGAGGAAAGTGGTGGACAGTAGCGGAGTACGGCTTCATCTCACTCCGAATCTCCGTCCTCAAGAAGCGGGAATCCTGGTTGCCGGTGTGGCCGTTAGTCCTCTTCACTTGATTCCTCCAAAGCAGAAGGAGTACGCCACAGCTGGTTATTGTACTCCTCACTGCACGAACACGGTAAGTATTAAAAATATCGATTCGACGATCCGAACGTGCGATTAATTGAATATTCCTTTTCTTCCAGATGTTCCCCGAAGACGGTGTGAACGTCGTTTCCGTGGTTTTACATTCCCATTTGGCCGGCAGGCGTTTAAGCTTGAAGCACATTCGACAGGGCAAGGAGTTACCGAGAATAGTACAAGACAATCACTTCGACTTCGAGTACCAGCAGTCTCACACGCTCGGGAAGGAAGTGAAGGTACTTCCGGGAGACGAATTGGTGGCTGAATGCGTTTACGGGACGTTAGACAGGACGAAACCCACTCTTGGAGGATACGCGGCTTCTCAGGAAATGTGTCTAGCCTTCGTGGTGCATTATCCGAGGACGCCGCTCGCTGCTTGCTACAGCATGACTCCGGTCAAACATCTGTTCAAGACTCTTGGCGTGTACAGCTTCAAGGGTGTCAGCATGGATCATCTGGAGAAACTTTTCTTAACCACGAGGTAAGCGTTTTTTACACGTTCCAATGGAATCATCAACTACTAAATCCTAACACGACGTACCATTCGATCTGTGCAGGACAGATGCCGCGATCCCTTCGTCTGGTCAACAGCATCTGCCCATCTACCCTGCCACGAGACCTGGCGAGGCAATCGACGACGATCTTCTTATAAAGGAAGCGAAATCAGCGTTGAGAGCTATGAGAGACTACACAGTGGAAGAGGACAATGATAACGTATTTTCGAGACTCATCATCGAGGAGCCGAAGGAATTCAGAGGTAAAGAATCGAAATAATCTTTTTGGCAACTTTTACTGGACTCTAAGAAACGATGATTAATTTTGATCACAGGTCGTACTTTGGCTGAACATTTGCTAGCGTTACCCTGGACAGAGGAACTTCTTGTAAGACCGATCGAGCAAAGTTTATATCACGGCAGACACATGACTTTCTGCAGGAAAAGAGACGATAAACTTGCTTTGGTAAGCGAACAATTTTACTTGCTTTGGTACATCAATCAATTTTAAGATTTCCATTTTCTAATCGATCGTTTTCATGCAGCCGGCAGATATTCAAACGTTCCCGAATTACACGGCGTTGCCAGAAGTGAACGAGACGACGTGTACCGAGAAAGCGATGCTGTCAGGAACATCCACGCGTTTGTACTTGAATTTAATCGCGTTATTAGCGGGCACAATCGCGACGATCATCGTTTCCTAAGGTCTACCGACGTTTAAAGGAATTCAGTGAATTGTACATTAAATAATTACGTAAACCTTCGCGTTCCGCTTATCGAGTGTAGGAACTGTTCGAAACAGGCTAAACAGTAAGCGGAGGAACAATGTATGGGCGCCCAAGATTTTCGAGAAATCTTCACGGTCCACTTATACATAGATTTTATAATATATACATATATATGTATGTAATGTAATGTAATGTAAATATGCGATCTACATATTTATAAGGTGTTCGCGAAACTGTATTTTATGTAAGAACTTTGTATAAAAAATAAATTGATCCGTAATATCTGTACCTGAATTGTTCATAACGAAGCCTGTCTAAGAAACATAAGATATACAGGATGGTCCATGCAACGTGTGCACCGTTACAACATCCAAAATATGCGTTGCACGAAAGAATGTTATATACAAAAGTTACATGGTTTAAAAGCAAAATTGACCTTAAAATCTCCGAAACGCGTCTACCTATAAAAAGAATTAATGCACTACGTAGTGTACCCTTTTAAACCATGTAACTTTTGTATATAACATTTTTTCGTGCAACGCATATTTTGGAAGTTATAACGATGTACACGTTGCGTGGACCACCCTGTATTCTGCCATATGGAACTCATTGTCAGTTTGGTAAGAAGAACCCTTGAAAAGGTCCGGGTTGTTCTACTATGAAACTCGCCCACGCGGGTACCGGGTAACCGATATATCAGCCGGGACACCTCTGTGTCCCGGCTCGCAATTTTCTGGATGGTTAACCAATTACCGCGTTTGCAATAGTTCCAATTTCATTCACGGTGATTTTCACGTGCCCCGGGGATACGGGGTCCCATGTGGTCGGAGCTGATAAGCACTGAATTGAAGCGATATCGAATTGCGGAGGACTCCTTGGGGGTATAAAAGCTCGGCTCCTCGGCACCCAGAGCATCAGCAGCTCGCCGGAGCTCCGAGGGAAAACACCGAGCATCTCGCGAAGAATACTCAGGATCCTCTGACGAACTTATATAGAAAATACGTAAGTTAACATCGAAGGCAAAGTGATAGAAAAATTTTTAACTCGTCAAAATTTGCACAAGGATGCGACGTACGAGGCATATCGCGCTACCAGTGCGCGCTTGGCAGTACATGGGGCTTTTGGTCGTGTCTCTGGCCTGTCTGACGCTAGGCGTAGTCGCCAGGGACAAGGAAGGTCGGGCAGGAAGCTTGGCGGGACCGGAACTTCAGCACCGCGCCCCTCACGAGTAAGAACGATTAATGTTCAAAGGCTCGAATACATTTTATGAAATTTGTCGGTTTCTCTTCGTAGCATGGACATCTGTCCGAACTTAGCTCCTTTCACCAAAATGCCTTCCTGCTCGAGTCTCGAACAGGACCAGACCAGGATCTCGAAGACGACGAGAGACTCCAGGTCTTCACCGTCCGAGCTTCGAAGGTCTCGAAGTTTGGATCGCGTTTCCAGGATTCAACCTGCTGCTAGACGTTCGTCGGACTCTTCGATTCAACTTTCAAGATTGAGAACTACGGAAGATCTCAATAGGCAGAATAGAATAATCGAGTCTCGAGAACGGAGGTTTGCACGATCCACGGAAAGGTCGAATGATTTACGTCGAGAAAGGAACGATCGACGAGCGCAGCTGACGATCAGACGCGATTCCAGGCTGGATCGCAGATCTTTTAACAGACTGGACGCTGAGAGACGAGACTCTGTTGTTAGATCGAGGAACTCTGTTCGCGACGAGCGATGGGAAAGGAATAATAGACTCTCTGCTTCCGAAATTTCTAGGAAACAGGAACAAAGACGAGTCGGAGATCTTTCTGATCGTCGAACTTCTATGGATTCTAGAAGGGTTTTGGAAAAACGCGATATACGTCACGTTTCTAGGAACGATTTGAAACAACGAACAGGCAGGACTAGTCTCGATGATAGAAGGTCTGAACGTCGAGTTCTTGCAAACTCTAGATCTTCGGAAAGACTTTCCGTCGAATCTCGAATTCGTGAAGACGGCAGACGCGTCGAACAGCGAACCGATCGCGGACCTACAACGCGACGTCTCGCAGAACGAATTGATCGTCGAGCAGATTTGAGAACTGATCGGATTCGCAAGGAACAAAGGTCTGAACGCGGTTTAGAGTATCGAGGTATCCGTAGTAGACTCGTGGGAGATAGAACTGACCGTCGACTCACCGGACGGAAGTTCGATCGTCTAGCAGTGAGAACTGATCGGATTCGTGATGAACAAAGATTTGAACGCGGTTTAGAGCATCGAGACATCCATAGTAGACTTGTGGGAGAAAGAACTAACCGTCGACTCATCGGACGAAAATTAGATCGTCTAAATGTCAGAACTGAAAGACTCATGGAACGGAGAACTGACCGGCTTATGGATCGGAAAACTGACCGGCTTATGGAACAACGAACTGATCGCAGACTCACGGACCAGAGGGCTGACCGCCGACTTACGAGAAGGTCTGATCGTTCGGATGAAAGACTCGATCGTAGACTTATAGAGAAGAGGGTCGACCGTCGTTTGGATCAGCGAGCTGATCGTAAACTCATGGAACGCAGAATCACGGAACAGAGGGCTGATCGTCGAGACTTGGACTCAAGACGATTGCAAAGACTTGATATTCGATTGAAACAGTCTCGCGTTTTCAATCTTGCTTCAAAGGACATCCGATCTAACCAGAGAGAACAAAGACTAGCAGTACGCAATGCTGATATCAAAAGGGTTCGTTCTACAGAAAATGATTCTCGATTTCAAAAAGAGTTGATAAATGAATCTTTGCTTCGAAGACACCGAGATTCCGGAATTGCACGTTTATTAGCGGCGCGGGAGAAACTGATTCGTAATAACGATTTCACAAGGGTGGACGCACTTAGCAGTGCAGATATCCTGAAAGGAAAGAATCCTATAAGCAATGTTTTAACGTTCGAAGTCATTCGTCAGGCGATTGTAGTTGGTCTCTGTACTATGTACGGGCTGTCTATTTTCTATGGGAAACGGTCTTTCATTAGGTAAGTTGAAGGAGACCGGAACAGGCTGAAACTATAAATAATTATTCGTTGCAGGAACCTCGTGAACCAGGCACCGCGATACATCGTATGGTAGATGCACCGTCAATGGGAAACGAGCGCTACTTCAGACATCCGCTTTTAGTCGTTGTTCTAGGATTCTCCTGCATTTGATTCTTATGTACTTGACAAACGAGTGTATATTAATGTACAGCTAATGTATCCTGCGTAGAATTATATCTGTATCGCTTGTAGTCGAAAAAATATATTTTCTCCGAATAAATTATTCAAATCAAAATCAAACCTTCGTCTATACCTTTCGTTAAGAGACCTTACTAGTGTGAAATTTAAAAAAAAAAATTTTATTATTAATTATATATATTATTATTAAGAAATTTTTATTTGCATTTTTCGAAATTTTATATCTTAAGGCTCCTTAAACCCATCTGAACATAAAAATAGAACTGCGCTACGTACATTAGAAATGTAACTTAAACGGAATGATCAAAGAGACGAGAAGTAAATTTATTAAAGTCATAATCTCATGGGTTTGTACATTGCGGCTGTCGATGGCTTAAAAGTAATTATATTTTAAAAAATGCTGCGATCTCGACGTATATCCAGTCTTGAATAAGTAACTGTACTCTGATTACAATGATTCGATAAGACAGGCAGGACCTGAACGAAAACAACTGCACACTACGATCACCTTGTAAAACCAATTACTGATTACGATCCTTCAGTACTAGGATACGTCGACGTTGTGCGATATGCATGTGCCTCATTCGTATGGAATCTCAAATATCGTGCGTATACGTGACCACTAAAACCTTTAATGAATTCATTCACTCCCTAAAGTGTATATAAATATATGTATAATACAATACAAGTGGACGACTCGATTGAAGATGGATTCGTTGATGGCGAAAAATGATTGAGTTATAAATAGTGAAATAAATACAATTATCGCGATTAGTACGACGCGCTTATTATCCTGATAAAGCCTCATATAAAAAATTAAATCCTACGCGACTTTGGAAGATACTCTTATTTCCCCCAACCCTCTATTACGCGTTGTAAATCACCTGGAAACTATTCTGTAATTTATTTTGGCCAAATATCTTTTGTTCCTATCACAATTAATTGTTACTGATCGATTATAATTTTTATTATAGAGGGTCAAAGTTACTTCCACTACATTTTGTCTACCTATCAGAGATCTCGTCGAATAATCCCGAGAGTAAGTACAAGCTAAATAGTTTCCGGATTGGAAGCAGTCGAGTTGATCTTAATTCATTTTTATTTTCAGATTTTAATCCTACGTTATTAGATAAAATAAAAAGTCTGCCTCTTATTAAATATAGATCAAAATATTACAGTTCTCGTTTGATATTCGACTAATTATCATACTTTTGTTAAACTGACTATATTGGACGTAGTCTCGTGCGTGTCGCACGCACGAGTGGCAAAAATAGGAATGTCGAGAAGTTACGATAAAACGGTAACTCCTTTTATTTATTCCACTGTTTTTGTTCTCTTTTGTTTCTAACTTTGGCAGTGATCCCAGTCGATCATTTTGCGCGAACTTTCCCCAGGATCGATATGATTTCACTGAATTATATACTCCGTAATCTTACGATTATAAGAATGACTAAAACATATTGCAAAAGCGACCATGAATGACTGATCTTGTCACTTCTCACGAAGGGTCGATAAAAAACATCGACCAAACTTTTCTTTTAAATGTGGCTAACACACGTATGAAGTGCCTAACAACGTCAATTATCTCCTAACAAAGAAACCTAATGATTCGATCTAACACACTCGGATCTACCCGAGTTATCACAATGCCCGATTGCGAAGAAATTGTTGATCACCGCCAATCGATCTCTCGATCTGCGGATCGTCTCACGAGCACCGCTCGGCACCCGTCTAGTCTAGTTCATTTCATTAATGAACGTTGGCGATCTCTTGGAGCATGCCTAGGATATGGTCGAGCTCTTTACGGAAATAGCATAATTGTCGATTTTTACCCTTCTCATTCTTACAGTCCTTACACTGGGTTCTATTTCTGAGCAAATCGCGCACCAAACTTTGCAATGTCATCTCACGGCTCTCGTGCCGCTGCTGAAGGATCGTTATCTTGTCCTGCAGCAACTGCAACTGTTCCGTGCTCTGGAACAAAAAACAAATTGAGTCGACTGAAATATAAATTTTCGCGTCAATTCTTCATTAAATTCCGTACCGGCGTTGACAAGTACTTGACTTTTTCGTTCAAAGTCTTTACTTTCTCCTCCAAGTGATCCCTTTCAGCCTTCAACACGACGACCTGTTCTTTGTAATCCCTCAGTTTTTCGATCTGTTGCTTCAAGTGAGTTATCACAGCCACTTGTGTATTTATCTGACCCTGCATCACGGATTAAAACGCAGTCTTGGTATAGAACGATCACACCTTGCGTAAGGAGTACTACGTGCAAACTCGATTAATGCTACGAAAATAAGCGAACGATGAACAGAAAACAAGCTTCTGCACGTAATACTACGAACCTGTAACTTTACCACTTTAGAGTCTCCGAACTTCACGCTATACTCCTTAAGCAGTGTCGCCATTTCCCGTTCGTGTTCCTCCTGCAAGAGATTCAAATCGTGGAGTCTCTTATTCTTCAAAGCCATGAAGTCCTTGTTCATTTTATTGAGTTCCTCTTTCAGAATGTCGTTCTCGTCCGTCAGCCTCTTAACCAAATTCGAATCCCCGTTCTCGGTGTATTGCATCGGATCGTAAAGCTTATGCACGGAGGCGGACAATCGTTGAGAGTTAGCATCGGATACGTGCCCGTTCTGATAAATGTTCGAGTTCTGATCGTTCCCATCGGTGAACTTCAGATTGAGTAACTTCGAATCGGAGGACACCATGCCGCGGTTCATCCGGTCAAAGTCCGTCTTCACGGATCTTCTGTCGTTCAACAGTTTCTCCCTTTCCTTCTGCAATCTCCTATTCGTTTTCTGCACCTCCTGGAACTCCTTGGTCAATTTCGAAAGCGCTTTATCTTTACTCGCGAGCTCTAATTTCAATCCACGGATCGTTGCCATAAGATACGCGTCTTCCTTACAATTCTGCGTCTTCGGAACAGCCTTGATGGTTTTCTCTGATCTCTGATCCTTCTTCTCATCTTTTTCAAAAGATCCCGCTCTCTCTTCCTTCCTGAGAGTTTCCACTCCTTTATTCTCCACAACTTTCAACGTGGTCTGCGTAAACATGTCGTTGCACACTTTTTGTTCTTTTATGTTAGCCTCCAACAATTTTCCCTCGAGTTCCATGATCTGCGTCGAGTATTTCTCCTTCATGTCCGAGAATTTCTTTTGGAATTCGACCAGTTTCTGTTGCGCCAATTCATCCTTCGCTTTGATCTCGTTCTCTAGACTAGCTATCCGTTCTTCCAACAGTTTCACCTTTTCCGAACCGATTTTCTCCTGCTCCGAATTCGCGGTCAATATCAACGCGGATACAGAATCTGGGTTCTTTCTTTTAAGTATCCTCTCCATCTCACGAATCTGTCTGTTCAAATCTGTTATCTTCTTGCTATCGAGGATCACCTGGTCTTTCAACTTCTGTGTCAACTGCTTCTCGCGTTCCACGTGACTCCTGGACACGTGTAATTTTTCTTGAAGGTTGCCTTCTTTTACTCTTAACTCTAGAAGTTCTTTCTCCAACGGAAGTATGTTCTGTTGAATCCTATCGAACTCGTGTTTCACTATCTTCAATTGTTCTGTCTTCGAGCTCAATTTCACGCTCAAGTCTTCGACTTGTTTCTTAAATTCCAACTCGGCGGTGGTCGTTGCTTGCAATCTATCAGCGATGAAATTACTCTTCGCTCTCAATTGTTCCTTGAACATCTCCAGTTCGTCGTTCAGTAAACTGTTCTGTTGACTGAGGTCTTCGTTCTTCAGTAAGTAATCAGCGTTCTTCTCTCGGAGATCTGTAACTTCGAGGTTTAACTTCAGAGTCTGCTCCTGCAAATCCTTTACTTTATCCGCGAGTTCTTGCATCTTGCCCGACTCAACAGCAGTGCTTTTCTGCTTCTGCAACTGCTTCATCTCCTCCTGCATCTTCTTCGTATCTTGCATCAGTTTTTTGTTCTCTGTTTCGTATGCTTGAATCAAATTCTCTTGCTTCTGTAGTTCCTTCTCCAAGAGCATGATCTTCGTGTCTTTCTTCGGCTGAGGATCGGGACGCTTCTCGTTCAGGGAGAGCTCGTCTACCTTTGCTTTTAATATGATATTCTGCTTCTTCAATGCAAATAATTCCTCCTCAAAAGTGATGCGCATATTGTCGATTTGAGTCTTGTACGTTTTCACCTCTGAATCCAATTGTTGTTTCAGCAACGCATTTTTATGCCTCTCTTCACGGCACAAGAGTTCCCAGTTCGTTTTCATTAAATTACTTTTCGTATCGCCACCAGCCATTGTTCTCGCGTAAGTTTCCGGCGATTTGGTTTTGTAAATGGAAGACAAAGTGAGAGTGGAACTACTCTTGACGGGATCTTTCTTTGGCTTGAAGGATGTTTTAGGTTTTGCTGGAAGTTTCGCGAGTGGTTTCACCGTCGGCTGCAACTTCGGCTTCAGCGTTGGCGACCGTCTAATTAAACAATTAGAAGGTTTCTTCGTGGCATCCGAAGGTTTCCTCAGATTTTCTACCGAAGCCCTGAACGGTGGCTTGCAAATCTGATCGTAACTCTTCGACTTGGAGAACTTCAACTCCTTCTTCTGCGATTTGTTGCTCGTCACCGATGTACCAGCCGAGTGAACGGATTTTCGTTCCACGGTACTACGATGAGTGCTTGGGATGCTACTACTAGATTTGATTTCGATGCTCGAGATTGTTTTCCGTACCGTTGCCTTCGGTTCTTCCGCAGACTCTTCCTTGTTTTGTTGCGCCGCGTCTTTCGTCGATTTCTCGGCTAATAACTTCGGAATCGCGTCTGCAAATAATTCTAATCTTGGTGTGAGATCAACTGTATATAATTCTTCTTTAGAAGTAGATTCTTTCTTACTAATCTTCGGAGACGTCTTCGATTCATTCTTGTTGCTAATGTCTTCAGGTTGCTTCTGTTCCTCGTCTTTCATCGAAGAATCCGAATCCACGATTTCGTGCACGACTTTTGGTTTCTCCTGAGGTAGCTCCTTGTTTAATATGTCGGAAATTTCCTTCTCGGGAAACACGGGACTATTAGTGTTCGCTGGTTCCCCGTCCAGCCTTTCGTTCTCAGGTTTCGAAAGGAAAGGATGGACGGGATTAGGTTCGGCCGATCCTTGTTCTCTTTTATCGGTCTGGCCTTGCAGAAGTTTCAAGAAGTGCGAGAAATCCTCTTGTCCGAAGCTCGAACTGCCGGACATATTACCTTCGGCTTTTTCCTTGGACTTCCTCAATAAATCTTCGAAAAAATCCTTATCCACGTCAGTTATCTCTTTTTGTAAATTGTCCTTGTCCGATTCTATCTTCCTTGTACTCTTCAACTCTTCCGACTTGGAGTGTTTCTCAATTGGATCGTCTAAATCGGAACTGCTAGACACCTCTACCTTCTGTTCCTCGAATTTTCTCTTCTGTAATTCCAAAGTCTTCGGAGATTTGAAACTATTCAAGTTCTCGTACAAAATTTCGATCCCGGGACTGCCGTCTCTCTTCTTCTCGTTCCTCGGACTCTTTTTGATTTTTTCAGTCTCCTTGTGCACCTCTTCTTCTATCAGTTGAAAGATATCTGCTTCTAATTGCCTAACCCTGCTAAGACTCTCTACGTTTTCTTCTGTGATATTCTCAGGTACTAAAGTCTCAGATTTTGATCCACTCTTAGATAAACTACTACTATTCTTTCTCACAAGTTTTTCTGCCTCCTCTAACAGTTCTTCCACAGACTTCTCTTCTTCCGTAAGAGTTTTGATTGAGTTCCTGGACTTCGATCGATCAGTAGCTGAATTTGGGCTGAATGCTCCAGCGATCTTACTCATTTCTTCTAAAATACTACCTATATCGTCGTCAGTCGCATCTGAATAGAAAAACGAAGATGAGACCCTGCTTCTGTTCTCGCAAACTACTACACCTTCACGAAGGTACTTACTCTCAAAATCAGAAGGATATTTGTCGAAAGCTGCAGATGCCAAAATATCGCATAACGTGTCATCTTTCTCTTTCGTTTCAATCTCATTCTTATGCATAGCCTAACACGAAAAAGTTAATAGTGAGACACAACAACCATTGCTTCGAAGTGTACGAAGGACAAAATGTTTTATTTACTTTGCACATCTTTTCCTTTTCAAGGAATTCTTTCATAGATGAACTAACATCAGGCGAGGGAGATGGGGACTGTTTTGCGTTCACATCTACGGCAATAGCCTGAGGAACGTCGAGCCAGGTATCTGGTTTTTTCAGCCACCATTTCCCTTCATCATGTTTCTCTTCCTGATCTTTTTTTCCTTTAGATTTCTCTTTTATTCGAATCGAATTCTCTCCTACGCTAAGACTGATAGAAGTACCCAGAGTATCATCGTCTGAGATCTACGATCAATGAATGAACCAACGGTGAAACGTACTAACAAGCACGAGGCTTAAAATACTTTAAAAAATACGATAAAATAACAATAAAGAATCTATGAACAAATCGTCTAAAGCGAGCCGTTGTCCATCTCTAGGAGATGAGGATAGGTTAACGCATATAGAGAGAAGAACACTTGTTCTACTTACTTCCTCGTAACGAGGCGAATTCTGCGAGTGCGAAGACATTCGGACTGTACGTTAATAGTACTCTTCAACGACGTAATTCAAGTGATCATTCATCTTCTCGAAATCGTTTGACACTTACCGTACTTTTTGTTTGTTTGTTAGTTTTGACAGAGAGAGAGGAAACGAGAAACGAGAGAGCCGAGAGAGTGGTCATGTGTCATGTCTGAGACTAGGAACTCACATGCCCATCATGCCCATCACTTCGTGGAACTGCTGCACCAAGCGGCTAAGTTTGAAAAAGGTTCCACCACCACCAGTATAGACGCGTATAACATATCCGTGTACACTAACACAAAACATTAAGAAATGTTGTCACTTTCTGCTTTGTGCTGGCCACATGGTCACGGTGAAAAATATTAGAAGGTTTAGAATTATTTAAGAAGGCTGAGGCTAACGCATGGCTAACACCGTTTATACCTCGTTACAATTATCGTTCCGCAACGCGTAAATTCTTCGTAGATCTCTTTTATAATAGACTATAAAAAGAAAATGCCGAAAGTACGTACTCAGAAAACATCCCGTATTCATAAAGACGTCGCCAAACAGGGTACGCAATGCATATTCTTTGAACGTTTACTCTTACTCGTAACGAATGTTTGCCCTTTAATCGTAAATTAAATTTTTGCAGGGATTCAGTTCAACACGAACATCGGACAGCACATTTTGAAGAATCCACTGATTGTTCAGAGCATGGTCGAAAAGGCAGCAGTTAGACCAACGGACGTTGTATTAGAAATAGGTCCAGGTACAGGCAATATGACTGTGAAACTGTTGGACAAAGCTAAGAAGGTAATCGCGTGCGAATTAGACACACGAATGGTTGCCGAATTACAAAAGCGTGTCCAAGGCACTCCCTATCAAGCGAAATTACAAATTATGATAGGCGACGTTCTCAAGACGGACATGCCGTTTTTCGACTTGTGCGTGGCCAATATACCGTATCAAATTTCATCGCCACTGGTATTCAAATTACTTCTACACAGACCGTTGTTCCGGTGAGTTTACTCAGTTCCAAAATCTCTGTTGTTAGCTTTTCGGTAAGTAACCGAGAGCATCACAGTAATTTCTAAAACACAGGCGGAGCGTGAGAACATGGAAGAGAACGGACTTGATTAGGAAATTGTTTTCTGCAGATGCGCCGTGCTCATGTTTCAACGCGAATTCGCCGAACGTTTAGTAGCGAAACCCGGAGACAAACTGTACTGCCGTTTGAGTATCAACACACAATTGTTGGCACGAGTAGATTTGCTAATGAAAGTGGGAAAGAACAATTTCAGGCCACCGCCAAAGGTGGAGTCAAATGTGGTCAGGATAGAACCGCGTAATCCGCCTCCGCCGATCAATTATCAAGAGTGGGACGGTTTAACGAGGATCGCGTTCGTTAGGAAAAATAAGACGCTCTCGGCAGCATTCAAGCAAACTACCGTATTGACGATGTTGGAAAAGAATTATAAGCTTCACTGCAGCTTGAACAATAAGGTACTTGCGCTCGTCATAAAACAATATAAAACGTTCGATACAGATATTCAATTTTACATTATTCGTTTTCCTATCTGCGCAGGAAATCCCAGAGAACTTTGACATCAAACAGATGATAAATACTATTTTACAAGAAGCTGATGCTGAAAATAAACGGGCCAGGACCATGGATATAGATGATTTTATCAGGTAAAAGGGCCGCTTATATTTCCGATTGTTTAACGATCGAGAATCGTTAGAAATATTAATTTCTTTCATTTCCTTCGAATTTCCAGCCTTTTACATGCCTTCAACGAACAAGGCGTGCACTTCACGTGATTTACATATGACGCAAGAAATGTAAATTATTTTTGCCAATAAAGGGCAGAATTAACACAATGCGTCATAAACTAGTTATTTTAAGTTTTATATAGAATTGTACATATATTTCTAAGTCTACATACTTTACAAAAAATTATATCTATGTAAAATTTCAATTAAATTACTAGCTTATAACGTACAAGCGTATTTACAATCATTCTTTGGGAACCAAAAGATTTTTAAAAAATATACCCCCAAAATGATACCTCGATATCCCGATTCGTACAAACGAAGGTAATGTCGCCGAGGCCGAAAAACATGGATCATGTCACGTTTACGCGTCACAGTACATTTTTCCTGGCTTCGCACATTGTTCAGAATTTAATAGGACAACATCAAATTTAATTATCATTACCTCGATATATACAATTGAACGAATTACGAATAGGACTTAATATCTTGGCTCGATATTCCTTTTATACAGCTAACATATACGCGTACATACATTTTAGCAACACACCTGGAAGTCGTTCATCGTTAAACCGCGGACTCTGCGCTTTTATTTAGTGATCGATCGAAAATGATCCAGTTATGCGGAAACAAAAAATAACTGTAAAAGTGTATATGCAACAAAAGTAGAACAAGACTTTGTGTACATATTATGTTTGAAATCGGTACAGCAAGTTTCGTTTCATTAAGTTAGACTGTTTAGAAAGCAAAAGGAATGAAAGATTATTTCGCGATGAATTTTTACTTGTAACTTCTTTACTCTCTCACCTACTACTATATCAACTAATAAATCTCGCCTAATAATAAATCAATTAATAAATCAACATGTATATAAATCGTCAAAGCTAATTTAAATTCATTGTACCCGAATATTTTCACTGTAACGCTACATCATATGAATAAAACGTGAAAATAGTAAATCAGTAATTTACAAGTAAATAACGGCAACTGGAACATTGATCGTTCCGGATTCGAAGTATTTAATACTCGAACGCATCGTAGTCAATTTCATCAATTTTGATTCGGTGATATTACCCTGAGACTTTTTCCTTCTAACTCGATATAAATTTCGTTTCTCGAATGGGAATGTTTCGATGCGACACCACTCAAACCTCAACCAGGATGTCGTCGCGTTGATCGCGACTTGTTCGAAGAGCCACGAGATCTGCTCGTAGATCGTTTCCTTTTCTTGCTCTTACGTTTATCCTTGTGCTTCGATTTCTTTTTGTACGTGTAAGATTTACTCGAGTAATTACTGCATTGACTACGCGACCTGAAATCATCCTCCGAACTACTCCAAGTTATATTTTTCGTCTTGTATTTCGACTCATGATCCTTTCGCGAAACATCTTTAGACGGCCAATTACTTTTATCGAGTTCGTTGTCGTTGCTCGCGTCTCGTTGAGGGGCCCGTCGTCTAGAGTTTACCTTCTTATCTTTCTGCGATGCGTACGAAGACGCGCTGCTGCTCCTAGACGCGGATCGATAAAATGACGAATCCTTCGTGTCCGAAACTTGTTGCTTCTTAGCTTTTGTTCCGGTACAAGTTACCCTTTCTTGTCTGACTGTATCGAGGTCGCTCGAACTAGTCAGATATCTTCTCTCAGATCTACGCATGATGCGAGACTGCTTTACGTTTTTACCGATCTCATCGGATTCGCTGCTACTGACGTTCGTTAACGAAATGTCGGAGTAACGAGCTTCCTTCTTGATTGAATCCTTGTGAGAGCGTCCTTTCGCGCTAGTTCTCTTCGAGTATCGCGAACCTTTCGATTTCTTCTCGTTCACGTGCTTCGCTTCGGAATCGCTGTCGCTGGAGGTGGTGGTTGTGGTAGTGGTGCTGATTGTGCTACTAGTGCTGCTGCTGCTGCTTGATCGTCTCTTTGCCGCTCGTTGAGTATTTCTCTTACTTCCCCTTTTTCTCAAATCGTTTTCCCTGGAACTGGACACGTTTCTAGTGGTCCGAATGCGAATTCGAGTTTCCATCGAACCATTTCGCCTCCTAGTGCTCATCCTCTTCGCGCGTTTCCGACTGCGACTCCCATACGCAGCTCTACTTTTTTTACAAACGTAATCGCTGTCCGAATCCGAATCGCTTTCACTGGATGATGAAATTGAAACTCGTTTCTTGATACCGCTGCTATTATGGTTCGATGTACTCGGCTGAATATCATCCTCGTGCAATGAACTCGACAAAACCCTGTCAACAAATCAAATCTCGGTTATCTCCCGAACGAAATTAAACGGACGATCGTTCTAACATTTGCTTTTACTTACTCGATGGTATCGTTCGGTATATGAGAAATGTCTATTTCCTCCGGATCGGACGAAACTAACTCTATGATCTCTGGCGTTCTTTCATGACGAGGCTTCACGTAACCGATCACCTCGCAATCATTGTCCGATGAGGAGAAGTCGGATGAGATCGTTAACACGTCCGGTACCGCAATCCGCGTCACGTTCAACTGGAACGTTTGACTCACCGTGCTTGGACCTGACGACGAAACAGACGATGTTCGACTTCCAATCTCAACGACTCGAACTCTGATATATAGTTTCTAAGCGAAGAAGATTTACCAGGCAGGTTGATCGTGTGCGGTCCCACGCTAGGTATTTCCGTATTCATTCGCAGATCGATCGCTTCGTCGACTACTCGGATGTCCGGATCATCAGAACCGAAACTACTGCTACTGGACGTTGGCGACAAGACGTTCGACACGTATTCGTTCGACAGTCCTGCAACGGATCATTCATATTTTACAAACGACCAAGGAATCTAGTAACGAGCAGAGTGAATCGTGCATACCTTGCGGTACATAAGTAACGGATTGATCGTAGCCGACTAAATCAAAGTTGCTTCGAGCAAAATTAAGTAGCTCGTATACGAAATGGTCGGTAAATTCACCCAAGTGAGGACGCAGCAAATCTCGGAATTCCT
This sequence comes from Ceratina calcarata, assembly GCF_001652005.2. Classification (NCBI taxonomy): domain Eukaryota; kingdom Metazoa; phylum Arthropoda; class Insecta; order Hymenoptera; family Apidae; genus Ceratina; species Ceratina calcarata. The sequence goes on along the minus strand of NW_017172225.1, from coordinate 1,963,288 downwards.
GACTTCTAATATCGTATTGAACGAGATATTCCAATATAACTGTTAATGCGTACGCAACGTACGCAGAGTTGTTATTAAGTAGCACTTGTAATTCTCTATTCAACCACGGTATAAGGCGACTCAATTCTTCTGGTTCTCTTCTACGATTGTATATTGTACAAATACTTAGTGAGCGTGTAACATAAGAACAGATAGAACACTGAAATGATGGACGCTGAGAACTTACCGATAGATATCCACGCTGCATTCGCGGAAACTGCCGAACGCGTCCGGTAACGGAGAAGCCCAAATGCCAAGTCTGTAAATCGTTCGACGGTAGGCGCCCGGACTGGCGCGTCTAAGCAAACGTTCTGCCATCGAAACTTGCGGAGCTATGCTTGGCAGTTGTTCCCTTCTCGCTACTTGCTCCGGATTAAGCACTACCGGCATTACGTGCGGGTATCGTCTGGGATACCCAGTCACCGTCGTCCTAGAATACAATTAATTGCGTTGGAAAATGCGAAACATGTATCGCAACACCGACTTCGTGCTCAACTTCAAAGCTGTGGTACCTGTAACGGAACCTATGACTGGTTGCAGTCTCCGTGCCATGACCCAAGTCGTAGCTGAGGTCCAATCTGGCCAGTTCTCTGTCCACGTGATACTGATCATAATCTTCTTCCGATCTGACATTGTGTATGATAGACTTGAACGTCTGCTTGCACAAGGGGCATTCGGTCTTTATCTTGGACCATTGGAGTAGACAAGTGAAACAAAATTGATGAAGGCAACTATCCGTAAACGACGTGTTCACTAATTTGCCGAGACAAATGCTACAATTCGGCGGAGGCGACACGGCACCATCGCTCCGATCGCTGCTCTCCGGGTTCGGAACGGGTGCTTCCGATTTGATAGGTTCCTCCGCGACTACGGCGGAGTCCTTTATTTCCAACGGACCTTCCATTATCGGTTAACGCCGTCGTCCGTTCATTGGATGAAGAAAATTGTCCTAAAACATCATTCACGTTCCGTACACGAATCCAGTAGCGGATTTAATCGCGTAACAGTTATGGAACAATCGAACAGCTGAACCAGCACATCAGACTTACGATGAACGATCTCGAACTGTACGTCAAGCATCTACGCGTTGAATCACGCATCGCGTACAATCGTAAATATCTCGAGATATTACGAAGTCTGCTGTAGATATTTTTGAAATATCTACGTATACCCAAGAGCGCTATCCATTTTATCGTTCGTACCGACTAACCGAATTTCATGCTTTTAAGTATCGAAGCAAGTATAGATATACGTTTATATCATCGATAAAGACAGAGCGACTGAACAGAATAATTGGGAATCGGAAGAATCCTGTTATTTCGTCGATGTCTAATAGCGAAAGAAGGAGGCACGTAAATACTACTTAGTGAGTCTACTTAAGTATACCCCGTCTCTCGCCACGAAATCAAGACGAGAAACGAAAGTCGTGATCAAATCTCGCGAATCGCTACGCATCTGGCTTTGTGAGAGAAGACGAGGAAGAAATAATAAAAGCGCGTAGTACAGGAAGAAAGCCGTGACGCGAAGCTGTTTTATAATCGGTATGTTTCCATTTCGTTCAACTCGTTATCGATTATCGATGTCTGCTTTTTCTTTTTTTCCTTTATAAACCATTCGAAAGACGCGATCTCTTACCTTTCTCGACCGTGTAGCGAAGTCTGCTTGATGTTAATTACGAAAAACGATTAAATCCGCGACGTAGCCAGCTTTCCTTGGACAACACTTATTCTCACTATGCTCACAATCCACTGTACTCCATGATAGCAAAGCGGAAACCAGTGGGAAACCAGCATGAAACTGGTCTTTGGCCTGATCCAACATAGAGCGTAGCGTAATGCCACGAACCATGAACGGGACAGACTCGAAACATTCTCCACGAACAGTCGGTAACTTGAAAACCCGGCTTGATCCTCGAAGCCTGCAGAACCTGCGGTACCGAGTGTACCGAGTATGACGTATGGGGTCGAATGTACCGAAGCGCGATGTTTTAAAAGGACATATGTATCATGTGCAGATCATGTATCATGTGCACCGAAGAGAGATTAATAAAAGTTGTAGCTGTAGTCGTCAGATACAAGGAAGGTCCTATGCAATTTTCTTCTAAGTCTATTCGTTATGAAATATTTGACAATGGACGAAATAATTCATCGATTATTCCTGGAGTAATCGCCAGTGCTGGGCACCGCAAGCGTAGATGCCGGAACTGCAAGATCATTGGCACTTCCGGTTTCATATTCGCTCTTCCTCGATTTATGAATAATCGTGAATAATTATTCGGGTAATTTTAAAAGGAGTGACTACTGGCTTTATGTAGCTACCCTCAAGATTGGTCATTTGGTCATCTGGTCAAGGATCGTGTAATAAAAACCATTATTTCGATTTAGAAGATAAAACTCTGGAATAGGCGTTTTGGTCCAGGTAACGAAAGGAGAGAGAGAGAGAGTCGGTTTGATGCCGGTTGATTGCTTGATTTCATGTAAGATTTATAGTCTCCGGCCTGGTTCAGTCTACTGAGGAACGCCGCGACCGTAAAGGGATTGCCAAAGGGAACGTTGGCTCCGGTATCTGCAAATTTCCGTGATGATTCCAGCCCGCAGATTGCTCGTTTAAGGGATGGACGGAGGAGCTCGCGGCGATCAAAGTTTGATTAGGAACACCCGTCACATCGGGCGCGTAATTGCCACCGCGCCGACAAAAACTTAAAGAACGCTAACTAACTCGCAGCGTTTAACTACGTTCCTGTCTTGGGAACTGTGTCTGAAATTTATTTTCCCGTTGCATGACGATCTTGCCTCGCTCTTACGGTCGCCGGCGCCGAGTTCTCTCGAGGAATGAGAGATCCGAGTTTTACGATCGAAGACGACGTCGTGAAACAGTGGTCTTCGAAATCGCGAAGCTCGGTTCGTAAGTAGCGATAAATGAAAACGGGGAAAAATATTCTTTGACTTGCTCGCACTTGGACCTCGACGATCGATTCGGTGTGGAGCGTGGACCACCGCTGAGAACGTCGCCGCGGAATCTGCCAGTCATCATCCGCTGATCTTGCCACATTCGGCGATCCGATGGCTTTGTAAACGCGTGGTATCTGCCCGTGTGTACTTATTGTTAGAGTACACCGTAGTCCTAAATTTGGTTCGCATGCTGTGATCTCTTTCATGCATCGAGCTGAACTGTTAATAAAGACGATTAACATAGAATTTGATCTGCCAGAAATCGTCGATTCTCCGGAATTGATTTGTGAAACGAACGTATGAGTCGTACCGGCGATCGACGAAGGACTATGCGAACGTGCGTGTCGTACGAAGCATAGGGCACGGGAAGATGAATTGGGAAATGGTCGGTGGTCGGTGCAAGGACCTGTCATCGAAAGATTCGACCGGAAGGAATTCATTGTCGACCGACGATCGGGCTCATTGGTGGTCCGGTATTGTCGGCCGTCCGATATCGTCGCGTTCGAGATCTTAATCGTCTATTTACGTCGGGTGAACGTATACGTATACCGACCGTATCTACTTGTCGCTTCGTGCATTGTACGCGGCTCCGGCTCTCAGCCACGAGATGCGCGTCACGACGTTACAAGTCGATTTTATTTCCTGCTCGTCGTCCCATTACATAATAACTCGTTGCCGATCGATCGCCTCGATCTCGTAGATTATCAGAGATCGACGGACATCTACACCGACAACCGTAGCCACCTCCTCCTCCTTCTCTCCTTTTTCTTCCATCTGTCACTCTTCCTCTTCTGTTTGGCTCCACTGCTGGACGCGAGCTTCGAACTGCGAGATGTGAGACACGGCGTCGCGTCGTTTGGTCTCACCGCCATTCATCCTTTTTGCGGAATGTAACATTCATTTCCGGTGGGTAGAACGACGCATCGGTCGCATGGACACGAGTATACCAACGTGCGTGTTACCTGTTCCGTGAACCGCGAGCGGACGCATGTTCGTCGTGTGGCTGACGAAAGCCGAGAAAAGGGGCGCGGGCCGATTCGATTAGGTAAACAGAAATTGTATCGCACGCATACACCAGCATCGTCTCATTGTTTAGCCAGCTTTCCTAGCTTTGTTAAACGCGAGCCGGAGCAGAGCGTGGGTTGCGAGAAACTGAAAAAATGAAATACAAAGGCGGCGAGAATCTCCAGGCTGATTTTTATTAGCGGCAGGATACGGGCTGGCAGGAAACACGCACGGGGCGGCGCAATAACGAAATCCTCACCCTTTTCGGTGCACCCTAAAGTTTAGCGATCTCTAATGAACTGGTAGTCCGTTAGTTACTCTGACACGGCCCGTCTCTACATTCCTCTCTCTCTCTTTGCTCGCCGTTTCTCGCACTGCGTACATACGTTCGTATATGGACACGTATGTACTCGTGTACCTACAGAGGTAGGTGGACATGTATGCATGTACATACAGCGTGCACGTATGTACCTTATTCAATTCGCGAATACCGAAAGAGGGAGAGAGAGAAGGGAAGAGGAAGGGGGAGGTCGGACGTACACGCGGATACGAATAAATCCTGTTAGCTCGTAGTCGCAGCGCAAAGCCGAATTTTCCCGGCTCGCATCTGCGAATATTTGCCCGTGGGTAGCGCATTACACAGGCGCTGCCACTCTAATGCGCTCCGAGTACGTTCCGTGTGTCTACGATTCGACGCGCGAGCGCAAACAGCGATGCGCAATGAGAAATTTACATTTTTACGGGATTACCATCGTCTACCGGGTCGCATGACCACCCCATGGGAGGATTAAGCGACATCGAGCGTTACGCTTACAACTGTAATGAAATAGGCCACGACATGCCCCGTTCCTCATTGGGACGATCCCCTGCCAACGTTTGGCTGCGGTTTTACATCGATCTCTTCTTTGCGAATTCGCAGACGTGGAATTTCGGATTTCGACAGGAGGATTTAGGCAACCAGGAGGATTAATCGTCGCCGCTGATAACGCGTGTCTAATCAACTTCTTCTACTGGCGCGCGCAACGATATGATGAGTCCGGATGAAGGAGACGAAATGGATACATCCTCGCAAGACTCAGAATCAACTTTTGTTTTATCAATCTGCTCCGTTCCCATGCGATCTTATCGAATTGTACCTGTCGTTACGAATCCTATTGGATCGTTGTCAGGTGCAAACCCTGTCGGCTGTTTGCCTGTTCGTGCGATAGCAATACTCGACCCAGTGGATCGTTCTGCCGCAGGGTGACGAGCGTATCGTCGGAATGGAGATTGATGCAAATCGGAGATGGGTCGATAATTATCGAGGCGCGGCGTGCCGGAAAAATTGTCGACCACGAGTTTTCGTGTATACACTTGTATATTAGAACGGTGGAGGAGCACAGCCGCAGTCATTGGAAGATGGAACATGGAAATGGCTGGCAACCCTCTTTTAACTTTCTTTTGGCCGTCGCGGCTGCTAATTTGCGGCTACGAGCTCGGTTTGACAGGAAGGAAGGAAGGAAGGAAGGAAGCGATCGGGAATGAAGGGAGCCGGCAAAGATAAAGGAAGAAATAAACTCCTTCTTTCCTTGTGATTTGCATGCAATTTCCAATTCCACCGGCACTGGCCCTTTGATGTTTCCTACCGATCGTTCCTTCATTAACGTCCTATTACCACGCACCTCTTTCCGTCGCGTCGGATCCCTTTTTTCCCTTTAGATATTTCCCAATGGCGTTCTTTCCCGTTCGCGAGAAGTACCACCTACGCGCTTCTTATCGTGAACGCGAGGGACCAGGAGAAGATATTCGGTCGTCGACCTGTGCGGATCACGTAGCTTCCTCGTCTCGTTCGCGAAAAGGAAAATCAAAGGAAACGTATCTGTGTCTCTCGAGTTTTCCCGAGATATGGGCACGGCATTGAATTTGTATTTCTCTTTGTATTTCTGGAGAGTCGTCGAATCATCGAGATCCGGGTCGCCCATTGTTTTTTACCAGTCTCTGCGGGAACAAAGGGGATAGGCAGGGTCGCGAATGCGTAGGTGCGTGGAAGCATCGTAACAGGATTACGGAAGGGTAACTGTGTAGGGGTTGCCGCGCGGTAGGGTGCCGACAAGTGGACCGAATAATTTTTAGCGGTGGCTGGGTACTAGATATACATACGTATGTACGCAGGGGGCTCGTTTCTACTATACGTATGTATCTACATGTTCGCGTGAATCCGAAATCGGTCGACGTTTCGAAAAATGATCGAAGTTTCGATCGAGCATGGTCGAATACGGGTCTCGATTAAAATTGATATACGATGATTATTTCCACCCTTGTACGACATTAACCCCTCGAACCGTTCATTCAAAGACGCCGTACAGTGACCCGTGCAGGGGAAGGTACGAAGCGAGCTTTTTTCAATAACAAAACAGACCGCCTCCCGCCGCCCAATGCATATGCCACTTGGAGCAATGATCGACCCACAGAAATGTGCTAACGGAATCGGGTCTCGCTAGGCCTTTGAGCGGCCCGTAACGCGATTCGCAAATCGACCGGCTACGTCGCGACCCATCTGCACCGCGTCGATCACTGAAATTATTGTTCCACAAATTAGGGGTTTGCAACCCTTTACATCTTGCACAACCCGCCTGCGCGGTGCCCGCGTAGCCACCAAATCGACCCAACAGCGCCGGAGGAACCGACCGCGACTGCATAATGCCATAATGTTTAGTGAGCGGATTCTCGTTTCTGCGCGTACAAATTTTATTTTATGTGCCCCTCAGCTGTACATCTTCTGCTTTCCGTCGTTCGTACCTGACGCTCTGTGTCTGATAAAAATGTCTGTTTTCGGACGATTCTCCGTCGCTCCGACGACAGCGCGGGAGAGAGACGGGAAAAAGGGCCAGGAAGGAAGGGCGCAGAGTACGGACGAAGAAGAATGAAATGATCGAGTTATGCCTGATTGCCGCTTGTTGTTCCAGCTCGATAAACCGGACCCGGCTGAGCCGAATTCACCTTGTTCTCCTCAATTTTACCCGTCCACCCTCCGCAGGACGTAATCATCATCTTCCGCAGCGTGGGCGTCCTGCGCCGAACCGAGAGGGAGATCGTGGACCGACGTTTTTTTTAACTTGACTTCTCCGCGAGATCGTCTGAACACAGCTGTATTACATTATTACTTATATTATATGAATACTATTAGAAGACTGCCACTCGAAAAGTTGAGATCCGACCTTGAAATTTTAGTATGATATTTTTGAAGAT
>NW_017172225.1:1920072-1955628 GCF_001652005.2 Ceratina calcarata | reverse complement strand
GGATATTTCCTTATATACTTTTTAGCACGTAGCTATTTATTATTAGCATTATTCTTCCGACGTCTGATTTCTTTTTAATTATAGGAAATGCGTTTTTCTAAGGTACATAAACTTTTGGGATTGACTGTATAGCCAATTGATCCTTAATCGTAAGTGATGCAGTGGTCAATCGTATTCCGCAATAACCACTGCGTTCACGTGTCTTTTCCTTTGATCGGGATCAACGAGTCAGATACAGAGGCGTCGAAGTCCTCGAATCGTCGAGTAGTTCGACGATCGTACCGAACCGAGACTTTGTTTCTAATTCGATCCACGTACTCGAAAGAATCGGCCAATTGGAAAGAATCGAGTAGCTCGAATAAACCGAGTTCATAAAACTCTACGAAAATTCATCTACATGTACACTCGGTTTATTGGAGACACTCGGTTCTCTCGAATATTCGGATCGGAACGTTCATTCGAACCGAGCATCTTAAGGCTTCTAGTCAAAGAACGCTTTCATGTATCTTCATCGACGCTCTTACTTAGATAGGGATCGTTCGTGTCTATATGCTAATAAATATTTGTTTCTCGTTAGGGCTAGGGTTACGTTGTAGACGGATCGAGGAGGAAATTCGGTCTAGCCGAGGTTTCGAGACGAGCAAGCAGGATAGGTACGCGGGTCGTGAGACCATCGTCTTTAGCTGTTCTTTTGTTCGAACGTGCAGTCTGCTGATTCTCTTTGCAATTTCATTGGACTGGTGCGCGGTGTCGAGACGGCGGCGCGGGTAGCTAGGACCAAGGAACGTAAATGGATTAGGAGGGTCCTGCCGGATGACTAAGTTTTAGCCGGGACAGCGCTGCCGCCAAATCCAATTTGATCTTAACGTTAACTCGATCTCGCGTACGGTTATACGGTGAATTAAACGCCGTTGACAACGGCGCCGAATGCGAGTCCTCAAAAATGTCCCGAGTGCCAACAAGTGGCGAGTCTACGCCAATATTTCTTTCTGCCAGTGAGCCTTCAGCTCTTGAACAAATTTTATCGGTCACGAAGAGAGAGATAGAGAGAGAGAGAGAAGAGAGATCCGCGGCAAGTTTGTTTTCGCGAACAGAAGGCTTTTGTAGCCGCAGTGCTTTTGGGACACGGGGCACGGCGTGGATGCGGATACACGGAATACGGAACACGGGCAAACTTTCGGTGAGAGAGAGAGTTTCGCGGCGATTCGCGGGGCGTTGCGGAGGCGGCTTGCACCGGCGGACACGCCCAGCGTCGCGACGCTTTTATCGATCAATGCCCGTACGCACGCCAACGGCCATTTTACTTTTCCACCGATAGATACGTGAAAATTCGCCGACGACCACCCTCACCGTGGGAAGAGAGGCGCGACAGGAACAGCAACACGCGTCGCGACGCTCTCCGACGAAAACCGATCGTCGACGTACTCGTCGCGTTTTTTTATCCTAGATCATCCGTGGACTGGGACCGGGGCTGGTGACCAGCGATCGACCCTTTAATTAATGAACGTTAACGCATAATCTTCGGGCCATTCATTTCCGACCGCGTTCCTCCCTACTCCCAATCGTTTCGCAGAGAGTCGTCGTGATCGGGTGAATCGAGTCGGTAGGTGAAACCGGCTTACGCAGCCTCGTATATCTCTTTATAGGGCCTTATCATATTTATGGGAGCCGATGGAAGCGTGCAACATGGAAACTGCATCTGTCGGCATGCATATTTTTAAATACCAATTCACCGCGCGCGACTCCGATGCGAGATTTCTTTCCCCCGGACGGAGAGGCGAGCGCCGATACCGCGACACCGCACCGTCTGCTCGTTTATTTGCCGATGCGATTGTGAATTCCGTCCGATGCGCGACGACGCGAGCATTCGCGAGGAACAGCGAACACGGACGACTCAATCCATGGAACGGGAACGCAGAAACGAAACGCGATTTATACGCGATCGGCTTCCCCTTTGGCGAATCGCAAAATTATTCATGAGACGTACCATGCGCGTTTAGATATACACGGTCTCCCGGCACGGGACTTCGACGAGCCGACCATCGTTCTTCGCGTAACGCCGACGCCGACGCCGACGTATTAACCGATTAGAAGGATTCTTTTTTCCGGCCGCATTACACGCGTGGATTCGTAAAAGCGGGTAGAGCGAATCGAGCGGGCGAACGAGCGCACGCGATGTGCTCGTTGATTCGTAAGGAATAATCGGATTAAAGGTTGAATGGTAGCTGCTACCGCGCGCGCGAGGTCTGCAGTTCATTGTTGGACGCTGTGACTCGAGAGGGATGAAACCCACGTATGTAGCTATGCGTCGAATACGGGCGAGGCGCGGTTCTCTTTTCTATCGCGACAATCGACGTCGTCGACCGTCGCCGTGGCCCGACCGAATTCGATTCCGAGGGACTGCGCGGCTGCCACGTGCCTCCTATTACATAATATTAGACCTACACCCCCTCGTGCCCCCGCGTCGGCACGTAGCCGAGGACAGAAACTGCGTGACTGCGACGACGATTCGCGATCCCCGATCTCACGCGATCACGTCGACCGTGACGGTATCGATGATCACTACGCGCGGTCGGTCGAAAGGAATCGGTGGTATTTCTTTTTTCAATTCGGAACGAGCGAGGGTTGGAGCTCGCGTCGCGAAACCCTGGGGACTCTTCTAACATTTTTCCCGAAACTGCCGTCAGAAACCGGATTAAGTGTACGAAACGACGTCAGCTCCTTTTACGACCGTTAATTATGCCACGGCAATCACGGCGTTATTCAGAGGAGTCGAGAAACGAAGAGGAGTTTCGACGGCGACGACGACGACGACGACGAGATGCGCGCAGACAATTTTTTATACACGAATTTTTGCTCGCCCTTTGCAACAAACGATGACTCGGTCGATCGTTGGTGCGCGCTCGACGCCGACGTGGAAAGTGTCAATCTGTCGACGACGAGAAAAAGAATCGTAGCCTCGCCGCCGGGGCCTCCAGCCACGACTTCAACCCCGGCAATATCCAGCCGCGAGGCCGCGCGAGACTGGATAACGGCATCCGAAGATGCTATCGGGTGTCTCGCCTGACTAATTATCGCGAACATTATCACCGCGTCTCGGCTCGATTCGGCTGAATCATTGATCGTGGATCGGGACACGGCACTCGGTTCCCCACGGAAATTACCTGTCCCAGTACACGAATCAGCCCTACATACGTTAATTCCCAAAAAACCACACCCGATCAGAGCTTTCGAAACGCGTCCTAAGTCTATAGGAATACTTGTATCCCGCGCGTATACTTGAGTCGTCACTGTTTATCCAGCTTTCCTTTGTTAATTAAATGCGAGCTGGAGCAAAGCGTGTGTTGCGAGGAAATGCAAAAGCGACGAGAATCTCCAGGTTGATTTTTGCCTGAATCTATAGGAACCTCGAAGAGAGAACGAATTCCGGCGCCTGAGTCTAACTCTTACAATTTGATCACTCGAAAATCCATAGAAACACGAACCACGTCTACGGACGTAGAACTTGAATCGGAATTCCTTTCGCCCTTCGCTGATATGTACGATCGTTTTTCGACCCATCGCCGTTAGACAGCTACGCGTCGAAGTGAGTTTCTGGAGCTATGAAAATATCAGACACTGTGAGTTACGTGACGCACGCTATAAAAACTGAGACTGGTTACATTCCCACCTCGTGACGAAATGCTGTTGCAGGTGGGTAACGCTATCAAAACCGTACGGTTCCTCTATTCATCCATTGTGACTGTTGACCATACAATGATTTTCTTTCTCGAAGATCGATCGTTTGCCAGAGCTACGATTTCGATATCGCATCGGGTCGCATGGTTCACGGTGATCCGTCGAGAACGAACTCGGGGAAAGTATTTATGAATCGAGATGACGAACGCGCCGTTTTCCTGCTCGCTTCGTTTCGAGCAACGAAAAGTCACCGCCGTGATCGGGTCGGCATCGACGAACGTCAAAGGACGTTAGCAATCAGCGGGAGAGAGAAATTTCGTAAGAAACAGGGAATCTCTTTACTGTTTAAAAGCACTTTGGTTCGTCTTGTCGTGGGAGAGCGACACTTCGATAGAAGCGCAGAAGCGAAACGAGCAGGGATGGGAGGAGCTCGAGAACGGGGAAAAGAGAGGACTCGAGAGGAAAGGAGAAGGGACTCGAGGGAGAGGGTGGGTTTCGTTAGGTCGGGCGCACAGTTTTGATGATAACGAGCGGATTTGCAATCACGACTACATTGTGCAGGATCCTGCTGTTAGCTAACTTGAAGAGGGATGAAACTCAGACGAGCCGAGATCACAGAGCAGGAAGCTGATCGCGCGGGCTAGACGGAAGAAGAGAGACGCGCCGTTGGGCGTTGTGCCGGTGAACCTCTCTCCTCCTCGTTCCTTCTTCGAGAATGCTCGAAAGTGGAAATCCCGAAATCCCGTACGCCGTCGTACGTCGCAATCGTCGACAGTTTAGATATCACCCTCCGCGCATCGAGTATCTCCGCATCCAACCGTTTCACGTCGTAAATGTAAACGCTAACAATTATACCTGTTTGTCGACGAACCGAGCTCCTACGTTCCTTGGATTTTCCTTTTCATTATAATTTTAATCCTGGTTTCGTACGAGGAACGTACGGTTCGCGTGCACAGCAGGCGGTTCGGACGACAATGAACAACGCGCCACGCTTGTTTTCTCCAATTCCTATTCCTTTCTCGAGTGTCGAGAGTATTCGACGAGAAGTCCCTTGGCTCTCCTTTATGATGATAATGTCACGTGGACTCCGGGAAATTCCCTTTGGGAAATACTTAAGAGAGGGAAACATGGGAAATATTTAAACAAGAGCCCTGCGCAGGTCTTCCCTCTACTTATTACGAGCAGAATTTACGAGATCACGCTTTCAGTACCTTTGTATTTAAAAACCCCCCTCTACCACCACTAGGGCTCGTCCTAGTTGTGATCCGTTACTAAACCTTCCAGGTAACGCTGCCAGTAGACCCAGTACCTGCGTAGCATAATTGCATTTCACGTGTAAAGTGAGTAGTGCGTGGCTAGGTGTCCGAAGGTAGAAAATAAACGGCGGATATCGAAGGGATTCTCGACGGTATCGATCAATGTGACAAAAGAGAGAAAGGCGACACACGCGGTTTTGGCTGTCCCCGACTGCAACGTCGTCGTCGTCCTCGCGGCGTCGAGACACCGCACAGTTGGAACCCCGTGGCTCTTTTTTCGAGGGTCCTCCGCGTGTCCTCGCAAGATACCACCTTTGTCCCGGCTCGCACCCACCACCGGAATAATTCGACCGCCATTTCTCTCGCTTTATGCCGGGTAAGCGTTACTAATGATCCGTTCCCTGCCGATCGCAGGGATCCACACGCTCCTCGCTCGTTGGACGCGTGCAAGCGCTAACAAATCGGCTGCACCGGGTCTCGTATCGAGAAACCGTACACCGAGGGCAGCATTTGTTTCGAAGAATGTTAAGGGCCCGAGGATTAATCGATGAACGGCGATTCGATTCCTTTTTCTTGGCCTGATCGCGACAGAGTGTGCTGCGTCGAGAAGAGCGATAATTGCGGAAAGAGCTGGATTTCACGGACGCGTCGCGGCAGTCTAGTGGCAATAAAAAGAAAACGGACGCGGTCGGTCGCTTGACAGTTTTTCTGGGCCTCGAAAAATTCATATTCATCATTAGGCGTGGGCGTATACGGATCGGTCGACTAGCTCCCCGTGAATGCGTATCCCAGAACCAACACACAGGTACGGACGTTTCGATATTAGAAAGAGAGGAGGAGAGCCGCGATAAAAGACGTTAGAGTCCATTCTCGGATGATTTATGTGTCGGCGTAGCAGAAATACAAACAGGTGCTCGAACCCCCTCGGGAATCCAAACTCATCGGAAATAAAAAGGAGACGATGAAATATAAAATATGTATCCACCACGCGTAAATATGTTGGAAGGGGATGGCGCGTCCGTCCGAGGGTAACCCGTAACTAAACGGTCATCGGTCCGGTCGTCTTTTAACTTATTATATCGAGCTATTCCGACACCTCTCCTCCTCCCATGTATAACGTGCCGAAAAGTTAACGCGATCGACGATAGTTTAGAAATTATTTATCTTCGTTTATTAAATACTTCCGAGAAAGCAAACGTCTGTGTTATTCTTCCTTTACGTAATCGCGTATTTACCATTTCAAGGTTCCATTCCCGAAGTGCAAACACGAACCATGTACATACCTATATCCGATACGTGACGTTCGGTATTATCGAAATCGAAAGGTTTCAATAATAATAAAAATAATAATAATAATTGCGAAAGAATGATCGGGCGACGGTTCTTCCCTAAGGTGCCACGTCTCGTGGACGCGTCTCTGATAGTACGTACAACTCGGTAACTAACAATGAGTATACATCGAGCATTACTTTACGCTTTGGCGTGGGTGCAGGAGTATCTGGGGCCAGCAGCGCATGTGACAGAGGCGTGAACCGATGGGAGGAGCTTGATTCTCGTTTTCGCTTCGAAAAGCTACCCCGAGCTACCTCGGCATCAACCCCGACTCGGGTCACGGTTCCCCTCCATCTCGAACACCGACGCAGCAGCTCATGTGCACGTACACGAGAGAACGGCCTGAAAGCCCGGTGCAAACGCGAGGAATCGGGGCTTCGTGTTGGTGAGCCATCGAGCCGAGGAGGATTGAAAGAGCGTGGAAGGGGCAGAATCGAGGATGCCGATGCCAGTCTTCCCCGGGCCACGGAACCGAATAGGGACCGATTTTCTGATCCTTTTGCGATCTTCTTTTCTATCACCGCCGATATCATTTGTTCTCTCTCGGTTTCCGGGTTGTAGATTTCAAACGATTCACGCGGCTCGTTGGAATCGCGATGGTAACGCGAGTTTCGCGCAAAGACGAAGTGTTGTGAACTCGGTGACCGATGGTAGCCGTCGTAGGTGACTCTTTCGGTTGCATTGCGATCATGGAATTGGAACTAATTTGGTAATTCGACGGACACGGGAACGATGAACATGAAGGTGAATGCATTACGTTCGGATTACTCCATTTGAAAAAGATTTTAAAATTCAGTAGAGTAGATGCTTGAGTATCTTATGTCATTAATTAGATGGAGAGGAAACCAGGTACGTTCTAATTTGGAGTATAAGTAAGCCAGCTTCGCGAACGCGAAATGTATAGACAAGTGTAATCTATTTGTTTAACTGTCGGGACGGAAATTACGCACGAATGTTTCCACGTCGCACGACGTCGACGTAATTTTTCCGACGAATGAATACCGCGATTCTAACGAGATCGCGATTATCATGGTACGCGTAACGTGGGAGATGAGTAAGAGAGATGAGGATGCATCCTTAGAACAGTTGAAACCGTTTAGTTTCCGGGACGGGTGTCTAGGAGATTATTTCGAAACGCGTATCGGGGAAAAATGAAGGGGAACGTACGAGCAGGGCGCGATAAATCACGGAAGAACGGTACTCGATCCGTTGGAGTTAAAACGTCCGTCTGCACAGCCGCGGCCAATGACTGATCGGAAATATAAGTACTTAACTACGGGATGATCTTCGAGGTGTCCGGTAGTCGATAGCGAAGCCCGTTTGACCCCTTCGCTCTCGCATTTCTCACTTTGTCAGCTCATCTCCGTCACCCCTGACCGTTGACGAACAAAATATTACTCCTATTATTCTTCTTAACTACCTGCTGATTGCATTCTTCGAGGATCGCGTCCACCTACGAGTGGCCGATTCAAAAATTCCGATACCCTCTGCGCGCGACGCCGTTCGTCGAGAACGAAGAACGAATTCGTTTCCTCGTGCCGGAGACAATCGCGGAGGCTGCGATGACTGATGCGAAATCAACGGGAAGGAAAATTGAATAAATATTTATGTAATCTTTATCGCGGTGCTAAATGGATTCGAAATTGGACCTGACCGGATTCGATACGCCTGTATAATGAAATTCATAAGCTACAATTACGGCCGTTGACGCACCTGGTACAGTGCTTCGCGATATTTATCACGTGATAATGCGAATCAAGTTTTGAAACAATAACGTTGTAAGTCTTCTCGTAAGTCCCCAATTCTAATCGTGAATACAGGTAAGAGGGGTAAGGTGCCCGTTCGCTTCTGTCGTTTCGCATACCGATAGCTTTCTCTTTCTTAAAAAGAAAATTTGCATCGCGAGCGTTAAGACGACAGACGTCGCGAGACCGACGGTAAATTTTTAGCCAACATCGAATCAATCTCTGGTCATATTTTTTTACGCGACGTGCGTACACGTACGTAGGTGTACCTACGGCGATGGGCTTCGGTATCTAGTATTTAATTGTGAGTATACGTATAGGAGAAACGTGGCTCGCTTTCCGAGGGAAGATCGAAATGCCAGAAGGTATAAATCACAGGTAGTCTGCCTTCGGCAGATCATAAATCAATGACCGTCCAGTTAAACGTGAAATGATTACTGGCTGACGAAAGAAACCGCGACGAGGATGGAAGGGAGGGACGATTTACAGGGAGGGCCTTGTCTTCGAAATTAGCTGTCGCGTCGATGTACCACCGTCTTTTTTCTTCTGCTCACCTCGTCCGCTCGTATTCTGTTTTCCGACCCTCTCGACGAATGTCGAATGGGGGTGGCGAACGTTTATTTCGTCGAGTCGCGGTTGCACACACCTGTGTACGAGCGAGTCTCGAAAGGGGCGAGTAAGTCGAACGATAATTAACTCATTGATTGCTCACTGAGACGAACAATGACCATTATGCATATTACTCGTGTACCAATTAATATTATCGGGGCGAGAAAGTCGCGGCGGTACGTACCCGCGTCTGTCTTTGAGAGCGATAAGAAAAAATCGCGTACAGATCAGATACGTGCTATCTGCGGGTCTATCTCTCTATGCCCTATCCGATGACTTTCTCTCTCCTCTTCGACGTCTCTGTCGTCCTCGTCCCTGCCCTCTCCTTCGGAACCCGAAGGAATCGAAAAATGCAAATCGGGCCGCGGCAATTAATTATAGGAAAACGTTATTTTTATTATTAATAAAATACTCGTTTGTGCACATACGCGTGCGTTTGCGTACGTAACGATGCGAATCGTTGCACCGTCGATCGGAGAGGGACAAGTCGAGGAGATCGGGGCCAGAGCAGCGGCATCATTTATCAGCCGGCGGCCGCGGCGCGGGCCGACTGCTCGTTTATTATTTCACTTTGCCGAGTATTAATTGAGATTTGGAGCCCGCAGCCAACCTTTCCACACCCGGAAACGAACGGATCGGCCCGTGATCCTGTTCGCGCTCCCGCGATCTTTACGCTCAGGCTCTGACGTGACCCTGTCTTTCAACAATTTCTGTGAATCCGTTGCAGACCGAGATCGAGACGGAGACCGAGTGCTCGAACAACAACGATAACAGCACCAACAATAACAATAACGTGAACGTAAACAATAATAACGTGGCGAACGCCAAGAAGACTGGTAGCAGTTTAATCGGGAAGAACGAGAACCAGCAGGATGGGATCGGACTGGGCATAGGGATAGGGATAGGAATAGGGATGGAGATGGAGATGGAGTGCGGTGGTTGCGGAAAAAGCGTTCACGAGCGAACGGTCCTCTGTGTCGGGGGTCGTACCTGGCACTCGAGGTGCCTGAGATGCTGCGCTTGTGCCAGGCCTCTACACGATCAGCACTCTTGCTTCCTCCGAGGGATGCGGCTATACTGCAGACAGGACTATGCCTTGTAAGTACAACCTTTGCTTCCGACGATCGGTGCTTCTCTTTTTCGACGAGAGACGAGTCACGTATACGACGCGCCGGGCCTCCCTTCGAAGCCTCCTCCCGGTGCGTTGAAGCTTCGAGGAGTCGGTGCACTCGTTCATCGATCGCCAAATCGCGCGACCCATCGTCCGATCGGGAGCGACAGTTCGGTCCAAGGATTATCGATGCGACTCGAATAATATCCTCAGTGATCGGAGACACCCTACCGACACCGGCTTAACGTTTCTCGACTACCACTCCCGGACGGCTCCTGGAAAGAACGATCGTTCGGGACAGTCTCGGCGTACGCCGATACATCTCGGACACCCTGTCGAGTCCCCCTCGGATAGATTTCGTTCCTCGACGATTAAAAAACGACGTTCAGGAAACGTCGCTCGGAGTAAAAATAATTGGAACGATTAGGCTAAAGGTGACTCGGATTTCGAATCGCGCGGTTACATACTCATCGTGGATGAACAGATATCCACGTTCGAGACAGGGTCGAGAAATTCGCCAGTGGGTGATTAATGTCTTCCGATGTACCCTTCTTCTCGAATCCGTCTTCCTTCTCCTCCTCCTCCTCCTCCTCCTCTTGTTCGTCTTCTCTTTCGGACCTCACACGTACAGTCGGCTATTCACGTCACCGGACATATACCTACGTATCCCATGCATGTTCGACCGCGAGCTGCGAGTCACGTTGCCGAGCACGAATAAAGGACATCTCAACTGACGTTTCCTTACGCAGCCGCGCCGCGATAAAGAAAAGGCCGGATCGGTGACGATCGTTTCGATCGGATCTTCTTATACATTAGGCTACACGAACGTTCGCAAACGCGCTTTCCAGTCGACACGCGTTCCCCTCGAAAATCAAACTAAACATTTTCGCCGCGAACGAGTCACCACGTTTTCCCTAAAATCGTCGGATAAAAAGATACAACGAATTACACGGAGAAATAAATTCCGGTCCCTCGCTTAATTCTCAATTCGGTCCGTTCGGTCCGCGCGTCGTGTCGCGTCGTCGTCGGCCGCGCGCCGCTTTACTTAATCACGACCTTATCGTTTCTGCCTTTAATGGCACTTAAATGCGGGAGCCTCTCCGAGGGACAGACGCCGAAATCGAGATCGAGACCAAAAACAAAACGAACAATCTACGCTTTTCCTGCTCGATCGTATTTTAAGTGGCCCGGAGGATCGCTCTCGCTCGAAATTGTTCGAAACGCCGCGACGCGATCCGATACATGTCGCACGGAAAACATTTGTCTCGTTACGTTTACACCTGGACGATCGTGACATGCGTGCGTGCGTGCGTGCGTGCTTGCGACAAGTGTATCGGTGAAAACAATGATTCAAGCGTGAAACAGCTCGGCCGTCGTAATTTATCTTCGCGGTTCGTTCGATATCTCCGGCGATATCGAAGATCGGGATCGAGAGCGTTCGAACCCGGGACGGAGGAGAAGGAGAGAGAATTCCTTCTCTCACTCCGTCGTTTCCGCAGAGGTCGGATAGCGACCGACTTAATCCCCTGTTGACTTATAGGGCCCGCCTATGTGGAAGAACAAATGAATAAATTAGGGCGGGGTCGTTTGGTAGCCGATGTACGGCCCTGAAGATTTATTAGATACTCGATACCAGTTCCCAATACACCTCGCTCCGCCGGCTATGCGCCGACTCTTCTTCTTTGCCCGTTTGTCCGGCTACTTACCGCTTACCTCGCTGCTCGTTCGCTCGTCCATGATCCTCTCTTTCGTTTGATCTATTACGCTGACCGCGGCTCGCCGTAAGTGATCAAGTAGTACTTACGATTCTATACTACCCCGATTCGTCGCGACGGACGTCGAGGTATAAAGATCGCGTTACCTTTCACGCTTCCCTCGTTTCCGACAGAAGACAGATCGGAAGATACCTCGAAAGTCCTCGGTAATTATAGTTCGCGGTGATGCTTCGGGCAGCAGCCGGTGGGAGAACAAGAATCGTTCGGTGTTTCTCCAGTTTCGTAACGGTGAGAGGGAGTATCGGGGAGATCGATGAATACTAATGCGGTCTCGAAGGGAACGCGTGCATGCTTCTAGGCGTGTTCCGTGTGCACGATCACCATAACCAATAATGCTCGAAAATACGTTGAACGCGACGGCGCGGCGGACGGTGACTGTGCGATTCGTCGTTCACCGACTAATCCTTCCGCGGCTTACCATATTTTTCCATACAATAACCAACCCCTCGGTTGTCGTGGCATTTCTCTTCTTATTCCCGCGTCTCCTCCGTGGTCTCGTTCCTCTCCTTAATCTCGCGTCCCCGTGATCGTGCCACGACACGCTATCGATGGTATCGACGCGCAAGGTGTTATTGGAAAACCAGCTAATTACACGAGGGAATATGTATCATGGAGAAGGTCGGCGGATGTTCAAAGAGCTCGAGTCATTTGTAGGGTGCGAGGGAAAGCACAGGAGCGATCGCGGACCGTTCAGATAATCTGGACGTAATCTGACGGGCGAATTGGCGACCCTTAAACGCGCGGTTCGTGGAGGACCGGGAGTGGGCTGAGAGTAGGTAGTAGGTAGTATGTTAATGAGGACAGGGACATCGGATTCTCCCGCAGCACGGAGGTCTTCGGCGACCGATAGAGGAGTCGGTTGGTATGTTTCAGAACGTTTGGCGCGAAGTGTGCGAAATGCGGTCGGAGCGTGGGCGCGGGGGACTGGGTGAGGCGGGCCAGGGAGAGAGTGTATCATTTGGCTTGTTTCGCCTGCGACGCGTGCTCGAGGCAGCTCTCCACCGGCGAACAGTTCGCCCTGCTGGATGCCAGACTGCTCTGCAAAGCTCACTATCTGGACGTGGTCGAGGGTAACAACACCTCGTCCTCGGAGGACTGCGACTCGGAGCACGGTGGCAAGGGCAGCAAGACGAAGAGGGTCAGGACGACTTTCACGGAGGAACAGCTATCGGTTCTGCAGGCGAACTTTCAGCTGGACAGCAATCCCGACGGCCAGGACCTCGAGAGAATCGCTCACGTCACGGGCCTGAGCAAACGAGTCACCCAAGTCTGGTTCCAGAACTCGAGAGCCAGGCAGAAGAAGCATAGCGGGAAGATCAAGACGCAAAGTGAGTTAGCCGCCACTTATACGTATTTTATTTGTTGTTCTCGACCCTCACGATGCGGTACCACGCGCGCTCTATGAAACGGAACGGGTCGATCTCCCGTCTCGTTCGTCGATCGTTACCCGGGAAATTTAGAATTACGTATTGCCATGGCAGTGCACCATTCGCCACCGATTCAACATCATCCGGGGGATTTGTATTCGACCGGAGTGAACATGGTCGGCGCCTATCTGGGTGGGTATCAAGGTGGCAGCGCGGGAAGCGAAAGTCCTGGTAGCCCGTTGACACCTCTCACACCCTTGACGCCTCTGACGCCGACGACGACGACGACGACGCCCAGCCAGCTTCAAGTCCAGTTCTGTCATCAAACGGGCTGATTCCGATCGACTGCGTTTCATATCCTACGTTCATGATTCGCGGTATCCAATATTTTGTACGTTTCGACGTTTTGTACATAGGATAGATACGAACAGAATTCGTATCGGAGATTTTTAATAACTTTACGAATAGACGAAACAATTATTTATTCCGTTCCTATCATTCTCGTTAATTATTCTTCGTAATAGATCTTAGTTGCATTCTACCAGCGGTTACCTACCTTATTTTTACAATAACAATGTACATACGCGTAGATCTGTCATTTACTCACGATATCTGATTACCTTAGGTGTGTATTTGTAACTTTTGTACATAAACCTATGAGAAGTCTTTTAACGAGTATAGTATGTAGTCGATATCGGTCCGATGCGACGCTGTATCCACTCATTATCGCAATACTGTAACCGTACTGTTAATAATAAAAACTTCTTTTACTGTTCACACGTGTTTCCCGATTCGCAGAAGGGTGGAAAGGAAACGTTCACTCAGGCGAACGAATATGTGCAACATTTTATATTTCATACTTATACAATACTTACAATTAGTTTACAATATTTACATGACGGTACACGTATATTAAATAATGTCCCTTTTACGATTACATTACAATTAATTGTCTAAACACTGTAAAAGATACTTTCGTTCGGAACACTGCTTCGTGATATTCCCCGCGCGGTCTCGAGAGGAAACGAGACCCCTCGGGACTACCTCGAGACCGCTTCGCCTAATTTCTCACTTTCGTTAAAACGACACCCCGATTACATCGAGGATCAGCGACGACTAACAGTAAGTAATACGCGTAGATAACTACAACCGTTCGTCTCGTCCACGTCTATTCTAGGGAAAGAAGGAAAATTACATTTACCCCTCTTTCAGGACGTCGAAGGATATTTCGCGATCGACTACGTTGAGTCGACGAATCAAGTTTTCCGATTTTATGGAACGCCATTCGAATCGTTCGTAGATTTTGAAAAAAGCGAAGCTTTCGTCTCGTTTCTATGCGCGTGTCCGCTCATCAATATACGCTTTGGATAACGTTACGTTCAATATGCAATGCGAGAGAGCCAGTCTTGTAGAAGTGACGCACGCCTGTACATTCTGCTCGAAGTTCAACAACGATTTGGGCGGATTTCGTTTGAAATTATAGATCATACAAAACGTTCGGTACACGCTTTCCGATCGTTTGAAGTATATCATCTTAACGACGATCGTCGATTCCCAATAATATCCTCTTATGACTCCCAATCAAGTACAGTTACCCTGCTATACGTACATATAAAACGTCGTTTGAAGGAGTTAATTTAGCTTATTGCAGAGCATAGGTACTAAAGTAGTGCGGCGAGTAGGGAACGGAGGGACGCGCGTTGCCAAAGAGAAATTGTCTCCTAACTTAAAATCGTCGCGAGACGGCGAGACGGAATAAATACGAATTCGATGGTGTGGAATATTGCGGAAAACGTTCACCGAGGAAGCTTGATCAACGCTACGCGAGAAGTACTATTTACAATGCGGCTAAACCGTAGGTAGCAGAGGCGCGGCGATTAAACCTCGTTCGGCATCGACAACATCATAGAATCTTGCGAGAGTTCGTCCATCGACTGTTCCGAGCCTGAAGACAGAGTTGACGGTGTTGCGATAGATAGCAGACCTTTTCAAAGCAAAACTTCGATTTCCTTGGGTACACATATCGCTCGATACACATAGTATTTTCATCAAATTGCTGTTCCCACGTTATGATTCGAATAGTTGTACGCGTTTCGGTTTCACAATTCTCGACGCTCCGTCCGCGTTGCATAGATAGGTGAATTACGGATCGAGAGTCAAGTGCCGATTTCGCGCAACAAATTCCCCGTGCATGCAGATAGATCTATGCCATTCTTACCGTGATTCTGATAAATCGATGGCGCGGGGCTCTTGCACGTAGCCGGGCTGACGATCAGCTGGGCCGACGCCGGTTGCTGCCCGTGATGGTGGTGGTGGTGATGCTGCTGCTGCTGCTGCTGCTGATGTTGAAACGAATAGGTCAGATGTAAATTGATGTGTCGACCGAAATCGCCCGCGGACGCAGTCGAATTCGGCGATGATTGATGAACTGCAACAGCCAATAATGATCGTCCTCTTCGATATTCGAATATTGCACTCGCATCGCAACGATGTTGGAAATCTTTTCAAACTGAGTTTACTCGTATTCGTCTCGGAAATAGATTTGAAACGGGTTTGGGTGTACGGCTCTCATCGAGTACGCTACCCAAACGATTGTCCCAGTGAAAAACAAACGATAAAGAAAGAGCAGGGAACAGTAGACAGGTAGTAGAGCGAGTGCTCTACACCGGAGAGATTTAAAGAAAGTGGAAAGTGAAAGAAACAAACGCAAGAAGTACCATGTTGCCCTTTCATTTTGCCCGTGTGCAGATGCTTCTTCTGCCTCGCCCTAGAATTCTGGAACCAAACCTGAGTAACTCTTTTGCTGAGTCCGGTCACATGCGCTATCCTCTCGAGGTCTTGCCCGTCCGGGTTACTGTCCAGTTGGAAGTTCGCCTGAAGTACGGATAGCTGTTCCTCCGTGAACGTCGTTCTCACTCTCTTCGCCTTGTTACCGCCTTTGTGCCCGCTCTCGGAGTCACCGCCTTCTGCGAAACGTACCAATTATACGTGTTCCGTTTTCCGCGCACCCGTCGATCTCACCCTCCGAGGTTCCGTCGTGAAACGCGTGACACGGCCAGGGAGACCGAGAGGTGGATGTTCTTTTTTTTAATCGAGTTTCAAACGCGAGTGACGGTCTCACCATCGGAGGAAGTGTTGTTCCCCTCGACCACGTCCAAGTAGTGAGCTTTGCAGAGCAGCCTGGCGTCTAGCAGGGCGAATTGTTCGCCGGTGGAGAGCTGCCTCGAGCACGCGTCGCAGGCGAAGCATGCCAAGTGATACACTCTCTCCCTGGCTCGTCTCACCCAGTCCCCGGCTCCCACGCTTCGCCCGCATTTCGCACACTTTGCGCCGAACGTTCTGACAAACGAGAACCAACAATGGTAACGAAATTTCGAAGATCGAAGAGTCAGTCGATTTGCTGACGAGCTAAATAACACCGTATATCTCGGACCTGTGTCTCTGGTTAAATAGCTGGGCGTTCCGCTGATGATACTCATAGTACATGTAAAAAATCGCGATTTTCTCGGAGACGCTATTAATAATCGCGATGGGCGAGTCTACGAGGAGTCGTAATATTGAATATTGGAATGAATAATTATTTACATTACTTTCTCGTTTCAAAATTAATGATCGATTTAACTAATTCATCGATTACCTCTTTGAACGATTCATCCATCCTTTTGCTCGTATCAAGTACACCGGCAATCACGTATACGACATTGATGACAGACGGATCGTGAGCAGTAATATTCGCGTTCGAGAGAAACGTCGAGAGAAAATTCAAATCGCGGCGCGTCACCATTAGCGGTGATCGAGTGCGAAACCGGAAAATTATCGAGAGACGTGGAACGAAGTACGCACGTGTACGGGGCGATTATCGATACTCGCAAGGAATAATTCGTAGTCGGAGCAGAAGGATGCTTCGAGATAACGCGTCGCGCACGAATGCGCGTTTGCTTCGAACTAGCCGCGTAGCCTGTTCAACGAACAAGTGACAAATAAATGATCGGTGCGTTCGCGTGTACGGGTAAGCTCGAGGAGGCGCTGGCAAAAACGACTATGAGCGAACGAGGGAACAGACGGAGCGAAAGGATGAGTCGAGCGGTGAGAGAAGGAGGAAATGTAAGGAAGGATGAAAAGAGGTGTTCGAAAAAGAATTAAGCAGCAGCGGCGACGACGGACTGAGAAGAAGAAAGTCGAGAGAGGAAAAGTTCGCCGTTGGAAAACGATCTTCTGTCGTTTGTCATTCTGACGAGAGGAGGATTCGTAAAGACAGGGGGAGACTTTCTACGAAAGAGAGTTAAAGCGCTAATACGTTAATTACGCTTGACCCGATACTCGGATCCTCCGTTACCGGATTATACCGGCGATCCGACTGCATTTTTACCTCGCGAGCTTGCTCGCTCACAATTCCGAGGATCGATGCGCGACGATCCACGGAACTCCGTCGCGTCGGTGTCGACAACAAAATCCTCACACCCTCCGGCCTCGTTCGTCGTTTTCTTCGTTCTCAACCGGACACCGACTCGACATCGACTTCGGTTGGAAGCTCTCGCGAGAAGTTCACGACGCCCTTCTCCGCCGTATAGGATTCGGTGAAAAAGTTTCAGCTCGAAGCTAGGCCGATGTAAACGGTAGCCGTGTAGTTTGCCGGTACACGATCGGCCGACACGACGCACGCACACACGCGGACCGGATGAATGGGTAGGAAGGTGGGTGTGTTGTGGGTGCAAACACAGAGGCCGGCGCGGTGTCGAGGCGAGGCGAGCCAGGAGCAGGAGCAGGAGCAGCACCGTGGCTTCCTCGGCGTGTCCGGTGTGGTCGGTGTGCGCGCCGCGACCGGTAATTAAACAACGACTAGCGGCCATTAGCCCATTATCATATTCATGAACACGGAAAGTGCATCCCGATTCCTTCTTCGAGGCCTGGCTGTTTATACGGCTCCCGTGTCTCCTTCTCCCTCGCGGACGTATCTTATGGGGGCCACGCGACCACCCCGGTGGCCCCGCCACCCCATTACGATCAGAGAAAGTAGCGACTTTACACGGTGAGGATGCACCCACCATAACTATTTCACCCGCCGCGCCGCCGCTCGCCGCCAGCATTCGCGAGATTAAGAGGACGATCCGCTCTCACTGAGAGCGACCGGATAGCATACAGATATTCTCAGCCGCCGCGCCGCGTCGCAGCTAATGGAGTCGATTGTTTTCTATGAGTCGACTGTCCGTGAACGCCGCTTCACGCGGTACGTAGAGGGGAACGGAAGGGAACGCGGTTGCACCTAGCTAGATACACAATTTATGAACCCGTGTTGTAAATTGGAAATGTTTCACGGATAAAACGAATGCGTTTTAATCCTATTGTCTCTCGACGAACCGAGGCACCGATTCATTGCGCTCTCGCGAGACTATAACTTTCTCGTCTCGCCCACGCGTACGTCTAGCCGGGGATTTGAATTTTGAGCGAACGATTGTTTTATCGTAATGTCGATTTAGATCCCCGCGGAACGGATTAGCCCCTGAAAGCTCCTTACCGAGTCACAAAGCTCTTTGTTTTCCCTCGCGTTCCTTCCCACTTATTCTTCTTATCACCCACCACGTAAGGTGTAAAGCGCGGATAGTTTTAGTTCCCGATCATTTATCACCGGCGAGAGGCGTAAATCGAAATAGTGGCCCTCCCCCCTGCCCCCGCTCCACTGCGAGTCCGGTTGTCGACGAGTCTTAGGGTCGTGGATCCTGTCGACCGGGTCATCGTAAGCCAGCATTACGAGGCGAAAAGCGTCAGTCGAAAAAATTACGCGGCGGATTCCTGAGGACCTCCCGCACACGGCACGCACCACCATGCCTCGACCGTCCAAAAGTCCACGAAGAAACAGGCGAATCGGAATGCCGATAGGACCCGACACGATCATTGCCAAATTCTACGATCTTTCGTCGATTCAAATTAAATCGGTGACCGTGGGCGCACGTATCATCCGATATCAAGATTTGGAGCGCAACAGCCGGACGACCGAGCCTACGCTGAGTGATTGGCAGTTGGATAAACACGTTCGAAAGTCTTCGACTCGAATACTTGGCGTACAATCGGACAGTCACTGCGAGCTTCTTTCACCTCGTTCTTTCATCCTCCCTTTCTTTCTACGAAAATATCCGAGACAAACCGTCCTGTGTTATCGGAAACGCGTGTCGGACAACGCGTGTACGCGAATCGAACGTTTTTCCGAACAGGAGCAGGAACGAAGGACGTAAACGTTGGAAATCGGTTCGCCCCAATTTATAGAAACGTTACCGCTAATTTATGTTCAGCAGTGGAAACCAAACTGGTTTGCGCGCTAAGAATTTTGCTAACGAGAAATTTCCATAGTCAACGAGCGAGGAGCATGCAACGGATCCTTATTTATAGTATCGATATCGCAAACCTAGTATATTACTCTCTTAGCAGATTTTATTATTCCACGATGGTAGGTAGCTCCGTTGATTTAAATATTAGAGTTAACGGACGTCTACTTTTATTTTCTCGTTATCGGGTGACACGTAGGCAGCTAAGTAATTGAATATCTCTCGATCGTTGAGTTCCCGTTCGAAGCGAATACGCATCCCGACGACAAGACGGTATCACGTTCTGCTAGTCCGGATTTATGGTTCCCAGTACGCGCGGTGTACGCAGTTACGCTCTCGCGATAGCTGTGCCACGCTCAGCGTACACTCGTTCGACGGAACACGATATCTTTATCATTTCCTTAATTGATCCGTTCAATTTCTTTCGCCCGAAAAGCACGCTGGATCGTCCCGTTCGCGCTTAAAAGGCAGCGACTACCACCCCGTTCCGTTCGGTCTAGCATAATCGCAGAGAAGTACGTAAGAATCGATCGCTTACAAAGCGTAGTCGTGCCTGCAGTAGAGTCGCATTCCCTTGAGGAAGCAGGAGTGTTGATCGTGGAGAGGCCTGGCACAAGCGCAGCATCTCAGGCACCTCGAGTGCCAAGTACGGCCACCGACGCAGAGGATCGTTCGTTCGCGAACGCGTTCTCCGCATCCACCGCACTCCATCACGTTCCCTGCGATTTCCGGTCCCGATCCCGCTGATCCCTGGACCGTTCCTGACCCGAGGAGGCCGCTGTTCTCGGCCGTGCTCAGATTCGTCCCGGTGCCCTCGCAGACGCCGCCGTCGCTCGTTACGTCTTCCACCTCCGTCTGCGAATAGAAAACGTTCAATCCCCGATCGATCTCGATCAAAGATCGTTTACGCGACTCATCGTACGTTTAAAACTACTGTATCTCGGTGTCTGTAAAACATGTAGATATCCGTAAAATGTAACAGCAGCGTAGCGAAGCGAAGGTCTCCGTGATCGGTATTGTGTCTCGTCTGAATCCGTACGCGACCTGACAGAAAACTGAACTGTCGGATGTTCTTGTCACGCCGTGTCGCGTCGCGTTTGATGGATGCGCCCGTCCCGATCGATCTGTCCCAAGTTACAACGCGGTTTCCCATATATTCGTTTCTGTTCGTTTCTCGCAATCCCACCGAACACAGTTCCTTCGCTTATGCTCCACCATGACGACGTTCACACAGATTTGTAGGTATTTCGGCAAGGAGGGCCATGAACGCGATATCCGAAGACTGGTCTCATCGAATCCCGGGCTAATTCAAAGTGTACGGCCTGTAACCGGTACAGACAGCTGGTCAAGCGGAGAGGACACCCCACGGAGAGGCGTTAACACGCGAACCCAATGTAACCACGGAACTCGACGTTAGGAAGGTACAGACGTACATATGTACGCATGTACATGTACCATGTATGTACACATTGGACTCGAGAACCCTCCGACATTCCCTTTCGCGCGTTGTTACCTGTTACGTTACGGTAACACGCATGCCCGCGTGCAATGGAGGTGGCTTTATGCTTTGTCGCCGGCTACGAGGGACCCTCGAATCCTATGAGCAACGGGACCACCCCGTAACGTCCCCTCGCTCACATGCCGAAACTCCGATGGGACGCGTAAATGGCCAACCGCCTTCCAAACCTCTCTCCTATTGTGCCGGCGACATTTACAAGTTTTCACTACGTAGGTACGCGTGTATTCGGTCACAGAATGTTACGGGCCGAGCGATAAACGACTCCTGAACGAGCAAGGCGTGCCCCGTGCGGACTAAATAAACCTCGACGAGGGGATGCTGATGCTACGATCATTTGCGAGTTCTACCAGGAAAGACGGAAGACAGTGACGCGATAACGGTTCCATAACGAACAGCTGATGGTCGTTTCGAATTGTTGCAACACGCAAATTCGGTCCGGGTCGTAAATCGGTCAGGCTCTTCGTTCGGTGTGTAAATCCTCGGCTAAAATATCGGCCAGACTAAATATGCGGTTCGCTCGTGTGTCGCGTAGCTGCGACGACGTACGACGCGATCGTAGTAGCCACGGGGACGCGAAAAGACGACACGGCCGAGAGGTTGGTCCGGTCGCGGCACAAAGAGTTATAGGTGACAACGAGGCGGGATCGTAAAGCGGAGGATTAGACTCCTTTCGGCTATTAGTCTAATATATGCCTTCCGATATGAAAAAGCTGGACGTGATTCACCGCGAACCTCGGCCTCGGACTTTAAATTCAGATCTGCCGACCGCGAGGTAGCGTACTCGCAATAAATAAGAGGAACGATTAACGGGCATTAAGTAAAGGCAACGATATCGAATACGAAGATTCTGCTAATTGCAACCCTGAAATTCAACCCCTTCTCGATCTTCGCAACGTCGTCGTCGGGGCGATCCCGAAGGCACGCCGTAGAGACGAGTAGGAGCGAACATTCGGTTGGTCACGGTCGCTGGTTAACCATACGTCGCGGGACCCCACAATGGCGAACTTCCATAATACGTATTGTAACGCAATATGTACCTGCCTATGCCTATACCAGCTAACACGAAACGCTTCGGAGAACGCGCGCATTGTGATGTCCCATCGCGTCGTAGAGACACGGCGCGCTACGGCCTCGTCACCCTGGACCAGCCCCATAAGTTACGACGAACATACCCTCCCGTTTATACACCCTGCACTAGGTGTGTCCCCTCGTCTCGCTTTCTGCGGTCGCACGCTCTGTCAGAGGCGTGATTTTCGAGGCTGCGTTGGACTTCTTTCGTGGATTTCCTTTCTGTTTTTCTACCTTAGAAAATTACGATTTCGAGTAGCCTAAACGAGACACTCGTGAGAAGAAAACAAGTTGTAGTACGTGTGTTTTTACTTCGTCCTGCGATATTCCTATCGGTTCAAAAATAATAGGACATTCAAATTTCCTGTGTCCCGTGAAATCGATACTTCGTCCCTGTTTATTATCTCGCATAATCCGATCTACGGCGTTAAGCGAAGAGTAATCCCGCTTCGTTCGACTTATTGCCTTATTTACACAAAGGTAGATCGGTTTCGCAGGGATGAGAGAGAGAGAGAGAGAGAGAGAGAGGGATCGTATAGGGCTGGGGTAGAGAGCTCGTACAGCGGGTTTGTACACGCCTCTATTCAGAACGGCCATGAGGCCCCATTCTTGGGATTCGAGTGGTTTCGCTTTCGGTCCCCTTGTCGACGGAGTAGCACATCACCGGGGTATGACTTTCAAACTTGAAAGCCTGTCGACGGGAGGTCCTCCGAGGGTCCCCCGCTGCAGGCTTTCCTACGGTATTCGCGGTTTCGTGTCAGTTTCGGGTATACGCGACACGCTGTCCATTGAAACCGATACTCGTTCCCTTCGACCGGCTCTCCACCCTCTGACGATGACGATCGTCGAGTCGATCGTAAAGTCACGAAACGATTCTTGCTTCCTCAACAATTCGAAGGCTCGAGGAAGCTTTCAAAGGTTCGTTGTATCCTACACTTATCTCGACAATTTTCACGAGATTCGCGAAGCAACGAACGATCGATCACGTTAATGGGAAGGGGTAACCGAGATGATAATAAGAGAAACCGAAAGTATCGTGGCGGCAGCCTTCTATCCCGCGAGAGAATAAGAAGAAGAGAGCCGAAGACTTCCTGGTGCGAATAGGAATAAGAACGATCCCCGGCTCTTTCTTCCCGATCCCGAGGAGCATCGCGCATCTTCTGGGTCCAGGTGACAAGTTGACAAAGTGGCTCGCTACGGGTATCCTCCTTTCGAAGGAAGGATACCGCGAAAGGTGCCGTGGCTGGGGAGGAAGGGGGCGAGGTGGGACGAGAAAAAGGAAGTGGTCCACGGAAAATAATGCCTCTCCGGTTTTTGTGTTCAGAGTTTCGCAGCGGCTTTTCAAGTGGCACCAAGGGCACGAGCCTCTTTTCACGCCTACGTAGAAAAACTCGCGCGCGGTCCCATGGGGTAAAACGATCCCCCGCAGGTATACAATGGTCAACGATCCACTCGAGAAGCCACTCGAAATCTATTTAAATCGCCATCCGATTTCTGGTTCTCCAAAGCGCGACACAATGTAACGCGACGTCTCTCGCTCCCCGACGCTGCGGTCTCTCACCGAACGGACTTAAAAGATTCGTCTCGCGATTAGCTACGAGTCGTCTGCTAATAGCGCGACCGAAACCGAAACCGACGAGACCAACCGTTAAGTATATAATAAATGTGTATTATACCTTTGCGAGAGGTACAAGCGGGCATCGACTATGCGCGATAATGAGAACGCGTTAACGGAGAAGCTGTCCATTGAAAATTATGTTCGACAGACGCGTTCGTTAGACTCTTCCTCGACCCGGAAGGGATTAGCAGCTTCGCGAACGTTGTTCGTCTCCGATAATACATAATCGATTGGAAAATCTCGCGCGGCGTCTATTCCGATAACGACTGCTAAACGATTAATAAATTATTTATTCGACCGCCGGATTCGCCGATGTCACGATCGTGATTCGGTTGAGGGGATCGTCGCGGGAATTCGAGCAAATAACCACGCGCGCCGGTCTCCTCCTCGTCTCCGGTACGAGTCCTTTCAGAGCGCACCCATATAACTTCGGATCAGGCTGATGCACCATTTTGCGCCTTACGCCGACAATTTACTGGACCACACACACGCACTGGACGTCATCCTGAAAGGTCCTTTCGCGTGGGATGCGCCGCGTCGCGTCTCGGATCTGATCTTACTGCTATTTACGATTTCGCCCTGCGTCTGCGTAGGTATGTTTTATAGTTGCATCTTGCGTGTGTATCCCCACATCCAACGCATGTTCGCCCATAGATACATGGGTGTAAACCCATCTCCGGCGCAGTTCCGGTAGAATGCTCTTTCTTGATTGTAATTTCTTGCTCGATACAATTAGATCTTGTAGTACAGATCCGTGGGTGTCGGTCGCTGGTATCAACTGAAACTGCGGTATTGATAATGAGAGATTCTGAAGCCAAAGATTCCTCTCATCCGTTTCTTTTTTACGCATTTTGATCCTCGTCAGCCTCGTTAGACCGCAACGAATCCGGGGAGTGGGAAATACGCGTACGTGTGGATAACGCGATTAATCGTACGGAAGAGGGCTGGTCGGTTAAGTCTTGATTCGTCTGTTAAGAATCATGCGATTTCATCCGGGTCCGTTTCGTAGAAGTACCCACGCTTCGTGTAATCACATTTTACTTGATCGTCGCGTTGTAAACATATACTCGCGCTGAACTCGGCTAAAACTTATGCTTACCTTCATGACTGTTCGTGGCTTAGAACGACCAGTCAGTTCGTCTCCTCGACGATCAAATCGGCAGCCCTTCCTACTAGCAAATAGTTTATTGATCACAATAACGTAATTCGCGATCGACACTTGAATCCGCGGTTCCCAGGGGATGAACGAGTGACCGCGAGGATGCGACAGCTACGCCCGAGGAGCGCAGCATGTTCCGATGCCGTGAACGATGCCGAGTTCAAGCGATATCGTGATTCCCGGACCGGCAACCGAACTCGAACTCGAACCCGGACCCGGACCCGGACCGGCTACGGTAGCGAGTAACGTACGGCGAGAACTCACGGACACGGCGAGAGTTCTGGTACAGTGTCTCCCTGTCCAGTGGTCGTGGCTTCCATGATTCGATGGGCGACGGGAATTCTCCCATTGGTCGACCAGCGACCCGCCTGCTGGCAAAACTGAAACCAACGTCGAGAGCGCGGGCGCGCAGCCTCTGGATCCGAAGGATGCTGCGCTTTTTTGATTGGTCGCGAATGCTGCGATCATTCTCGAAGATCCGTCTCTCGAGACTACCGACGAGAGGGGACCGCCGTAATTGCAGGGCGCGTTCCGATAGGTTACGGAAGGGGTGCGCACCCAGGGGTTGGAAACCCTTCCGCGAGATTTCGAGGGGAACCGGAGATTTTTAAGATGTTTGCCAAATCGCGCCTCTCGTCTTTAATTGGATCCTGCCGTTTCGAAGACGCAACAGCTCGGCTGGTTGGATTCTTGAAAGAAGCGACGGGACTTCAATCCACCGGGAACATGCGTACTTGAATATTTACAAGATCGTGACACGAGCCTCTTCGCATGTGACGAATCTACGCGTGACAATAAGTAGAATAGGAGAACCACAAGTTGGCGGCGAGTCGTTATTATTTATGGAAAAACAAGAATCCTCTCGGTCCACCGTCCGCCTCCCTTTGGTCAGGTCGAAGCACCGTATTTTATACACAGTCGCGACAGTCGGTTTCGCAAACGGTGGAACGACGTCGCCCATGTGTTTGAAGGTTCACACGTCGTCCGATATCTATGACGATCCTGGGTAAAATTCCGACGACACAATTGACTCCGTTCGTCTATATTTAATTTGCAGAAGAACGTGTAATCGTGCGAGATCGTTGACTAAAAACGCGATGACACGACGCGACGGTGAGAGCAAACAGAGCGTTCGTTCCGCTCCGCGCTCGGCAATCCCCGGGCTAATCCAATTTAGCGCGCGCCTCCGTTTGTTCACGTGATTGAGGCGAGAGATATTTAGCATATCGATCGTGTAATTATGCCGGCAGCTCGCTCGGCTCCACGGAGTCTCCCACCGGGTCGAGTTTCGTGGCACACATACCCCGAGATGAAGAGGTAACGCTGTAGGAGGCGAGAAATAAAAAGTAAGAAGCCCGGAGAATTCTCAGCTGGGGGTCGGGGCAAGGGTTTTCGTCCGGTCGAGTTTCACGATGCGACCACCTGGCCGCATAGTTGCACCTTGTAAACGGCCGGTGTCTACCGACGCTAATAAACGGAAACACGGACGAGCGTCGGCGTTCGCCGGAGATTAATCGACACGGATTTGTCATGGACGTTACGAGAGAGAGAGGTATTCGTGGAGGCTCTTCTGGCTCCGGTTCGACTCGCCCCGCGCCCATCGTCGACGTTTCGTAAGATCCGCGAACGGAACGAAAATTAACCGACGGAATCGAATTGTTTCTGTCGTACACGCTCGTTTCTAACTGATTTATCGCCGTTCTCGTTCCGCTGACTAAGCTGTTTCGATTAACGAAAACCGAGACCGGCGAACGAATACGAGAAAAAATGAATCTCCGCTTTGATCGGCGATGGCAGATCCCATGCCGCTCCGCTCAGTATGCGATGGACAAAGAGGGCGAGATGCCTATCTACGTTACGCGGGCGAGGCAAATAGAATTTTTTTGCCAAGATAAGAAGGACGTTCGTTTGCTAGTCGACCACTATTGTATCCGGTCGAACGACGATCGCTCGACCGTGAAACGTGCACTTGTCGTCACGATAATTTGGCCCTCGACGAGCCATCCGAAAAATTTGCTCGATCGATCGAACAAAGGGCCCCCGCTTCTAGGATGCGAATCTGCTGCCCCGCGAGTGAATCGCCCTTCGGAAGTGACACCCCTTCCCTGGAAACCAGCGGGATCCTAATTGCGCGAGAAAACCACCGTCCGGCGTGTAGCCACTTGAACATTAGGGAAGTCGTTGCAACAAATTTCGCTGGAGGCACTTGCGTGTAAACGTGTCCTCGTCCACTCGAATTTCTCGGAGATCGAAGAAAGGTGTGGACGAGGCGAGGAGACGAGAGCGGAGAGAAGAAGAGAAACGAGGAGGAACGGTTATTACCAGGTGAAGCGACCGAAGCGGGCACGTATAATCTCAGTCATTGGTAACGAAGGATTCTACCGTGCTGTCAATTCCTTCTAGCGCGTGAAAAGGACACCGATATTATTAATGCTCTCTCCACACTCCGGTGCGCGAGAGCTAACGATTATTTACCTCGAAATATTTATACCGTATCTCCATACACACCCATTATCGCGGGTGTATGATAAATGCCTGGTATGAAAAATCGATTTTATTGTCGGAACAGGCCCGAGCATTCCATCCGTCCATCCGTCCGTCCGTCCGTCTGTCCGTCCATCCGTTCTCCTCCTTTCTCGTCGCGTCCCGGTCGCGATCGTACGTGTAGGTAAGTACTTACACGCGCGTTTCCACCGTATCGTTTCGACACACGTTTCGCCCGTAGCTATGCGTATGGTGGTCCATCCGTAGGGTGATGGATACGCCTACTTTTGATATTTCGGTGATCAATAACGTTTCTCGGTGCCGTTCGCGGCGAGAACGAAGATCCATTATTCACCCGCAGTCGCCGCGGCCGCAACCGCGGCGGTGAATAAATAATTTACCACGTCATACCGGCACCATCGAGCGGGACTGACTTCGCACTGCCTAGCCCGGACCCAAAGCTCGACTCGTCCACCTACGTCCCGTGTCCGTGTGTTCGTTTGTCGAACCTATCCGTGTTGCCTATTCTCTATCCATGTGCCAAATGCCTTCGTATCGTGGCTTTGGAAACCGAACTTTGGTAAATCACGTCCTTCGATACGCTTCAAATACGCCCCTCGTCTCTCGTGTTCTCGCGTGCAACGATACGTCCTCCGTCGACGGACTGGCTATCGCGGTCGGAACGGGAAAGACGTCCATAAAAACGGAATCGTCGTAAAACAGTGGTGGTCTCGCCTCGATTTCTTCCTCGTCTCGATCAGAAGGCAATTACAATGTTAATAAGGATAAGGTCTCTTCCGGCCTTGGTCCGATCGTTACGATTTCGCCTGTCGGCTGGTAGAATGGAATCGTAAATGTTGATATATGTACAGCGAGAAAAGAGATTAGACCTTTATAGAGAAACGATCCGCGCGGGTTTATTAGGATAGGCCGCTCAGCGACGACGCTGTGAAACGATTTTTAATACCGGCAATTAAAATATGTTAAACTGCTACTTAATATCGTACGTCTGCGCGCCTCGTCGTATTTCATGTTTAACGCGAAACCGTAACTCGCCGCGGCTGCCCCGCTCAGTTTCCTTCGACTCATAATTTATTTATTACCACGGCGGCCGGGGCACCGTCGGGGCCCACCTGCAAACTGCTCCAGGCTCCCTTCTTCGAGTTGTTCGAACGCGAAGCAACGCGGAACGATGTAGCGAGCCAGGTTTCTTAAATAAATGCGAGTGTCGCCAACCAACGTACGCAATTATCATTAGCGGTCGTAAGACGTCGACGAGGGATTCATTTGCGAAACAGTGTGGCATCCGATCTGCGCGTATTTCACGGGGAAACACGTTTACGAGCGAGAGCGTGCCACTATCATCGCAGGCCGTCGCGATTTTTTATTGACAAGGGTCGTTTGCATGCCTGATTACGAAACGTCGAACAGTTCGCCAAGAATACTTTTCAGAGATCCGGTGTCAGCGACGTCGTACACCTCGTTTGCCGGTTTATCAGTTTCTGTATTTTCCGGGGACGAGACTCGGACAAGTTCGCACGGAGAATGGGGGAACGGTGGAAATTCTGATTCAAAGTCTCGAGGGTGCTCGGAAGGGAAATGGCAAAGAAGTCGCGAGCGGCAATCACGGAGCTAACCCAATCAACCGACCTTCCCGTCTCTCTCCCACTGTTTTCAGCTCCCGGTCTTTCGTTCAAAGGAATTCGGCTCCTCGAATCGCGGTGGATAGGCACAGCGTTTCCCCCGCGAGGTATCACCGAGCTCAACGCTTAATTTCGCGAGTATCGCGTTGGATCTCGTCGAATACTTTGAACACCGTGGAGATGAGAAATGTTTTTACCGAGATTCGTTCTATGCCCATATTTCAAAAATCCTGTCGCGGTTTTCTCGTTTCGCCACTCGTTCCTTTTCTTCCTCCTTCGTTCTCGTCCCCTATGTTTTACCCTCTATCCTGGTCACGAATATCGTTCCTTCATAGTTCATATATCAAACGCTTAGGCGAGGCGGCGACACATAAATACCCCGTACGCGGTGCCCGTATAAAAGCCTCTCTCTCCCTCTCTCCCTCTCTTGCTTTCTCTCTGTCTCGCGTATCCCACTAGGTGAGATATAATATATTAACCCGAGCAGACCGCGTGGGTTTCATGATTTTCGGGGACACTCGGCCTCCTCGCCTGTTCCCGTCTCCGTTCGATAAATGATAGGAACCGAGGTGTCCTCGTCGGATCGTCCATTCTTCGCCGCGCTCGAATGACTTATGAGCCGACGGCGGCACGGCGCGGCGGCTTTAAGTCCCATCGCGCCGCTATCGCGGGATTATAGAGAGCCACGCAACTTACAAACGTATAATGATCCTCGTCGCTCTTTGCTCGCGCGTCGCTGCAGTTTCGCAGCTGATCGATGCGTCTTCGCTCGGCCTTTTAGTTTTTAGTTTACGAGGAAGCGAGGAGAGTACGGAGAATCCGAGACACGGAGCGAACGAGCATTCGTGGCAGCGAAATGAACTTAACCGGAACGAGGGTCGAAAGGGAGGAGACAGTTTGCGTTAACAGCGTTTGATCTCGGTTTATCCCCCGGGGACGCTGGTAACAATGCCTTATGTCGATTCCGCGTACCGGATGAGCGACGAGCACGTACATCGTCGAGCCGTTCGCGGCTGTTCTCCGGCTAAGAAGTTTCCAGGGTAATCGGATCATTGGCCTACTCTGGCTAACTATCGTCGTGCCGAGAATTGGTACGCTGCGATCGCAAACTATCCAATTTCCCCGTTGCCTACAGCGAGCAATTTTCCGAATACACACCGAAAATTTGCTTCCCCGGAGAAATCGTCCGTCGCTTTACCGAAATTAACTGTAATTCGGTCGATACAAAAGGGAAACCCGAGTTACATCCACTTATCACGTTTATAAATAGGTAGTATGGTCGCCGGCGAATGTCGTGCGGAAGATAACGAGGCAGGCAAGGAGCGAGCGCGTAGCTCGGGGCGGCAATTAAAACCGTTTGTCGTTTCATTGCCGAAGATAAATTCATAAAGGGGTATCCAGGGCGTGCGTGTTCGAGTTATGCACACGTTCTTTTTTTCACGGGTAAGTACGGCACACCGTGCCGCCGTCGGTAGCCAAGACGGACGCGCGGCGAGCGAGCGTAATAGTCAAGGGAACCGGAGAACGAGGATGGAGAACATGATTTACATGTTCGTACTCGTTTCGCTCATAGTCGCTATAAATATGCCGAGGCCGAGGGTGGCTCGATATGCGGTAGCCCTTTAATTTATAACAACTTATTAAATAAAGGCTCGCGGCCATTTACGCGTTCCTCGGTCTCGATCGAACCCGATAAATAAACCGCATACCTGTATCTCGTGACGTACGCTCTGCTCGTGCAACTACGTATCTAAAGCGAGGCAACCTGTGCGTACAGACGATTGCTTTTTGACGAACTATCTCCTCGATCATCACCGATGGCCACGTGCCAAAGAGGCGACGAATCGGTTACATGCACTTACTAACGTGAGAACGTTCCGAAACCCCGTGTCCTACGATACCTCGATGCACAATCGTGCACTGCCTGCGGCTATACGAAACTACATAGTACGTATTTAATCTCCCCCGTGGTCCTTTATTTTGGCGCGTGGCTGCACCCAGCGTCCCTTCGTAATGCGCGCATTCCGCTTCGCTGAGCGTAGGAACGCGTGCCTACGATTTCAACGTTTACTCGCTTCTCCGCTGGAGGCCCGATCGTCTCGGCTGCGAAGTTACTGTATCAATACTTTTCGTACTCGCTGCGTTTAAATCGCGTGGCAAGCAAGTGCGAAGAGAAACAGAAGTTGGCTGAATTAGGTAAGGATTAATTTGGATGCTCTGCGAAGGGCCCCTCGGGGTGTGTGCTCCCTTCTGCCGTTTAATTGGGTGACGCGCGTACGTGTGTACAGTTCCTCTCACTCCTTCCGTGCGTGATCTACGTGCGTAGAAGTAGATACTACTCGATGGAATCTCGTCTCCCGTGCATGCGTTACATGGTACGTAGGAAGGTAGGTAGACAGATACCTTATCCGACTTGCACGGTCTACCGAAAATGTTTCGGGATACATCGTATGTATATCTGATCCAGCACACGTGTCGCTCTAGAATCTCCGATGCGAATATGTAGGACGTGTATCTGCTACGTGGATATGCGCGCCTACGCTCGCGGTGTAACAACATCATCCCCTTAGTTAACGCTGTACGTTACGAGCACCTTCCCTTCGTGCTCGAACGCCTAATTTCATGCCTAATTAAAAAGTAAATGAAACTGAAGAGAATGCGACGACGATTTTTGTCGGGTCGTTTTTTCCGAATTTCGTTGAATGTAATTCGACGGGGGCATGGGGGGACACGGATGACACGCGGAGGTCGGCTTTAACGTCAGACGCATCTAAATAACCCCCTTCGCAGCTTCGCACTCGCACGTGTCACGGCGCGGGCGTAAAGTCGGAGAGCAAGGGCGTGAACTCACGTCCACGCACGCCCACGCACCAGGGGAAGATAACCGTTGCAGGGTCACTCGCATCTCCCTTCTGCGATGTGTAACATCGTCCTGTGTCCTACGCTCTATACACCGAGCATGCCTCCCTCTCTCTCTCTTTCTCTCCGTCCCTCCCTCTTTCTCCGTTGGGGTTGCACAATCGCGGCCTGATTGATAATTTATACGGTGCGTGCAGGTTATTTGATTATCCGTCCGTCCTCTCCCTCTTCTTCTGCTTTCGCCTCCTTTTCGACGCGCCGCATCGCTCTCCCTTCCCTTCCGTGTATCTACATCTACACATGGATACTTACGTGTATCTGCAATTAGATACTTCCTTACAGTTTCTCTTTAGATTGCTATTTTATCCTTTCACGATCACGCGCCAGGCTCGGAGATTCAATAGTACCACGATAACGGATACAACATCGGAGAAGGAGAAAATATAAGTTTTTTATTCGGATCGCGATATCTCGAGCGTAAAAAGAGGCACGAAGGATAATTAGATATTTTTCTGGTGATTCTGGAATTGTGCTGCGCGGATCTCCGCGCAGAAGGGGGCGAGCAAGGCACGGGCGAACAAAATACGAGGGTGACGAGATTGGCAGGGGTTGACATGCGGGTGAAATCCGTAATGTGACAGAGAGCGAACGGAGCCAGGGGACCGGACGGAGGGAACACTGTATGGTGGGTTGATGACATAATTGGTATCATTCGGGATCTTCTTTTGAGGTAACCCATGCCACATCCCCTACGATTTCCTAGACACGCACGCCTTCTCCATCTGCACGCGGTGACCGACTAACACCCTCTCGTTCCGATTCAATATCGTGATACATAAGTATCAGGGTACGGCGATCGCGAGGGTAAAAAAATCTATGCGATCGTTTAAAAGTTTGATCGACGTTTGTATACGAATTTATTGGCAATATATGCAGTGTTTAGACTTTTGTACGTACGACAATTTCTGTTGACAGTGGATTTTGACAAATTCGCGCAGATGAATGAATGTATGCATGTATGTACAGTGTACAATGAGTCGTGTTAAAACTGCGTTCTAATCGTCGCAGTATGCTTTCTGGAACGAAATCCTGTTGGACTGAAATTCATCTTGTCTTTATCACAATTGCTGCTGCAGACCATGCTCTCTCCGTCATCAAGCTGAAAGCAACACTTTTCCTGGAGACCGCTGCTTGCCCGAGACAGCCGATCGATCTCTTCCTCCATAAAATCATTATCCAAACTTGTTTCTGCTTTAGCGAGATCATTCGAATCCTTCGATTTGGCTTGCAACATCTCCTTCGAAAGCTCCGACGAACATTCCTTCACGACGACGTGATTTTCACTCAATTTCGATTTTTCTTCTGCGGAACTTTCTTCTCTTTCACCGCCACCTTCGCCTATCGATCGCCCGTGCTCAGAAGTTTCGACCAGGTCCGCTACTTCGTTCGCCAGCAGACTCGATTTCACCTTCGGCTTCGTGCGAGATCTGATCGCGTTTAACCGAGACGAATCGTCTTCTTGCTTCGCTTTCTGTCGCTGCGGAACGTCGGCTTTAAGATGGATCCTGTGGGATATAGGATTCCTGGATCTGAGACGATTGCCGATCCTCACCGGCAATCTGGAGCAACTGGATTCCTCCGATCTCGTCTTCTTCTCCGTTATCAAATACGCCCCCGTCGTCGGTAAAGTCTTCTCTGCCTCCGATTTATCCAGTTTTCGTTTCAAGCTCGCCACCGTCTTCTCGCAGATATTCATCACGTAGTTGCTATCCACTACTATCTTCTTCTTATTCTGCTCGTTGCTGGACTCGGATTTGGCTAGTAAACCACTGCTTCTCTTCAGATCGGATCGATTCTTACCGATCCATCCGAAATTAAGTCTGCTAGCAAGTTTGATTCGACTCTTCGATTCGCATTCGCTCTGTTCCTCGCAATCTGTATTCTCTTCGACGTTAGGATTT
The DNA here is from genome assembly GCF_001652005.2 of Ceratina calcarata. Classification (NCBI taxonomy): domain Eukaryota; kingdom Metazoa; phylum Arthropoda; class Insecta; order Hymenoptera; family Apidae; genus Ceratina; species Ceratina calcarata. Next base: position 1,922,124 of record NW_017172225.1, on the reverse strand, counting down.
GAAGCGCGTGGACGTCGTTTAAGTTTTTCTGTCTGGTCAAGATTACCTTTCCTGCAGGCGGCTCCAGACCTTTGCGTAGAGCGAGCGAGTTCAGGGCGAACAGCGGAAAGCGGAGGAGTGGCATTGATCGATTCGTTGGTCACGGATCTTCTCTTCGGTCTTGGGTCGATGTCTTTGGACGGAGGAGCTCCTTGCTGGTGCGCATTGCTCTTCTCGATCGAGGGAATCTTACGCTTTTTATCGTTGCCATCGTCCAACGGGATAAAGTCCCAGAAATTGGTTCTCACCGTACACTTAGATATGTAATCCGGTTCATTATCGTCGATGACGGACTTGGGGTACGTGGACGTGCACGCGTAATGCAAGTCCGACAAGCTGTCCTTGTCCACTGCGCGATCCACGTATCGTTTGGATCCTTCGGTGAAGCAGCCAGTCTTTTCCGAAGGAACTCGCAAAGCGAAATTGTTCGGAAATATTTCTTGCGTATTCTCCGGCTGTTCTTCTTCGTAGAAGGGTTTGCTCTTTGAATACGTCTGGGTTCTTTTTCGTCGATCGCTAGGCGGTGAACAGGTTCTGGACCGAGTCCTGTTAGCAGCGCAACTTCTATCGTCCCAGTCTCTGGACACCTCGCTCGGCGTACACGAGCTACTTGCCGCTCTTTCATTTTTCGGATTGTACTTGGGGAACGTCTGCGACGTTTCGTCGAAAAACTTCTCGTGGTCGTTGAAATTGAAAAAGTTGCATCTTTGCCAGTGCTCGTTACGATTTCGGATCTCATTCCGGAGCGGATAGTTATCCTCGAGATAACGATGAATCTCATTGTTCCTGTCGAGGGTTGTCCGGGGATCGTTCGTATCTATCGTAGGATAGGTGAGATTTGTACACTTGGAACCATTCTTCGGTCCCAGATTCTTGTTTTCCGACCTCCTCGACCACGACGTTGGATAACGTTGATGCTCGTTTGGACTTCGACGTGGCAGTTCGCGATCGACGTAACGAACCGTACTCGGCTCGGTTCGGTAGGGATCCTCTACTCCGTCGTCGTCTCGCCTCCGACGATTCCCATTTGAACACGCCTCGGGCAACACTCGTACACCGGGTCTCGAGTCGTCCGATCTTCTTCTGTATCCCGTATCGTCGAAATCTTCGTACGCCGGCGAATGCTTCTGCCAGCACGACTAAATTAATTCGTAGAATGAGGAAAGACGCGTGCTTTGCTCATCGCGAAAAGTCAGATTCGATTTACCTGGCCGAGTCCGCCCTTTCTGGGAATGGAAACGAAGCAACACTCGTCGGTTTCCATTGCGTTTCGCTCGAATCTTTCGTAAGGTTTGTTCTCCTCGCAGAACTTCCACTTTTCGCTCGACGGGATATTCGGCGATCTCGCGGGACGGCAGCGATTAGATTTACGGCCGACAGTAGACACAGGCACTCTGGCGTCGCAACCTGTGTCCGACAGTTCGACGATCTTTCTCGTTTCTTTAGGAGTTTTCACGGCGATCGTCGGCGGTGACACGTTGTCCATGAAAAGGAACAAGGGATTTTCTGCGAACATTTCTACGATCGTAACCTGTGCAGCCTAAAGGACATCTGTATCTTGTATTCGAACAAATCACATTGCTGATCGATTTAACTGAACTCAAATATTGTGCTAGTTCACCGGATGTTCTCCGGTTTCGAGCGTTTTACTTGGAATTTTTAGGTGAACCATTGTTCTAGATTCGAGATAATTACTTCGTCGACATTTTTCCCGAACGAATCGACTCTGTCGCCGTCAAGTGTTTGTCGAGAATTCAGATTGAGAATCGATCTTCGGGCGAAACTCTAGCGCGTTAGACAGAGAACGCAACTAGTGAGAGTGTGTGCTAGTTCTCCAATCGGGAGGTCTGACCACATAACGACTTATACCACTTGAGGCAGATCGCCGCTCTCACAATCTTGCCACAATAAGTATTGTATAAGAAAGAATAGTAGGCTCACTCACAATGTCGGCTACTATGATCTCATGACTAATAGTTTCGCTCTAGTTTTAAAGATAAAAAAGTCTTATAC
>NW_017172225.1:1870400-1919243 GCF_001652005.2 Ceratina calcarata | reverse complement strand
GTATAAAACTTTTTCACTAGCATCAATAGTTTACGAGTAACTTGCGAAAAACTGTTTTTTCGTTTTTCGTCAATAACGCGTAAACTATTGACGCTAGCGACAAACTTTTATACAGAGATTGTAGATCTTATCGTCCTCTACAAGAAAGGTTTTATACAATTTTCCCGTAGATTCAACGGTTTAGGAGTAATTAAGGAAAAATGAAATTTTTTGCCAAAAGTTCGCCGTTTTGACGCCGGGATGGTCGGATTTTGTCAACATCATTAAAATGCCAAATAATCATACGTAACTCGTTAAATATCGAAGTTAAAAGGAAAACAGTTGTCAGAGAGCAGAGAGTAGGTCGTAAAATGAAAATGCCAAGATTCGTCTTCATTTATTTATTGATCAGATTATTGATCATTAATCAGCATACAATTCAAGATAAGATTTTAGATTTTTTTTCCGTTTTATATTTGCATCTTACTTTATTTGTCAAGACTGACTCGTTATATTTATATCTAAAGCTAAGCGTAAATGATCTTCCTTTGAAAGTTCAAGCGTTTAACATTAAGATCCGAGAAGAGTGCTTATTACGGAAGATTATTACATGAGCGAGTTTCCGACACTACCGGATCCGGATCTGGGTACAACCGTGTCCGAGAATCGAACGGTCACTCCAGCCACGGCCATGTTTCCGGTAAGGAATTGAGGTAGATTCTCGACGCCAGCGCGAGGTTGCCGATCGAACGGGTATCCCATGGGACGAGCGTCAGGGTATTTTCTGTCCCTCAACCCGCAATAGCTCACGGCGTCTCTGCAGCTCGGCGACTCGTCTTGTTCAACCTTAAGTAACGAAAGAAGTATCAGCGTCGGAATCATACGCGGACGACTTGTACGAAGAAACGCTTACAGCATCGCCGCTATAATCGGATATCATGATAAACAGATCCATAGGGAATCCCTCTTTGTTTCCTCTGGGCAGGAGCAGATGTTGCGGCCAACCGCATCCGCAGAAGTTGAACTGGTCCAAGGCCAGGGCCTCCGTCGGTCTGTTCTGATCCACGTTGCGGAAGGTCCTCTCGAAAGGAATGGTCACCGAAGATTCCGTCGACTTACGTTCAATCGTGTTTTGCCCTGGGCGAACTGCCGAATCAAACGTGCATCAGCCGCGACACATCTTTACATATACGAAAAGGAGAACGTACGCGTGACGGTGAATTTGTCCATCTCGATCATCAGATTCTTCTGTTGCCTGAACGGAAGCGGCAGTCCGCGCTCGTCCTGCCTGGGTCCGAGGAAGATGCGGACGGTTCCTCTTCGCGGAGTGTTGCCACGATTGTTTACGACGATGGTGTACACGAAATCGGCGTGATTCAAGTGAGTAAAGCGAACGAGCACAGGGCCACGCGGAGTGAAGTCGAGCCCACGGGACATGTCGACGTCGCTCTTCGTCCAGAAAGTCTCGAGAACGTTGCGTTGCTGTCGGTTACGCGACGACGTCAGCTTCACGTCGGTTATCTCGACGCCTGGGTAGTCCAACTAAAAATTAAATAAACGGATCTTTCGTCTCTTTCCGATCCGGATGGTTTCGATGAATCTGATCGGCTTCGATTACCTGTGCAACGGAATAGGGAGGTAACGTGTTTTTGTGTTCCTGGAAAACGTCGTCGACGAACGCGTGCCATCGATAGAATATAGGGTCCCGCATGTTGATCGCAGTATCACCCATAATAGCGAAATTTTCCTGAAATAGGAAAAAACGCGCGCGTTCTATAATTGTTATGTTGAATTTATCTCGCTTCGTCTCGCACCAAATAACGATGATCCGGATCGTGCACGAAGGAAATGGCGATGTGGCCGAAATTGTGCAAATCCCCGTATATGTTTCGATTGACGGAGAGAATGCTGGCCTCGAGGATGTTTCCGAGCACATCGATGCCATCCTTCTCGGTCAGCAGAATTCTTTCTCCTCTCGCGTTCATCACGGATCCTGTGTGGATCGCTTCGTAGATGCGATCGCGCCATCTTTCCATATCCTGGATGTCGAAGTTCAGGTCGTCCGCAGGTCGGTTGACGTCCTTGAGGACGGCACCGCCGTGCCGAGCCGGCCACGTGCGGCTGGCGACCAGAGAGTCCAGTTTCGGGAAATAAGCTTCCGGGATCGGCTCGCGCCAGTTGATGAAACGCTTCACTCGCGGGAGTTTGTTGCATAGACGTTCGCAATTGTATCTGAAAAAGTCCCCACCTCGTGTTTTTTCAACTTCCAGATTTCAATCTGTATCTGTGACATACCTCGCGATGATCTGTTGATGCGAATAGTAAAAGATCTCTCCGCGGCGATCTTTGTTAACGATCCTGATGTCTCCCTCGAAGGGATACACCAGGTGCCAATGCCAGTGATGAAGATTCACGCCGATGTCTTCTCTCCAGTAAGCGATACGGTGTTCTTCGTCCAAGTCCGACGCAGTATAATCTCTCGGGATCTCGATCGGTATCTGTAAACTCGTGCATCGGTAACTCGTTCTCAGTGAGTTTGAACGAAGGTATTTGGAAAATCGTGACCCACCCGAGAACCCGCGGGCACGATGTTGGCTTCCTCCCGCGCCCTCGAAAATACTCCGCTGTCCACATACTTGTCCGGAAACACTTCGTTCAGTGGCGGTATCGGCAGATCTTTCGTATCGGGACGATGAAGGATCGCCACCGACAAAGCATAGATGAACATATCTGGGTTCACACGATCGCGGCAGTACACCGAAACCGACAGGAAGTCTTCGTACGTTCGCATACCTACCACGCGATGCAAAGTACGGCAGTGTTAGAAAACTTTACGAGTCGCTACGATTATTGAACGACTGCACGGAAACTTACCCAAAAAGATGTCGATCAACCGACCAGCCATCTTCCGATGGGCCGGAATGAACAACGAGAAGGGCTGACGACGTCCCAGTTGCATCGGAACGCTCAGATCCGGAAGAGATATCTGTTTCACCGGAATCTTCGTCTCTGCTTCGTCGCCAAACCGATTCAGCACTTGAACAGCGACATTTCGGTACTGCTCGGGCTGAACGAATCGATCGTAACGTGAAACGTAAATTAAGAAAGACGCGATCGCGATCTGTACTCACCAGGTAGTTGGGTGGAATATCGAAAGAGACTTTCTCGTTCCCCTTGGGAACGTAAATTGGTTCGGATGGCCGATCGAACAGATACAGAATATTCGACTTGTCTGTCATTTTTAAATCGATTATAAAACACGCAAACGGTTGCGTATGATACGCGGTGGAATGTCCAAGAGCGAACGTCAACGTCTCGACAGTAAGGATAATGACCGTAGCCAGCTCCGCTTTATATACAGTCTGACCGACGTTCTCCAACAACCGCAAAACCCGCAACGAGTAAAATAACATCCATGAGGATAAAGTGTAATTTTCCTGGTTTCGCCAGAAACCAGGAAAATTTGTCGCTGTCTAAAAATATGTTGCCTAAATCCCAGCGGATTCGAAATCGAACAGGTGCCAGGTGACAATCCAGTTGTTTCGTGTACCTAAGCGGAACCGTGCATTCTCTTGTTTTCCGTGTCACGCTGACCGCAGATCGATTTAAACGTTTCTGATTAACCTCCCGTCGCAGATCCGTGGATAGAATATCAGCGACACATTTCCCATGGACTCGATATGTTAAACGACGGCGACGACGACGAAATTTTAGAGAACGCAGAAGTGAAAACGCCCAGCCCCTTGTCATCTTCCGCTGGTACGACGATCTTTCAAACCTAATCTCCCCTTCATTTTCCTCTCGTATCATATCCGAATCGAATCCGATCATTCTATATTTTATGTTGTACAAAACGATGGCATATTGCTTTCCGACGACGGTACGGTACGAACTTGCCAATTTTAAGACGGAATTCGAACAGGAGCGATTTGAAAGAGAGGCCGCTCGTTTTAACGATTAACCCGACGAATAAACAGTGGACGTAACCCTGATGGTGCAGATCGTTCGTTCAACGAGGACGAAGATAACCCGCGAGGCGACACCAGTTCCGACGAGAGTTCCCCTTCCGATCTGAGGAAGCGTCTGCAGCATCTCCCGTCGCCGAATCAAGCCGCGTGCCTAGCGAGTCGAGTGATCGACATCAGCCGCCGTTTGTCTAGACAGCGAGACTTTTATTTCCAAAGCGAGACGAATCGGATCGTCGAGAACATCGAGAAAGAGGAGGCAGAGCTGGACTCCCCGGGCGAGTCGTTTGCGAGGAGATCCTATTCCGATCTGAGAGCTAAGGACGCGCGAACGCGTAGGAGGGCGAAGATTCGTCTGGAGAACGCGCGAAACCGAGCGATGGTCGTCTCGAACCGCAGCGAGAGCGTTTCCTCGACTAGAAACGATTCGAGCAGTCAAAGGTCCGAAGGCAAAAGCTCGTCGAACGAGAGCAGAACAAAGGAGTGTTTGGACTGCGAGCACCGATCGGTCTTGGAATTCGATATGTCAACGAGCAACGCTGATCGCCAAACGCTCTTCTCGTTGTCGGCGAGGTCGCCCGGCTTGTATCGCGATCGGCGAAAGAAACCGTGCGGCGATTCCCAGTCTCAAGGAAGTTCGATGTTCCTTCGCCCTTACTCCGTCGCTGCGTCCAGCGAGAACTCACCGAGGGACAGAATCGGGGACGGGCAATCCCTCTCGCTGCCACCTTCGGCCAAGTACAGGACCTGCCCTGGCGTGATCCTGCAGAATCTCAGTTCCGGCAGCGAAGAGGCGGAATCCAGTTACGAGGTAACGTCGGACAGGAGGGACGTGAACCAGAGGATCGACCGCCTGATGGCTGCCACGGCTAGGGAGATCGGTATCTCCTTGGAAGTGTACGAAACCGCCAAATTTCAAAACGATTACTTGCCCCCCGTGTCCTCGAGGAGATCGTCCAATCGTCTGGTCGATTCCTCGCGGAACGCTTGTCTCGAAAATATCGTTTCGTCTCCCTCGAGGATGAGCTTCGCCAACGTTTATCCGGCGCATCGCGCCAACGATCCGTCGATTCGTTTCCCTTCTTCGAAGAAGAAGACGCCCGTCTACAGAACGGTGACCACGGCCAGGAGCGAGAACGGCTGTCGAAACGCGAAGGACATGCTAATCAACCACGAGGAGGAGCCGATGTTTTATTCGGCCAGAGAGGAGATTCTTCAAAATTATAATAGGAGCAGAGAGTGTTCGCGGACACCGAACGAAATGCCGATTCTTACTAACGCCTCTCCAGAAACCGGGATACGAGAAGAGTCACCTCGTGAAGTGGTACAACTCGACACATTGATGTACGCCGAAACCGTAGACGAACAAAGTTACAAGGGAATGCCCGATGAACGGGCTATGAACGAAAGTCCAGAGGAATGTTCGAGTGAGTATCCGAACGAGAAATGTCCGACCCAATGTCCAAACGAATATTCTGGCGAAACGACGGTGACGACGATGTTCGAGGATCAAACGACTCTGCGAAGTTCCCAGCTGCCGGAAACCATCGTAGAGGACCCGGCGTTCGAGAACGCACCGGAGAACGAAATAGAATTGGATCCGTCGACTATCACCGATGCGAAAGCCTTGAAACAAGCGATATCGCGATGCATCTTGACCTACGACCAGGACAACGAGACGAATTTTCCTCCGTCCGATGATATCGCGTCCTCTCCGGAACCCCTTGGAGACAGATACTGCACGAGCGAGGATACAGAAATGTTATCGCACAATTACTACCAATCGGAATATCCAGATAAAAGCGAGACGTGCGATGAGTACTCGGCCGAAGTCAATAACGACAAGGAATACGTTCCTGCGTTAGTATTGAATTCGCAAGAAGGTTCGTGCTGCACGTCACCGACTAGCAAAGGCTATACGGAGGGATTGGACACGGCGACCCTGATGGTGGCACTGTCAAACGCGTCGCTGAAGCAGCAGCAAACGGAGCGAATGTCCGAGCGAAACAGCGAGTCCCGTGCCAGTCCCGGCGCCAACGTCGACGACAAGACGATCTCTATACCTGAATCCGCGAGCCCCAGTCCCCGCGTAGACGACAAAACAGTTTCCAGACCGGAGTCCTCCGAGAACACGATCTCGATGGAGGAGCATTCGAGATCGTTCAACGAAGATCCTTCCTGCAGATCCCTCGGCAAGAAATCCAAAATACCCGTCAAGATACCTACCCACAGAAGCAAGCTGTCGATCGTGAGTCGCGACAAACCGAACGAAACCGGGCGAGCGGGTAGTAGTCAAGGAACGAGTCCGATCGGTTCTAGTAAAAGATCGTTCAAGAGTAGTCCATCGTTGCCCGAGTCGTTCCACTTTGGTTCCGCGCGGGTAGCCAGCGGACGCGTTAGCAAATCACGCGCCAGTTCACCCCTCGTTCAAAGTTATAAGATCATGCAGAAGCCTGCACGATCCCCAGTCACCAATACCAGTGACGCGGCGAACGAGCAAGAGAGCAAAAGTAATCGAGTGTCTACGAAGGACGAAACGAGCACCGATCGGACCGAGTCGCCGGCGTTCTCCTTGCAAATACGTACGATGACGAGCGACGATGATCGGTCGCGATCCGAGGGAAACAGCACGGGGAAGGAAGAGAATCGGGATCGCGGCGACAGCGCGAAATTCCACACCGACACGTGCAGATCGTCGAACTTCTCTAATAGTTCGGGGAAGCACGAGAACGTCAGCCAGAGAAGCAAGCAATGCAGCGTTTCGTCAAACAGCGGCTCGCAGAGTCGCTGCGTCGAAGAGCCTATCGCGGGCCTCGCGGAACCTGAAAACTATGTCGAACCCACGATCTACATCCCGAAGACTCCCGAATCGCCGGTGGATTCTCCGTTGCTTACCTACCGAGCCAATTACTACGGCGGCTACGAGGGAGAGATTTACGAAAAGATCCCAGATACGAGGAAAACGAATTTATTCGAGAACCGGATAGGCGACGGGAGCTGCAACGAGACGCAGAGTTCGGAAGAACGGAAGTTCGCAAACTCGTCTCCAGAGAAAGAGGAATTCGCTGAGAAGAGCGTGTCAGAGAATCGCGACAGGCTACGATTCTCCCTGGAGAAGCTAGCAGCTGAACAGTTTCGAAGGAGCATCGGGAAGCAAACAAGGAGCATCCGATCCGACACCGCCGCGTTCCTCGTGGACAACTACTACGAGTGTCCACAGTTTTCCTCCTCGACGTCTAAGTTGTGCTACGAGCGGTCGAGAGACACGTCTCGGTTCAAGAAGAGAAGTCAGGACAGATTTCCGTTCACGATTTCGGAGAAGACCAGCGTAGCCTCGAATAAGTTCAAGGTTCCCGGCCAACTGAGCAATCTGAACGAGGACCGGAACGAGGCTCGAGGCGAGAACGAGGACGAGGACGAAGACGAGGAGGACGCTAGGTACAAGCTGGACGTCCATCCGAGCATAACCAGATTAGCAGGAACTGGTCTCGAAGACTCGGTCGCGGACGTGATCGGTCACGCTGCAGAGCTAGAGGATCATCGGGAGACGTCCGGAATGAAGAAGTTGGTGCAGAAGTTCTCGGCCAGATGGAACAGGTCGAAGAGACGAGACGAGAACGAGCCTAGCTCGAAATCGGCCAACATCATCTACAGGAATCGCGATTATCGAGAGGAGTGCGACAGCTCGGTGGAGAGTTGTTCGGAATCGTCTCTGGCGAAGAAGCTTGACATGTTTAACGAAACGGATGAAAAAGCTAGTACGAAACGAAGTATAGATTCTCCGGATGAAATTTCATCGATAGTTTGCGAGCAGAAATCGTCAATCAGAGAGATTGACGTGAGGGAGACGCCTCGAAGTCCGTCCAGCGGCGAAAATCCTTGTAGGCGTTACGATCGCGACGATTTGTGGGTTCAAGCGTTCAAAGAGCTCGATTCCGATCGTGAAGAGCGCAACCAGGAGAACGCGTTGCGGAACGACGAGTCTGTACGTTCGGAATCGAAGGATCCTTATTCCTTGTTTTTCGTGAAAAGCGGCGAAGCCACGCCGGAGATTTCTGGCAGAGAAGTCTCTTTGGAAGTGACGCAAGAAGAGATGCAAAACGTTCCGACGGAGACAAGAAAGAATCGAGTGAAATTTCGGAGCGTTGTGGCTCCGAAACGATTGGACGAGGAATTGAACGAGAGCGAGAACGAAGGCGCGCGTCGAGAATCCGGCAAGAGAAGTTCCAAGCGCGTCAGGAAAAACAGGAATCTGCAGAGCGGGTGTCTCTGTCTGAGATTCTATCGTATGATCGTACCAATCTCCTTCGGATCGATTTCGAAGTACAGATCGGGAATGAATCGCGGTTCGTCGTCCGCGAGAAATAAGACTCGTGCCTCGCCGAACAAGAGGAAGGGTTGACTCGACATTTATACGCGACGCAACGCGTATTGTATATAGTATACGAACTACCGAGAGCAATTGCAATAGTTACCATTGCCTTACCTTTTGCAACTATTGCTTTCTGTATATTTGTAGGTTTGACAGGTACCGTGATCGTTTCGATCGCGTTCTCGTCAAAATCGCGATACCGCAATTATTGCATCTCTTTGATGCACGCTCTTTAACGAAATATGTAGACGTACAGAACCGGAGATTCGATGTAACCAGCTGTGATTAATATAAAGTATTCGGAAGTAGTCGCAACAATAGTGTCATCAGTTCATGTTCTTTATTTATACGTCGTTCGTACATATCTCGTTTGCCCTCGATAACAGTGTGTCGCATGCTCGTACTCTTTCAATTTTCGCGTTGGCTTTTCGAAGATACACGATTATCGAGTTTATCGCCTTAACAAAACGTTTCGTCACTACGTTTTTCACCGTTCTTTAAATTATTATCGTTATAGAAAAAATAAGTCTTTAAATAATCACATAAGAGTCGCCGAGCCTTAGGGGGATCCCTGGACGATGAAAAGAGGATCAGGGAAAAAGAGAGAACGTCGTGTCTGTATACATACATGCATACATACGTGTATCTTGCCAACGAATACTTATGTAAAACGGTTCGCGTGTGTATACTCGTGTCGTATTCCTGTGTGTGATAACATTCGATGAGAAAACGCGTATTAAGTGGCCGAGGATGAAGGGTTCCAACTCCCTCGCGAATAACGCTAATAACGCGAACGTCGCTCTCTAATTGCAAGTCTACGAAAGAACCTAACTACCAAGAAGATCAGTCGTTTTCGCTTTGATCAAAGCTATGTATGTGTACGCATCAGGCGTTATGCCGCTATGCTGTACGATTGGGAGTCTGTTGATCGGTTCGATGAAGTCGATGGTCGTTGACCATCGTCCGATAGAGAGAGAAAGAGGGAAGAGAAGAGAAGGGGAGGGGAAAGGGTCAGAGAGAGACTGGACGCGAAGAAAAATCAACGTTAAAGGCAACGCATTTCCGTGATCTCTGTGTGCCTCGCGGAGCACGTTTTCTTTCTTCCCTCGTCGTTTCTAAAAAGGAAAGGAAGCACGCCCTATGCGTGCACCTGTATTCGTGCGTGTATTGCCGTGCCGTGTGCGTACATGGAAACGGTTAATCGGATCGGTATGCACTATACACTATACACGATGCACGATGCACGATGCACGATGCACGTTGGTACGCAACGATAAAACTCTCTATCCTAGATGGGATACTGCCCTGAGTACCGCTAACGCGTACAAGCGCTCGATGCTAACTATCGCGTGGTAAAAGATCGCTGGTGCTCTGAAATTAGGAAACTGCTCGATTCCGTCATCGTGCCTGATATATTGGTATACGATATCGAGATTCGTGTTAGATCCGGTTAAGTAATTAAAGAGACAGGTTCTACTTGACCATGCTTAAAGGAAAGAATTGCTGGACAAGAAAAACTTGACGATTATTCGCTTCCCTCCTCCCAATTTTAGAAACTCGAAGAAATCCAGGATTCCTCTTCCGTTCGGCAGTTCATAGTATACACCGATCGACTTTGTGGTTTGGTTGGCCGTTGCTCGGTCGATCGTCGCCGTCGTTCTCGTCGTCTAAGTCGTCCTCGTCGTCATCGTCATCGTAGTCGTCGTCGAGGCTCTCGCCATCGGGACGGTTCCGATTGGGTAAATGACGTCACAAGGGGGGCGGAATGGAGAACTCTTTTCTCACGTAAAACAGAATGTAAGGCTTGCACTTCGCGACCGCATCCGTGGTTGCTGGTCGTACAGAGCTGTCGTTAAAGTGAAACCATTGTCCGTCGTGAACAGCGAAGGCAGTGTAGTGTCCAGTTCCAGCACTAAAATGGATATTCCTCTGTTTATTTCGAAAATATGTGTTACATCGATGATACGGGCATTTTACGGCGCTACAGTTTACTAATTATGTGTATGCGATACGTATCGGGATGTAAAAGAGAAGAACAGAGAGTCAGTCCGAGCATACCCTGAACCATGGTGCACGATAACGGCAGCTAAGTCGTAGAGGTGGCTGTTCGAGGTGCCCAGTTTCGTTCCGCTAACGCCGCGTACCGTGAACGGGGACATGTCGAGAGACTTCATCGGAAAATCCACCTGCGTATCGACCTTCGACCGATAAGAGTTGCACCACCTAAATCTTTTAATGTGAAGGCACAATACCTAAAACAAAATTTCAATAGTCAATCGAACGAACAGACGAATTCGCAAACGAGCGTAAACGGTATTGAGCTAACATTAGGCAGCCTGTGTATCCAAAACCTCTTGGTGGATCTCTGTTTTCCCATGCAGTTGTCGCAGAAGTACAGCTCGCTGTCGGCCAGTTCCTCCACTTTGAAGAATCTCGATAGACTGTAGGTGAGACTGCACACCTCTTCCTGTTCCTTCGTTCGTCTCTGCAGCCTGTCGGGTATGTCCAACGAGAGATCTTGGAAGGGCTCGTGCGTCTTCGAATCTGTACGGCAGTTCATACAATGGACCTGCGCGAGGAAACGCGATCCATAATTTGTCCGCGCTTCTCTCCCAAGAAGAAAATAAATAATAAAATGACTCGTCCAGAGAATGGTGATTCGGAGGGGGCACACGCGCACGCACACACACGCTTCGTCCTACCTCTCGTCGCGCGTCGTTCCGCATTGGAATAATAAACTATAAGAAGTCGACCCTCGCCCGGCTTTTTTCATTCTCACAGTGTTCGAATTCGAAAAGAAGACTCGATTTCCATCGGTCGAAAATGATTCGGCTTCGACGTCCGAGGGTCGACGTTCGAACGATCCACGGCGACTTACCACGCTGAGAAGAGTGCCTCCGAACACGGCTGTGACGATGCTCTGCTTGCCGCGCAGACCTAGAGGTTCGTGACCCAGTCTAGGCAGCAGCTGCAGCAGTTCCGTGTGCAGCCTGTCCAGCATGTAGGTGAGAAACTCGTGAGCGTCTTGCTGCTGGTATCCCCGAAATCTCGGTACCACTTTCCATATAACGAGGAAGAGGCACTCGGGCGAGATAGCCTGGCCATTCGACCCACCCAGATTCAAACCGAGCAGAACTTTTCTGAGCTCCTCCGCGAGCAGAGCGTCGCTCATGAACTCTTTCGCCCGTCCAGGGGTGACGATCCGTCCTCTGTGAGAGGGTGCCTCGTCGAAGGGTATCCCTTCGAGGCACGGCATTTGCGTGAGATATTCGCAAAAGTGGCTGATGTTGTTGAACGACTGGAGAACGACGTTCATGAAACAGGTGTTGCCGAGATTCCTTAGGCCGACGACCTTTTTCTCTTTGGTTATCTTGGAACTCCTACGCTTGGTCGCCGGCCGATTGTCTCCGCTCGTCCCGTCCAACGAGTGTAGCCTCTTCCGCGCCGTCCTCGGCCGGAGGTTCCTCACGACAACTTCCGCCTTCCATAGCGCGTCCGCCGAGTCGTTGTCGTTCTCGTTCTCGTTGTCATTGTCGCTGCCATTGGCTCTCCTCGAGGACGGCGTCGTAGACGGCGACATGTTCCAATTCTCCTCGTTTTCTTTGTGCTCGTCTTTCCGGAACGTGACGCGACGTATTTTCTCGATTTGTTCGTTCGTCGTGTCGTTGACGACGTACTCATCGCACAGGTAACTGAAACGATGGTAAAGCTTGGCTAGTTGGCGAACATTTGTATAAAAAATTCAGCGAAAAAGATTGTGAACTCCTACGCGTAGCGCAGGGGGTGTCCGCTTACCAGAATACTGCTAGGTTCTCACAATCGATGCAAACGCAGTGCTGAGTATTTTCCTCATGATGCTGCAACGCGTGGCCTGCCACGTATCGTCCGCAGTGAACAGCTCCGCAATACAGACAGAGCCACGTACTCTTCTCGCTGCCGCATACTGTCGACAGTAACAAAACGGATTCTCGATAAGTAGCTGCTGGCATCGGAATCAAATCGAAATACATGCATCCGTAGTCGCCGTAGCTTCGTTCAGTTTCGGCATACGCGATTCTCGAGAGAACGCGTGAAACGAGCATAAGTGGGAGGAACTGTCCGACCTACACCCTCGTCACAGTCGATCGATCGCAAAGCATTTCGCTACGCGCTATCATTTCTAGCATTTCTTTTTTTCCATTCGCATCGGCATTTTCACAATCTCGAGAATAAGTAATCCGCGTGCGTTGGATGGATCGATCGAATTTCACGAGGGTGCATTTCGGCGATTATTAAAAGCGCTCCAGCCCAGAGTCGGGCGAATCGATAATGAGATGCTGTGTTCCGCTACGTAACTGGCATTCTCGCTTCCTTTTTTTCTTTCTCATTTCTTACGTGTTTACGTGGCGCGAGGTCCGATGCATCTCTATTTTTAGACACGTTAAATAAATGAGGAACAATAAAAAAAGATACAGGCAAATGTTTCCAGAGGAAAAAAATAGGAGCGCGTGGAAAGTGAGACGTTGGTTTCCACACGCGAAAAAAGCGAATTGAAATTCAATCTTCCACAAGGTTGTATCTAGGTGTGTTTTACCGTCTCGAGGTTGCACTCCGGCTCTATCGTTTCGTCTTGTTAAGAACTCTGAAAGCGTCTGGATGCGTTCTGGTGCATCGTCCGCGCGCGCACATCGAAGCAGTATCGCGACGAGATCCTATAAATTTTTGCGAGATCGTTGTCGTTCGGTGACCGATATTCCTAATGCGAGCGATAAATCGCGATTTCACGTCGAAGCGGAATAGTAGGAATCACGGTGTATTCTTAGAATATTACGTCAGAACGGCCAAGTTCAAAATCGAACGGTAATCGCCGTTAGACAGGTAAGGTCTGAAAGTTTCCGCGATCTCTCTCTCTCTCTCTCTCCATCGCAGAAGGTAACCGTGATGGAACGTAATGAAAAACGAAAAAAGCGATGGTTGAACATCAGTCCTGGCACTCCTACGTATCTTGCCAGTATTTCAACTTTTATCGCGTTTCGTAACAATTCGATTCACCGAGCCTCGAAGAATTTCGTCGAGCAACGTATCGTAGGTAAGGAAAGGCGATAACGTCAAACGTATGAACTATGTACTGAACTAATTGTGAGAGTTACATAGGCGGTACGTACGTATGGCGAGAACGTGGGGACAAGAATGAGCGTGGTCGGTTGGAAAAATTCGTTTCCCGAGCAATGCGACTCGTGTCGAGGCATCCGATTAGCAACGACGCCGTTATCGATTTTGCAACGTCGTACCCAAACGTCCCGAACCCCGAACCAGCTTGGAGCGCAGGAAAAGAGCCAGAAGAGGAGAGCCGTGGGGATGGGGGATGGGCGATAGGGGATGGAGAATGGGGAAGAGGGGAAAAGGGAGAAGGGCGGGACATGGGGTTCTTTTATAGCCCACGAGGGACGATTTTTCTCTCGCATGACTCGTGCGCGACAGAGCAAGCTTATACTTATACCGTCGTCGTTGCAGCTTGCCGAGATTTTCGCTCGATATTTAAATTGATCTTGCAACGTGGATACTTCGCGATTCGTCGAGCGTGAACGATCCCACGGAAGAGCGTAATGACCAACGCCGGCGGCATCGACGTCGCGACGCATTTTGAACGCGTCCTGGCGAGAACGTCTAGGAAACCGCGGACCAACTCGAGCGGCCGAAAGTTTGCGAAAAACGTGGCGTCTGACTCATCACTGCCACCATTGGCTACTGCCATCGCACCGCCACTACTATCGCTGTTCCGAAATGCTTTACGACTCTCTGCTCCCCGATTTGACTCGACTCTTCGTCTCGTTCCATTCTCTTCTTCCTACACACGTATTTTCTCTCTATCTCTCCCGTATCTCGGACATGGTGTGCGTAATGCTCGCAGGTTCTTTTCTAAAAAGGATGTCTCTTTTCAGAAATTGAATATGTACCGGCTGTTGCCGATCGCGAAACGCCGCTTCCTGACAAAGAGACAAGAAGCAGTGTAGCGTGGCGCGACATTCTCGATTATGAAATTTTCCATCTAGGGCTTCGCTCGGATCGCTTCGACAGAGGAGAGCGGACGAAAATATTGAGCCGATTTCGAGATAAATATAGCAGTACTCGAACCGATGGACAGAGAAAGGATGAAGGGAGTAGTCGCGGTCGATGCATGGGAGAAAGCAACGACGGAGAAGCATTCGCGTAACGTTCTTTTTAACGTAGTTTCCATCGATCTTCGAAGACGACGATGATTCTCGAGAAATCGAGCAAGTTGCCGAGCGGAAATCTGATCGAAATTGATGAACGAGAAGCGAATGGCGGCCGATCGACCGACGGGCAACGGACGGTGAACGCATTTTATCCGAGGAGTTCTAATGACAGATCTCAGGCCAGCTGATTAGTGCCGCCTGGTATTGATTTTCCAATGACGACCGCGCCGCATACTTACTGAGAACTCTCAGCAGGACGATGCACACGCGCACGTCCACATTCACGAAGCTCGCTCCGCGAAAGAACTCACGAGCGCAGCGAACGCACACCGACGCATCAGCCGTGCATGTACCTATCTACGTATATGATTGCACGCCTCTCTGTACACCCTCACACGCGTCTGCAAGACACGTCGGTCGCGTCGCGTCGTTTCTCGCGTTCACACGTATATACACGTTCGCGTGTGTATCGCGTATACACGAGTACACGCGATGAGTTCGATTCACGATACACGGCGTACGGCCGAACGTTTAACCGAGTTATCAACGATGCTCGCTCGCGCGCACGTATCAATCGCAAAATTTCTTTTTTTTTTTCTCGAAGCATGCACAATTGGGTTCCTTTTGGGTATAAAACAGAAATGGTTCGCTACATCTTCTCGGGGTACGATGGCTCAAGGCCGCGAGAGGAACGGCCGGGGCCTCGGTCACGAGAGGTGAAGAGAGAAAGAGGATGAGAAGAGGGACGAGAACCGGGATAGAGAGAGCGAGATGGAGGCTGAAGGGAGAAAAAGAAACAAGAGAGAGCGGCGCGATGGGCAGACGGAGAGCGGATAAAGAACGCAAAAGAAAAGAGAGAAAGGGAGACGACGACGGACGAGAGGAGGCGATAGAAAAGATCGAGATCGAGACGAACGGGCGACCTGCGAAATCTCGGAGTTGAAAATGCAGGGTCGATCGAAGAAAAAGCGGAAAGGGGGACACGATCCTTGGGAGATTAAAACCTTTCTCTACGCTCGACGGAAAGGGGAAAGGTAGAGAGTAGAGGCGTGGGCTTTTATATCAGGTCTTACCTGCGCAGACGAACGGTAGATCCTTTGTGCAGTTTGCTTCTACGTCGTTACCGCCGAATTGAACGCTTTGCACGAGATGTGGACACTCCATGTTTCCTCGTAGACACGATTTCACGGGGCCCTCGTGGCCCCTGCGTCGGCGAGTGCCTGGCTGCGTACGTACGTACTATGTACTTACTTGCGTACGCGTTCGTACGTGTCTGTCTGTCTGCTTGCCTGCCTGCCTGCTTGCTTGCTTGCTTGCTTGCCTGCCTGTCTGCCCGCCTGCGTTTACAACGTGCTCTTTCTCTCTTTCTCTGGACAAAAAAGGAGAACGCGAGCAGAGAGGAGGACGAGGGTGGGAATGATACAAAGACGAAGAGGAGGCGGGGTACGCTCGGTGCCCCCCGATATCCGTCACATAGCGCGGAATAAGAGATACACAGGGTACTACAGTAACTCCCCGTTCGGGTGCTACTAGCTTTGACGAAGAAGAAAGGATGCAGCAACTGTTTTCGATGCGCAGCGCGACGACGGACTAAGGAAAACGAGCAGAGCAGAGCAGAGCAGAGCCGACCGAAAAGGAACAGCGGAGCGCCCGACTGGCTCCGACTACCGACACCGACCGAACGCAACCGAGCTGCGTCGGGCTCGGTTTTGCGGTGGTCGGCCTACTGCCTACCTCCAGAGTCACAGATCACTAATAGTCGACTGACTCGCCTCGCCGGTTCTACGTTCTCCCTCTCCTCACCGCTCCCTTTTCACTCGACACTCATGCTCGTACTGTCCGATCGCGTCTTTTCGCTCGCACTCTCGAGCTCTCCCTTCCTCGTTCTGTATGCGCGCGAGCCAGCGAGCCCAGGTTGGGCTAGATTACTCAGCCTCGGCTCGTGCTCGCTGCTAGGTCGCGCAGTCTCGGAAGCCCTTGTCCCGCAAATCTGACTAGAACCTGGAATGCGTGGGCGTAACGCGGAAGGGCGACGGTTCTCACTTAAATGGAGCACCGAACTTATTGAACGGTCTCCTTCCAAGCATATTATTCTTAAACAAAAGGAACAGGGTCGTTGATGAATCAGATATTGTATCGAACGTGAACTGAGTCTTCTTTTTTGTAGATGTACAAAAGAGTTTTTCAGAATGTCAGCTCGCGGTTTTATTGAACAACACGATACCAACAGTCTCGTTTAATTAAACAAATAAATATTAAGAACGCCTGCTGTATGGTGGCAGCTGAGATTGCGTCAGCTGAAGTCCAGGAATGTTGTTGAATCCAAGCATTTGTAACATCTCCTTGGTCTCTGGATCAACCTCAATAATGTCATGCTCTAGGGCAGAAACTTCGGGGACATAGTTGTCTCTGCGTTCCCTCTCCTCCTCTTGAAGCTTAATAGATATTCCACGTACTTGACTGTGTCTTAGCCGCTTCATTAAGTGGGTGACAAATCTGACGACCAAACAAAAATTATAAACTTACACGCGTTGGGAATAATCAAACACGTATTGTCTTTTAAATACTTACCCAGCGATTTTGTTTCGCAAAGATTTACTAGGGATGATGGCAATTTCTTCGCATATTCTTTTGTTGGTATGGAAGTCCATCGTCAATCGCGTGTAGTACTTCTCGATGATCAGCTTCGCGGCCTTTTTGACCGTTTTCGTTCTAACGCGACTCTGAAATCATAATTGTTCTATGATCGAAATGAATACACTCCAACCATCCTCCACGCTCGTGATTTCTGGATAAAAGAATCCATGAAAACATCAAAGACACTTTCGTATAACCTCAAAGCGCACGACAACAACAAGTAACACGTCATCCTACGCGTTTAGACGGCTAATAGTCGGAGCCTTTTGTTTTGAAACTATGCCTATACGTCGGCATATGGTTCGTTTGCGCGTTCGATAACGGATCGTTACTATTTTTCCCGATTTATTAAATGGATTTCACCGAAATATACGCACCATGATGATCCGCAATGATCCGTATTCCGGAAGAGACGGGAAAAGACAAAGATAGAGAGTACCGTAAGCGAGATGGAAGAAAGACACTTGCGCATGCGCCCTGTATCGTAGAGTTTGTGAATGTGAGTTTGCGAGTGATCCTGGAGAACATTGGACGATCACGACTGTGATCGATGAGCTATCGGTATTCAAACCAAAGTTGAATCGAAATTGATTAACGGACTGCAGTACCGCTTTTAAAAGGATCTAGAATCGAGTCACGGGAGAACCAGAACGATTGACCATCTTCACGAGACTCAGGATTCAATTTGCTCTACCGAAGATAATGCAGAAAGTGCAGTTCGATTTTTATTGAAATTTAATTGTAATTGCGCCGTAAATCAGATGGATTCCAAGAATCAGCGGCATTCGGCGACTAATAGTCTGTTTAATTAGAATAATCTAAAAATGTACACATAACCCGACTTGGCCGTAGGAAATGGCGGGATCGCGATATGATTCGGTCAATCGTGATAGGTGGCGGTAGAGACAAGGATAAGATTCGCGGTGCCAGTACGTAATGCGAGTGCTCCGAAACATGTCGCATGTCGCGTTGTCGCGTCACGAAACAAACATAAACGTGTGCAGTTTATCATTCTCGCGAGTGACATTCGGTTTCCTCGAGAGTACGAACGTAGTCGATCGTTGCTCGCATCCCGCGACAGCCCGTACCGGCGGTTTCAACGTCGTGCTCGGAAAATATCGAAAACCCGTGAACGCCAGGTGACAAGCTGCGGAGAGTTCTCCCGTCTTCTCTACTCGTTGGTGTTTGGCGGAACTCTGTTGGCAGCACTGTTCGACGGCGGGCGGACTATAAGCGAGAAGGCAGAGGCAGAGGCAGAGTGATTTCAAGAAAGAGTAACAGAGATGATGAACGGGAAAGCGGGAGCGAGGAGAACGGCGATGGATAAAGCGAGAAGATAGTACACGCGGCACGAGGAAGGAACGAGAGGGAAATAGTTTCGTTGAGTAAGCGGGCGACGTACGGCGCATGACGCACGGTTCGGTTGGCGGGAGGAAGACAGCGTACGGGAGAACGGAGAAGGACGCGCAATAGCGTGAGAGAGGGAAGGAGAGGCGACGAGTTTGTTTATCGCGTTGGCGAACGGCGGCCGAGAGCACAGCGAGAGCCGAGGGCAGTCGGTGCAGTGCGGTGCTACGTTTCGCCTCTACAAGACGATCGGGTAAGTCGTTCGTTCCTTTCGCGATACGCCGCCGCGTCCTTACGTATACATTTCTGTACGTGCATGCATTTACTTGTTCCGAAGAGTGCGCGGGTGTCCTTCCATCTGTCGCGCACATGTCATCGACGTTCATCACTAAACATCCTCGTACAGAGATCTCGTGCCAAAAGAACATGCCGCGAACCGCGTACGAAATCGCCGCGTACATATTCGTTTCCTCTCGTGTAGTATAATTAAGTATATGTACGTATAACGAATACATCGAGTGCCCGAATCGGTGACATTTACAAGAGTACAGTTGCAAGATCGCTGGAATTTCATCGTGACGAGGACAACGACGACGACGACCGGGAAGTTGCAACACCGCGCGTGATACCTTAACAGGTAAGCGTATTTCCAATTCGAAAAAGGCATGATCCAGCCAATATCAATGGAATTTCTAATATCCCGTCATTTTTCTAACCTCCATTAAATTTTGCTTCGTTGATCTTTCTAATCATTCGCCTGGAACCCGAAGTTGTCGCGAGGTCAAACCGTTCAGACCAATGATACATTTAGATTTTCATTGATGACGAGGAATAGCACGTCTCTTTCTCGTGATCTTTGGTCCCAACGCGGTTTACGTCGTCCTCGTGTGCTAATGACTTTCTCTTCGTGAAACTTCTCCTGGAAGCCTTGCCCCAATCCGTTCGGAACGCGCCATATGTATGTATGTACGTAGTATGTAGTTCATATGGATAAATATTTTTTCTCGCCTAATGCTAATTTTATTCGTCGTGGAAAAATCATGGAAATATAATAATAAATATAAGAATTTTTCTTATATTTGTATGGAAAAGCTAGACCGTAGATGTTAAGTGAATGTGTGCATGGAATACTCATTTTTGTCGAAAAAATAAATACGAGGTTTAGCAGGTATGTAGTATCTGATTGCTAATCGTAACTGTTGATAAATGCTAAACTTCCTAATCGTATCTAATCAAGGATTTTGCTATCACGGAACAATTTTGTCTTGTTAAAACCTACGGAGTCGCGTTCATCCAACGAATTAAAATTGGCGTAACCGTAAGAGTGGTTCAATGAACCCGATTCTTTCACTTTCGTCGAAAATACAGCTGACCGTGATTCGCGTACGGAACGGTGCACGCGTTGCGTTCGCCGCACGGGAGAGAAAGAAAAAAAGAGCAAGTTGTGAAAGCAGCCGAGACTCGGCGTTGGGATTTCACGCGCCTGTTAATCGGGCCGTAGCAAAACGAGCTGTGGTCGCATGGAAAAATCGCGTATCGCACCGTAAGTAACGCTTCACATCTTATTCTACGTACCGTCGTTCGTCCTTCGTAGGGGACGTGCCACGGGTCTCAATATCATCGGCACATCGACGTATTTAAAATGAGAACGATCGATTTTTGGACTCGTTGCACGTACACCGCCGGATTTCACGTTTTTCTAATCGCGTAGAGGTCGAATCTAATCAAGTTTCGCTGAAACGCGTTCTTGACCACCGTTTTCGTGTAAAATTTCTTCTTTTCTCTCTATATTCTCGTCCGTGTTCCGATTCGGTGTCCGTGGAACGCCGGCTCTCTCGAGAGCTCGCTGCATCGAGGACAAAAAAATAGTTGCTCTTTCCTGTTCGAACAAGTTTCCCGTACTTGTCAACCGTGTACGTAACACACGTATTTATGGTGGATCGCGACGTCCGTTCACTCTGCTAGGCCAGATTTCCTTCCCCGTTAGTTTCCGGATTCAACTGTGTTTACCGATCGCATTCAATCCTGACCCCACATGTTCGTAATAGTACTAGTTCGCACGAATTCATTTTCACGTCGGATAAAGCGAAAATTGTGAGACACGTGGAAATATATGAAAAGAAGACGCAATCCCTAAAATGTTAGATGAATTTATTGCAAGGTAATGAAGCGCATTTAAACGGTGTTCAGTTTCAATTCTGAAATTCCATGATTTATGTACATTCATTTATTAATCAGAATTGAACCGACTTCTCTTTATTTCGTCGTAACGTTCATTAGCACATACATTGAATTATAGAGGAAAAGAGGTGATGAGTCTCGATCAATAATATCGATTGTGTATCGTTTAGCGTGTAGGTACATACGAGTACACTTACGTGTACAGGAGTTGTTAACGAGCAGGTTTTGTAATTTACGGCTCGTAAAGCGATTCGTGCGTGCGTCGTCGGCCGAGTCGTTTTCGTTTCGCGAAGTAGGTAAAAACGACGGTTCGTGTCGAAAGATCGCGAATTAAGTAGGAATCGAGGATTTCTTAATGTTACTACGCCAATTTTATGGCGTAAGATAGAATCACGGGTTACGCTGAATTTAAGAATAATTCCTCGCGCTTATTAAATGTTATGAAGCGTTGATCAGGTGCTGCAATCTTGGGAATCGATCTGAGTCGAGCGCCTATTATTTGGCAGAGAACAAAGGTTGTCGCGAAAACGGTACGTTTACGAGATCGAGCTTGATATCCGGTAAACGTCTTATTCGATGGATTCCGTCCAGAACATCTGATCAGGTTCCCATAGAATCCGCGTTACTTTCGGAGTATGTAATTTGTAGATAATAGAAACGAATAGCGTATGCGCACACTTGTCCGTTGATTGGGATGAGATCGGGAACGGGGATCGTGATACGTGTGTGTTCATTGCACAGCGTAATTGTCAGCAAACCGTCAGCAGGCCAGCAGCGGTGTGTTTGTTCGATGTTGTCGTTATCAACGTCTTCCCGGCTAGTACGCGTGTCATCGGTAATTGGATTCGGTACGCGAGACAGTTTCTCGGAGATGTGGGTAACTTTGAAACCGTATTGTATCGCATTGTATTGTACAACTTGTAAAGCCGCGCCGCGGTGCGTGACACGCGCGTGATCGATAGTATGCACTTCGTTTCTAGTTATTAGCATCAGCTGCGGTTAATATCGTGGTAAACGATTTTTTAATCAGCGCTGTATCTTGATTCCCGTTTGATCGCGCGTAACCCCTGGGTCCGGTCAATTTTTTTGCGTTCTTCTTGGTACGGAGAGCGCTCGGTATCAACCGAGGGTTATCGTCGCGTGGGAACATTCCTATCGGGAGTAGCATCGTTCTTTCCTCGCGCACAACCAGGAAAAGCGTCGTAAGAGTCGGTCGTTTAATCGCGAAACGTTTTCATGGAAGCGTGCACAATTTTCGCCACGATCGCATTAGCCGGTAATTTTCGATATCAGGCTCTCGCGGCCTGGCTTCGGACTCGTTCAGATATACCTACCTACCTACCTACCTACCTACCTACCTACTACCTACGTCTTATCGAGGAAAACTTTTTTTCCATCCACCCTCTCCTTCCTCCGGGTGATGGACGTTCGCTAAATTGCTTCAAGTTGCTCCGTAATTAGAACAGAAATATCGCGCAGCTGTTCCCGGAGCTTTGGGAGGCTTATTTCACGCGACAAACTTGCATGTTCCAGCATCGTAATTACAATCGACTTGCTGTGCCGCGGATTTTTGTTACGTTTAGTTGTTACCGAATTCTCACATGCGATCTACGAAACGTCCGCGGGACGAAAGTCGACGATTTTTCTGTGAAGAATCGCGGTTAAAAATAACTCATCTTGACGTCATGAGTCTGTTGTTGTCATCGAACGATCGTTGCCTCTCGTTGAATAACGTTTCGCTTATCTGCTGAAATAGACGCGGATCAGCGTTTCTTGTCGCTCGAATAGTTTTGTCCTTGGTCACGATGGAAATGAGTCTGCAATGTACGGTGGGTACGTTCATGTGCGCGGGCTAGAAAGCTGATCGGGCGAATACTTGAGTTACGCGCGAAAGTGTAGCATCGTGAGAGTCTTTCAGTCGTGCGACAGGTAAAAGTGAGTGGCCTACGATTCGCGCGAAACTTTCTTACGTAACGCCGCCGTGCCGTAACGATATTTCATTTTTTGACTCGTGTAAAAGGCTTACTACAGTTAATTTATCGTTTATGGAAAGCGAAAGAAGTACGTCTTCGGGCAAGCGAGTACGCGCTTCGTTACCTAAAACTGGCTCTTTAATTGTATACTCGAGAAAGGAAGTAAATAGATTTCGTGGGTCGCTTCGTTTCCACTGGGTATTAAACCGTTAATAGCGACTGAAATTTCGCGAGGGAATCGAGTTAGGTAAATCGGGGCTCGACGCATCTAAATGCATTCATATTTAGAACTCGACCGGCCTTTCCCTCGTTTCACGGTAACTATCGTCGATACGGCTCTCGGTACACGTATCGAGTTCTCCCTCTACCCGCGTCTCGTTGTCGCTTGCGAAACTCCCATGTAATCGCTTCGAATCGTTTCGTGATCGAAATTAGATCATGTTTTCTGTTTTCGCCTACGCTCTTACGATTCTATCAAATTCCGCGAATTGGATGACGATCCATTTCAATTTTAATCGCTGCTGCTCCTTCTCCGAAATAAGAGAAACTCTCTCTTTATTTCGAATTCCGTGCGTGCTTCAGAAATTCTATGTTCGGGATTCTTCGTTTCCTGCATGAGCTGCTTGTCACCAAATGAATCTTTTCGACATCCCCAGTGTAGTTTTCAAATTACCTCGGTGTACACGCTCGTCGTTCTACGTGGTCAACATGAGAGAGAGGGAGACCAGGGAACTGGGGAAGGCCGATCGAGAAAACTTTTGATTCTATCGGGAATCTTTTTCCGGAGCTGACACGGGTAAAATAGACAACAAAACGTTTTATCGGTTTTCAATGCTCGAATTGACATTCTCTCGCCAGCCTTGTAATTCTTTCAATTTTCATTCACCGCTGCATTCTCTTGGCTAGTCCTAGATAGAAAATATCTTTAAACGATATGCGAACCGCAGATCACATTCCAGCTCAAGTACATATATCTTATCGCGTTTATTAATTGAGGAAAGTGTCGTTTGCGATATTACATCGGTCAGGATTTATTTGATCATAAGAGTATTTGTACACAGTAAATTTACCCAGTCCAAAAGTTGAGCGAGTGGCATGTAAACATTGGTGGTGCGGGTAGAAAACATGTGGGAGAAAGGTTGGTTTATGTTTCGTATGTTCCCCTGTACTCCAAACACCAGCGTGTATTAATTTTTACATCCCCACTCCATTTTCGTTACAGGGGCAATCATCGCCGACCGACGAGGAGTCTGTTCGGGCAGTTTCGTGTGACGCGTTGGACCGATCGCAAGTTTCGGGCGTAAGCATCTCGCGTCGTAATTTGTATCAAATTGTTCGAACTTGCTGCGTCGTTCGAATGAATCGGAACGTTCGCGACCGTGACAATGCTGCGGGAAAATTAACGAAGATACACTCGCGTTTCGTTCGTTGTTAACCTCTAGTCGTAACGTGATCTCGATATTCAAAGTCCGACTACTTGAAAAGTAATCGGAACGATCGTCGCGTGCCAGGTAGGAAGAGGTTGATACTCGCGCGTGGAGGTCCCCGGTCGCGTTGTTGATTCGAAGATACGAAGGTAGCGATATTCGAAACGGGTCAAAATGATCGCGCGGACGGATTTATTGTACGCGTTACTCGCGGCGTCGATCGGTGTGTTCACTGTGAAGTCGGAGCCAGGACCACGACCGAGACCAACGCCGATTTTCACCAACCAATTTGCTGTCCACGTACCCGACGGATCGGACGCTGCTGCCGAGATCGCCACCAAATATGGGTTCGACAACTACGGACAGGTGAGTTTTTACCATTGAATTTTTATACGACTACTAAGTAAACGGTCCATCCCTCGAGACGATATTCCGTCTTGCTGGGATCTTATTTACTCGAGATTCACAATTTATTGTATATATAAGAGTAGAATGGACTTGTCTCGTCCTTTGCGTATACTAACATAAGTATAAATTGAAATCGAACTATGAAATGATTCGCATTTGTCGGTAAACTGGAATTATTAATTATGATTGTATCGTAATACATTCTAATCGGGTTCATCGATGGTATCCGAAAGCGTATCGAAGTATGACGCAAAACTTGACTCGATTCCAGACTGCCGTGCTGTGTCCAGAGCCATTGTTCTAAAGTAGTTGTTGTAATAGAGTCGAAGTAGTCTCGAGGGAGGAATTAAGAGGGACGGGTTGTTACACGGATCCTCTCTCTCGTTCGCTATCGGAGAGAAGGGTATCGGTGTTCCAAGGTTTATTAACTCTGACCACCGAACTTACCTTAATTACCTGAACTTTTCTACGACATTCTGATTGCTTGGCTCGATGCTGTTGAATAATTCACGATACCAGACGACTAGGACCATAGCTGTTATTTTAACGAGCTAGAAGCTCGTTGAAGATCACGAACTTGTCAATTATTTTTCGACTTGAATCGCGGGCTTAAAATATCAGGCATCCGTTGTTTTTTATGCGAACAAGCAAAATAGGTAGTTCGAATTAAGTCGAAACTAGAGATCTGTTCAATGGAGCGGATAGTTAATTAAACCAGGGATATAAAAGTGGTATAAGTAATTATTCGAAGAACACCAATTTACCGGATCGACGTTTAAAACGCTGTGTACTATTTGTATAAAGTATGAACTATGCACTTGTGCCGTGGTTTCTCCTACGTATTCCACTACGGGGGAAGAAATTAGGGGGAAGAAATTATGTGTAATACGAATACTTTATTCAGACTTTACATTCGTTCTGTCGTAACGCTATCGATAGACCGACTCCAAGAAAGAGTTCAGTTTATTTCAAGTGGCAAAGAAAGCGTTAATAAAAACGATAGATTTTTAGCCGATAACAATACAATTGACGTAAATTTTAAATGCTAGTTACAGTTTCATCGGTAACTTTTAATAGTCGACTCGGAACGACGAAACTCGTCTCGCACTTCCGTCTGGCAGTTTACGATTTTTCTTAATTTTCAATCGTCCCTCTATTCTCTTTTAGTCGGAGTTTATTAGGTATCGCGCAGATACTTTTACCGCGAGATGCGATAACATTTTTATGTTCAGCTGTTACGGACGCGTACGGGCACTTCATCGATGGGTCGGAGTCTCGTGGTTCTAGCGCGAAATGTCACGGGTTGCGATGACGAGCGTCGAAAAAATTTTACGGCCACGCGAAAGAGGACAACTCCGGTTATCGCTACCTAAAAGTCTCGTGATCGCGAATCTATAAATCACGTTTCACGACCCGCGCTCGTAATCGAAGTCGGAGCCGAATTGGTCGCGTCGAAATTCGCGCGGCGCGTTCGTTTATTTGTTTGTTCGTCGGTTCGCGGTTGGATTTTTATGCAAGCCACTCGACAGACCTTTTACCGTTCGATGTAGCGTGGCTCTATAACGAAAACTTCATCGCGTCAACCATCAAAAGAGATATTTCATCCGTCGCTAATTCGCGGCTCCTGTTGCCCGTTATTTTTCTACGTCTACGTGGCGCGTGTCGGTGCGTCGCATCGAGCAGAAAGGATCTGAACAAATTAAGTTCACGACCGTGAACCGCATCCGATATTTCCGATGCCTATCTCGTCATTCACTGCCTGTCAACGTTCTCGGTTTTGTTCTTTCAATTCCACACGCTTGGAATGAAACATTTTTTCGCGACCACTGAACAGCGTCGGAATTTCGCGAACAAGTTTTTCGCATAAGTTCGACGATAGGATGGCGGTCGTGCACCGTGGAACTCGCGGTAACTTTGTTTTTCGCGTTATTCGGTCGCACCGACGGTGACGTTTCTTCGGGATTTCGTTTCTTTTCCACAGATATCGTTCCTTCGGGAGTTTACTGTTCGCGTCGGTTTTCTTGTTTAATAGACGCCGGAAAAAGATCCTGGGATAGTCCTATCGCGATTTTTTTCCTTGAGATAAGATATTACGGTGCTTAAGAGGCGGATTTTTACACACGATTTCCCAAAATTTCCATCGTCCGTCATTAGATCGTTGCTGGAGGCTGTGGCCGCGTTTATCCACCAGCCACCGTTCAGGCTTTATCTCAACGATGATACATAACCAGGTGTACGTGTATCATCTCGTTTTCTCTCTCTGCAGAATTCTCGCGTAAGTTTTATCGTCGCGATTCTTTTCGACGCCGATTCGAAGCCTGACGGCGGTGCGGCGATGGAACGTTGCGCAGATAGGTGCGAGAAAAACGAACAGAAAAGAGGTGAGATAAATAGGAAAAGAGGAAATATGTGTACGACTGCCGTTTGCATTGTAAACGTCACGAGATAGAAGTTTATTATTGGTTTCGAGTAAATCACGAAGATTACAGGCTCGGCTGTAAATCTTGCATTAGGTTTCAGCTAGAAAATAGTCAGCGGGGGATTCGACGAATTTTGATTCATACCAGCGACGCAGCGAAGCCACGTACTCTTTTAGGAAATTAACACAAACGTAACTGCAATGGTTAAACGCAGGCTTCTTTGACCGTCGCTCAGTTTCGCTCTGTATGCGTTGTACGCGTTACCTCGTTGTCGACGTTTCGTCACATTTTACCGCTGTGTCGGTGATTCGGTTCACCTCTTTTTTTTTTCATGCAGTATTTATTTTACGCAGGTTTTTGAGGTCAGCGATTTTTGTTCGCACGAATCGTTTCGACGATTGACGACTCTTCTGGTTCTGGGCCACCGCGGTGACCGGTATCGATATTTGGCGCGTTCATGCTTTTTAATCTTCTATCCGTTTGCCTTTCCTATAGAAATTCTGTAGAAATTGGCAATTCGCGGTCCGCGTTAAATTCGTTACCCGCAGCGCATACGACGTGGGAAATGAAACGGCGCCGTTATCGAATATCGAATAGATGTCTAATTAATTCGTTTGGCTGAAATCGATAATAGAGGACGGGACGTGGCGAGGGACACAAAGACAACGCGTATTTGTATTCATTTTCTTGTTTCTTGCATATATTCTTAGGCGAAGATAGTTCATAAGTATACGTATCGTTAATGAATCGTTATTCATAATCGAGTCTGAGACCGGAAGGTTGAAGTATTCACGAGTCGCATTCGTTTCATTACCCTTTTACCATTCTTTGGCTGGAGGAAGTTAACGATCTATGATGCAGAGATACATTTGTAAGTGGCCTTTGATGATTCACGAGTCTCCTTGTTACGGGAAAATCGTGGCCTTCGTCAAAGGAATTGTATTTTTTGTCCCCTCTCAACTGTAAACCATCGATTAAGTTCATTTGTGCGAATTCCTTCCCAGTACCTCCGAACCCAGATTGGTCGCCGTTACCTTCGTTCGAAGCTTCTTTCTTGTTATTATTCGCCAGTCAAGTTAGGGACAGAAGATTCTCGAACTGGATTTTATTATTTCATTTCTCCGATCATGTTTATACTGTATTCGAATGACAGAAGGAACAGAGCAAAAACCAGAGGACGCATCGTCCAGATCGAATTATACTGGAGAAATGGTGCAGGACAAAGGAGGAAGAAAAGGTAGATTTGTTCGATCCACGAGCATTTCTCGTTTGCATCGCAGACTCCTCGCCCCTTTACCCGAGGGATATTTACACTTTCTTCGAAGCAAAACGAGCGAACCAACAACAAACCGCGAGCGTATTCGTTGCATAAGCATAACAATAGCAGTAGACAACGGCTCGTGACGTTATTCTATTCTATGGAATCGCCCGTTCGCTTTATGCCTCCGGTTATCAGCCCTTCCGGCTCGCATCCGCTCCGTTTCAATTGGCCCTCGCGCGACGACAGAAATCAACCATTTTTCGAATAGGTAGCCAGATATACGCGAGGTCAGGGGACCAAGGCGTGCACCGCGTATCTAGGAATTTTCCCTCTTACCGGTTCTCTCCTTTTTCGCCCTTCCCTGGACCTCTCTTGGACGAGACAGCGAGAGACAGAGTCGATTCGATACGATCACCGTTCCCCAGGTGGGGGCGATCGATTTGTGCCTGCCGCGGATCTAGCAACGTTTTTGTTCAAATACAATCTCTCGTAACTTGGAAACTATTTATAGTTGATTGCTTCAGTGTCGAGTATTAAACGTTGCCGTATACACATATATGTACCATTTAAAAGAGAAAAGGAATACAGTTGGCTCTAGCTGCTGTTTCGAGACATGGTTTAGAACTAGAGCCAGTGTGCTGCATCAGAGAAGTCGACTGGTAGATACGATATTAAGGCGAGGCCGTTGTTAGAGAAAGGATCAACGTCTCGCAAGTGTGGGTGCCACCGCCCAGGTATTCAGACTGCTTGACCGACGCATACTTGTTCGCGTCTGCCATTATCGTTACTCGTCAAACCTTTCGGTGGCGCACGCCATCGATTAAGATCGTTCGTCCTTTGCTAATGTTTTATGGTTCCAAATCTTGGTAATAATCCAACGACGTGTCGGGAACGACTAACGATCTGTATATCTCGGAACATGATAGGCGCGATGCGTGCATATGCTATGAGATCTAATAACGACGACCCTGGGGTCATGGAATTTGATATTGCCAACACTGCCATTACGAAATTCGATACTCACGACTCTGAGATTATGGAAACTGATACAAAGGAACACAAACGCTGTGGACGTAAACGCGGACTTTCAAAATTGCATTATGCGCGCGAAATAAGGTACGAACATCGATATCTTCGATACTTGCGGTGAGCAAAGCCATAGCTGATAGCTCGAAGAGTTCGAAATCCGACGATTCTTTGGATTAGCAGAGTGCCTGAGTATCCTGAAATGTCTCGACTCTCATCGCGAATCTCTGAAAGTTCGTCAGATTTTTTATCTCCTAAAATCCTTGACATTTCGTCTCTGTTGTTTAATATTCACATGCGAAACACGTGAATACACGAGACACGCGTCGTTTCCTTTTTTCAACGTCACTCGAGAATTGGACGATTCCAAATTAGCGCACATCGTGTGGGCGCGGTACTTACAATCTACTCTCGTAGATGTATCGCGCGTATCCCGTAATTGAAACGTTGTCGATATATGAGGATCTTGTTGACCGAAGTCCAGCCTTGCGTTATTATCATTGATAAATCTAAGCTAACAACACCATTATCGTGGTAATCGATCCAGCCTCGGTTATCCGGATAACGACTAATCCATATCCGTCGTGCACCACCCGTACGTAGATCAGATCATCGTCTCGTTAGAGTACGCGGTGTGCGGTTGCATTTTGACGCGGGAAAAGAGGATCGAGGGGACGATTCATATTTTCTAGTCGATAGCGCACGGACGGTGTGGAGATCCGTGGAAAAATATTTTTATTCCGTATCGCTCGGAAAAAAAGAAAAACATTCACCGTCCTCGAACGTTACACAGAGACGTGGAGAACGACTGTCGGATTTATGCCTTCTTTACAATTTCCGCGAACCGTTTCACCTCGACAGACCGAGGAAAATCAGTTTCCTCCCAACCCTTCCTTGCCATTTTCGCATAGACGTTAGAAATATCCTCCGAGCTCTCGAGTCCTTTCGGGTTTCACGTTTGCTCTCGGCTCATCCGTTCCACGAACAAATGGCACCAATTATTAGATTATATGTACATAGGTACACCACTGCGTCGACCTTCGCGTTCGACTAAACTGTGAAAGTTGATCGCGCGCTAAGTATAAGAATATGCATAATAGGTGCAGGGGGGTAGGCGAATGGGCGACACGCAACATTTTAATTCGACGGTATACACGGTAGGTGTAACCGGCCGTGTGCGCGCGTATACACTCTGAAAGCATGCCGCGAAGTCGCGTGATGCAGTTAAACATAATGTCGTTACGCTTTCCAGTACAAAATCGTGGTATCGCGTTATGCCACGATTTTATCGGGGAAAAAAATTGTCGAGCGGCTTGCGAACGTTGACACAGTCGATATCGATGTTACTTACCGAGTATTGCTCATGGTTTACGATCCGGGCAAATGGAATTCGATACGGACATGCATACGTATCTACGTCCACGTTGCTCATAAACCAGTTATTTTTTAATCTCGTAAATCGTTTTACCGATTCGAACCTTTTCTTACGGCGAAACGAAGTTGTTTATGCGTTACGCAACAAGGTCGATTACGCTCTAATAACTGGATTCGTCGACGCTTGGCGACGTCGAAACTGGTTGCGACCGTGGACTCTCGAGGCCAAAGGACACTGCGAAAAAATAAGAGTCGTCGCGAATCTCGCTGCCACCGTTACCGTCGCTCGGAGAAATTTTTTCGCGTACCGCAGACCCGTTGGATCGTTGCGTGAACAACGGGGCCTCCTCGCGTAGGCTGGAACCGGTAACCTCGGAAACCGACGGAACCCGTTTTGCCCACCGCGACTATGTACACGTATGTATTTACCGTTGTACACGGATGCAGCTGGATCGAGATCGCGGCGCTGTGTCTCGAAGCCGGACAAAAACCATCCCAGCAGTCTCTTTTCCTTCTTCGCTCGCCGACTTTCACCTCGTTCCTTTCCGCCGCCTACCCGCTGGCCCCGCTTCCGCTCAGCTCTCGGCTCTACTACGATCTACGCTCTACTCTCGATTTCTGCCTCATCCTGCTCCTCCTCGGTCTCTTCTTCCTGCTTCTCGCCGTAACACTTTTTCACCTTTGCGTCACCGTTCGCGTTCGTTTCCCTTCATTTCCGTTTTTATTTCCCGCGCTCCTGTTCGTTTTGCTCTCTCTCGATCCCGCCCCACTGTCTTTGCGGCTTCTTTTTTTACACCTTGTCCGTCGCCGCTGTTCTCTTTTTGCCCCTCGATTCCGAGTTCGATCTTGTCGTTTCTTAGTTGGACTCTTCCTCTTTTTGCCGTCGACGATGACGAGATCTCCGATGGTCTTCTCTTATAGGATATAAATCGCGCACGCTCGACGTTGTCCTCGTTCCATTTGCGTTTCTTCGTCCCTAGAAACGTTGCACAGCTCGGATAATTAACTCGTCGTATCTAATTTATGACTATTATAAGCGAGACGAGCCGAGCAGAGTAAATCGATACGATGGACTATTTGCGGCCTTCCTTCTAACCTTCGAACGTTTGTGTGATTTGAAACTCGATTGTTTCGAAACGAAACGCTTGGTATTTCTGGCGTACACGTTTCTGGTAGTTACTCCGGGTTCATTGATTGCTGATAAAAACAAATCAGATATCGCCTAAGATCCACTCAAGGGTCGGAGAAGAATTAGGACGAAGATCCGGAGATCGGTCTTAGGCCAACGGTTCAAGACGCCTGGGAGGTCTCTAATGATCTATGTCGGCCTCAGATCTGAAAACTACGCGAACTTTGTCATTTCGAAGCTTACGACTTCCGAACTTGTAATTCTGTAACTTGTGCAAAAGTTCCCGGACCGGATTTACCCTTTCGGTTCGCTGGAACTTGGAGCGGTCGTTTGAACGGATCGTTTAACGCGCGCGTTTCACGATTGTAACTCTCGCTTAATTGACATTTATTAACGCGACGCCGCCGACCAATTTGCCACCCGACAAGGAACACGGTTGAGCGCGATCAAAATTTTTGGTTAACCAGAGCGACGCGACCCCCGTTGAAGCAGCCGACAAAACAGGGTAAATATAGAATTTAATAGAATTCGATTCGTTGGGTCGCGCCGCGCCGTTCAGCAACGGCTAATTGAGATACAAATTAACCTGCAACGAACCGAGGCTCGATCACTAACTTCACGCTCGATTCGTGCTCGCGTAACTTTTTCTACGCGTATTTCAAGGATAACTAGTAGGACAGACTAGTCGTCCATGGTTGAACGAAATAGAAACAACGTACATACGGACTCCACATAAATAGAAGCAATCGCTTAAATATTTGACGAACGGCCTCCATTTCGGCGGTATTCTATTTTTTATTAAACAAACGCGAATATTCTAGCTCGGTTTAATTATAATGCGACACAATGTACGGTGTAATTATGTACGCGCGTGCATAATTTACTACGAGTGTGTAACGGTATAATCTTGTCAGAACAATGTATGTAATCTCGTCTGTATGGAAACGTGTAGTGCTAATTATAGAATGCAACGCCGGGAACTAATTAAGGAACTTGAGAATGCCAAAAGTGCAATATTGTACCTTTGTGGGGATCGTACGCGAAGATGAAGTATTGCAGCGGGTGCTGAGGGGTGGTGGATTTTACTTAATGTCGGAACAAATAAAGTCGCGTAGCGTTGGTACGAGTTTTACGCGTTTTCGTCATTTTCAATATCAAAGTAGCGGCACGGTGGAAGAAACAGAGGCAGCCACTCTCGCGCACGGAGCGAGGTCGAGATGAGCACGGCGGTCAAAA
The DNA here is from genome assembly GCF_001652005.2 of Ceratina calcarata. Lineage (NCBI taxonomy): Eukaryota > Metazoa > Arthropoda > Insecta > Hymenoptera > Apidae > Ceratina > Ceratina calcarata. Next base: position 1,886,311 of record NW_017172225.1, on the reverse strand, counting down.
TATGGCGAAACGTTTTAACAACAACGAGGAAACTGTAATTATTTCGCGTAATTTAACCAAATACTGTTTGCAGTTAGCGCAGCCGTGGCCCAAAGCGCAGTTTAAATCAATTTCGCAGTAAAATTACTTCTGGTAATAATTCAGGCATCGTTCGAGCCACATGGCCGTATGGCGTATGGAGCGTGTATGGAGTTCGGTGACCACCGTCCAGCATACCATCGACTTTGTCCGCGCATAGTTGAATAATTATCGTTAAACACGGTTCTTGCATTTTCTCCGCGTACCCTCGCCCCGGCTACCGTGAATCGGTGGTTCGAACAGTGATTTCATCAGAACTCGCGCGTACTTCCTTCCTGAAATTACTTTCACTTCCCTCGCTGAACACAGACGTCCACTAGACAGTTTCCCCTTCTTCGTTACCTCTCGCTTACGAGATATCGCTATTAGTCTCACGAACCGAGAAATTGGTGATCTGATATTTTGCTGCGCGTGCTGGTCGTCGTTTAAAAAATCTTCCACTTACAGTTAGATAATCGTACTCGTTACACGCGCGACGCGTACGCCTAGATACCTACGATACGTCCCACTACACGTGTGCACATATGTATGTGCGCAGATAGAGGAACGGAACGGCATCAGCTGGCGTAGCCGTGCCATTGTAACAAAGACGGTATAGGAGAAACTGTTTAAGCTCCTCCGAGTTTAACTTGGACAGCGCTCGTTCCGCTGAAATGAAAATACTCCGGAAAATTTCGGCTGGTACAAAAAACCAAAAGATATTGCTAAGGATCTTGCCGTTAGATCGGAAGTTTAAGAACGTTGCCGCGCATTAGCATACCAAATGTATTCTTTTACGATCTCCGCCACGCGTGGCTCGTGGAGAGCGAAAGTTGTACATGTTTCGTGCGAGATTTAACACTTTTAATTGGCTTGAACTTAACTTCTTCCGCTACTCGTTTAACGCAATTCGAAGCAGTAAATTATAAAATTGCTCGAACTTATCTAGTCGTATAAAAGTTTCTATCTACATGAGGAATCCAGAGTTTCGTAGAAGTTAACACGTCTCCCGTCGTGTTTATCAGTGAAAGTTGAACGGAACGTCTCGCGTTTCGAGTGACACGATTAGGAGTAGGAACGTGTTTCCACGAACGGGAATATTAATCGAGGAAGGGAAAATTAATCGGCGAACGGTCGGACGGAATTCCGCGTGATAAATCGGCTTGTGAAAAATTGACGTTCTCTTGTGAAGCGCCTAAGAGCACCGTGTATTAGTTATTGTTAGTCGTGTAATCTCGTGTGAGTGGCTATTCTCGGCCGGAAACGTCGCCGATCCGTCAACGTTTAAGCGATATCGTCGAAAGTTAGACGAACGCGCGGGGTACGTTGAATAAATAAGAGTCCTGGTAATAAAGTACAAAAGTAGTTGACTCTGCAGTTTCCTCGGTTGTAGTTGCGACGCACGAGGAGACCGTAAATCTCGGCCACGTCGCGTCGTGTCGTCGTCGTAGGGACAAGTGTCGTTATTACGACAGCTGCGTCAAATTTACTCGCTGCTTAAAATCCTTGCTGCTAAATGAGCGGCATACATCCGACACGCGAGACGAGGTGCATTACAATTTGCAACCGAGAGTTCTCTGCCGACCCAATCTTGTGACACCACCGGATAAACGCTCGTCGCATACGCGCCTACGAAATTCGTTGAATTACTCCTTGACCGCGGTTAACGATCATAGGGACGGTTCGCGAAGGAAATAGTACGCAATTAAAAAACACAGATATAGAAACTATTGTTTAGTTTCGGCCGGAGATAAATTGAAATTTCCATTCGGCACTTTTTCATGCGAATGAAACTACAGCTAGCCGGAGAGGCGCACGTACGCGCGCTGTCCTTAATTACACAATTTTGCATCGCGCTCGCCGTAAAACGCAATTGATTTTTCGGGGACCGGGACACGGGAATGAATAGTTCTGCCATTTGTTAACGATCTGTTATCGATTTATCGGTGAAACTGGTTTTTGCTCGCTTACTCCTTTGAAATTCTATTCGCACGCTACAGACTTAGTCGAGTCGAACCTACATGGAGCGTGCATATGCAAAAGTACCGTTTTTATCCTCGCGCGGAGCACGACATAAATTGCGGTCTACCTATTGCCGTTGCTCTCTCTTACAATATGTACCCGGCTTTTTATACTCGCGTATGCCTGTACCCGTACTAGCACCCATTCGCGATACACGGTTCTAAAAATAAAAGTAATTGTTCGCGAATCAAAGGCTTAGCCGCTGAACAGTGTATCGTGTCCGTTCGTAAATGATTCTCCCTATCGATAACAACAACGGGCGTGCGTCGAGGAAAATCGGGATGTCTGTTTCTATACGTACGCGCGTTACGTCCCGAAAGCGATTACGCGAGCGTCGATTAGAATTTGTAAAGGCCGTTCCTTTTTGCTCGACTTTCTCCTCCTCCCTGTGTACAAGTATTTTCTCTTTTGTTCGAATTGCGTGCCGCTCCGGTGTTCTCATTTATATGCGTGCACGCTGCCTTTTATACATCGTCCTTCTGCTTGGGAACCGTGTAAACACGATGCGCATACGTGTACACAAACAGAGAGATAGGTAGGTATTCCTCGCGATGATGGACGCCCTGCAATTAGCAGTCTCCCGCGCTCCCGCAATGTGTCCAACCACGATTCCGCGATCGATGACGCTTTTCCTCTTTTTATCAGTCGAACGACGGTTCGTCGTGCACCCTTTTCCCGGTGAAACGAGAGAGACTGCACGCTTCCGCAACGTACCGATAACTGAATTTTCAAGAAAACGGGACTCGTCCCACGGTTCCGAGTTAGTTGGAAGAAATTCACGCTCGCGAGAACACGTGACGCCGTTCGGGAACGGAACGTGCAATCACGCCCGTCGATAAAACCGAACCTCACGAAACAAAAGGAATTGGTATCTAAAAAGCGTACAAAGAGACTAGCTGCTGTTATACGTTGGTTCGTTCGTTCATTCCTATGTTCGTATGTTCGTTCTTTCGTTCGTTGTGAAAAGAGAAAGAGAAAGAGAAAGAGAAAGAAAGAGAGAGAGAGAGAGAGAGAGAGAGAGAGAGAGAATACCTGCCTTTTCGAGCGAAGCGAACGTGATGGGAGTCGAAATAACTATTTACAACGAGGGTTACCTACCAGCAGGTAGATCACGCATGGATCTTACGACCGAATGTAGGACGAGACTACTGTGGCTCGGGTATCGACCAACGTTAACGTTGCCACCGCGAATCTCATTGACACATAAGCCGGTAATTATCATTCTAGAGTACGCGGATAAATTGGAGCGAACGCTCAAGGGACACGGACAAATAGAGAGAACGGGTGTGCGTACGCGCTTGTCTGCCTCTCTGCCTTTTCAAGAGAGAATGCGCCTCGCTCGTTCCCCGGTTTGCAAAATAACACACCCCAGAGGCGTGTAGCGATCGTCGTCGCAGTGTCTATGTACTCAATAAAGGAGAAGCGTGTAAGTCAATTTTCTGATAAGCCGGTTATCGGGACCATTGAAACGGTGATAAATCTACTTTTCATCGGGTCATTGCGTCGAGTCAGGTGTTAATGGAAGGTTCGACTCGTTTCGCTCGTTCTTTCGTTTCGTCGATGCCGAATCGTGATCGTGCATGCTCGTAGACAATTATCCTGGAACAGGCTGGTCGCGTGACGTAACGTAGCGATATGCACGCGTGCATCGATCTTTGGTACTCGCGGCATATTCCACGCTCCGTTATCTCATTGGCATGCGACAGGATTACATATTACTTCGGGAATTAGCGTGGCAAATGCGAATCTCGTGGTGCCGTCGCAGTGCGGGGAATAAATTTGTATTGTCTCGTTGCCTGTGCGCCGAGAAAATAGCGCGGGAGTCGGCACCGCGATTACGGTTTATATCGATGAACAGTGCCTGCATAAATGTCGCGATGAAAATTTGGAGGAAAACGTGCGTAACGCACCAGTGGCAAAGGGCGCGTGTACGCGTGGCATATGTCGATAACACGATTTGATCGATGTCGACGCATTAATCGTCATCACGTACACACTGTACACGGCGCTACGTGATTTCATAACCGGCTGTTAGGCGTCAGTTTGCTGCTTTTGTCTCTGTCCATTAATCAATTTATTACATTTTCATTAATGTCCACGGTGGCGACCGGGAACGAATAATAAAACGCGTAGAACGCGGCTGGTTGTAGGATACGTGACCGTCGTTGGTCGATCACGTCTAAATCGAACGAGAAGAGACGGATTCGTTAGTTTCGCTCTTCTCGATGAGACGAGTCGAACCGTGAAAGTTATGCGACCGCGCGACGGCCAGCACGCGACGCGATTCGTTTCTGGCCTGCTCGTAAATCGTACGGTTTCATCCAGTTGGCCGCTTCTCGGTGCCAAGCGCGTCCTTTACGACGCGGCGGTGAGGACAGAGGATGATGCAAAGAACGCGTAAAGAAAAGCGAGTAAGGAGATTGCGCGCACATATGCGTGCACGATATACGTGTACGTATACGGAATATAGAGGTGGGGAAGTTCTGCCGATGGCATAATCTCGGCTCGACCGGCGGAATCGGTGCCAAGGCTCGCATAAATTTGCGGCAATGGAACAAGTAGTTTCCTTGCCCCCGCCCACCGTTCCTCCCCTTTTCATTTCTTCTTTCCGGCCTCGAGCTTCCGCAATTTGTTCTTTCTCGCGGTATTTTGTTTACCGAAAACCTTTTAGGCTCCTTTGGCATTCGTCGAAACGCCGTATCGACGAAGAGAAGAGGACGGGAGAGGGGACGGGGAGGTTCGAGATGGAACCGAGCACGGGAAGAATCTGCAGATCGTTAAGGGGAATCGATCGTAGTTCAGAGAGGGTGCAGCAGCTAACCAAGAAAGAAAGAAACGTAAATTGATCCACTTGTTGCTCTTCTTTTGGTGTCGCGATAAAAGTTCCGTTTAGCGGAGAATCGGATCGATCTTTATTGACGCATTTCGCGACTTCTCTCCAGGGGCATTCCATTTAATAACTGCCGATAATTATTGCGTGCGCTGCACGGAGATGAAAGGTAAATTTCTACGGATTTCACGGCCCGTAATCGATCGACAATGCGACGGATCTCATTTTTTTTTTCGGCTTCGTTCGTTCAGGTTTTCCCCAATTTTTCCTGCTCTTTTTACTCCTATCGCTTTCGGTCGCTTGGTTCTTCCCGCGCGATGAAGCTTGTGCATTTCGGTTTGTTTGTCACTCTCGTCAAAGGACGCGGCCGGTGGCTTTAAGTCTCTCTCGTCGTGGTTGAAATTGCGCGTCCTGGATTTCCGTAATGTCACAGACGTGGAAATGCACCGTCTTTGTCCTCCCGTCACCCCGCGTCACCCTGCCTCCTCGGATCTCATCTTTTTCCTCGCCGCCCTTCCATTCTCATCCCGTTATTCTCGTTGCTCCGGTAGCGTCGCTCGGTCGTAATAGATTTTGTAATTGGCGTGTTTAAAAGCGTGCGAAATTGGCGCGACCGGGACGCACGCGATTCCAGGAAGACGCGAAAAATGTGAGAATCACGTCAGAAGAATACGCGTCCCGACCTGATCGAGTACTCCAGTGAATATTGCTTTTGCCTCCGTTTCCGCGAATAAATAAAACTAGCTTCCATCCGCCGTGTTTAGGAGCGGCGACGACGACGGTTCGTCGCGGTTCAAAGGTTTGGCTGATTCGAGATCCGTTCCAGTTTACCGAGGGCTGAACGGAGCTTGGAAAGTTTTCTCGCGAATCATGGACCGTGCTTCGGTCTCCTTCGACGAGCGGTCACGCGGTTTCAACGGATTCTGTGCGTCGTCGTCGTCGTTCCCTCGTCACCCGTCGTCAGGGCTGGGAACGTCGTCGCACGGATCGATAAATACATTTCCATCGGTCAGGTTAACGGGTTAGCGAGTTAAACGTTTGCTGCTGCACTACTGGTCGACGGGGAACTGGAGAACTGGGAAAAGGAGGATGGAGGGTGGGCGGTCGTCAACGTCGCCTCGCGACGGGCGGGGACCACGGCCAGGGGGACGTTTGTGCATGTAATCAGAGAGGAAACTTGGCCGCTGTGTGCGCTCGTACTTAGGTGCGAGATCGTAGGTAACTGGCATAACTGTCTTCGGCATAGTCCCGGGTAATCAAGGCGTTCGTGATCGCGTACACGCCGTTGCCGGCGTGTGTGTCGCCGCAAGTTACACGAACGGGCAGAGATTTAACGCGGTACATATTCGAGCGAAGTTAAGCGGCGTATCCGCGGGAATTTCCAGGCTGGCTGAGCGATAATCTTCTCCACAATCTCGTTCGACGTTTGTCCTTGCGACTAGCCACGATTTTCGACGGAGACACGGCTGCGACTCACTGAAGGTGCCGGCTGCTTCGGCTCCGTTGATCATTTTGTTTTCGACTTCCGCTTCGGGTAGACCGAGCGCTAGGAGACGTTTGAGAGCGACGACGAACGTGTAACCGGATGCGAGATAAGGAGATGAGCGAGGAAACCGAGTTAGGGACGAGTGAGTCCCTCGCCATAGAAGACGAGCCAAAGTTTGTGTTCGTACGCTCGGTTCTATCCGAGAATACGAATCCTCCACGGTCGATTTTTATGAGACGGCGAGATTTAATGAAATTTACAATTTAAAGGAGACATCGAGTTAAATTAGCTGGGAAGTTTCCCTGGGAATCGCTCGCTGTAAACTTGTAATTCTTATGTAATTCGCTCGCGGTCCGTAGTTGTTAGTTGCCGCCGCGCGAACCTGCCGTGTCTTGCAACTTCCACGGAACTTCACTTTTGCTTTTAATGAATACTTGATCGTGATGTATCACCCGGTATCGCTCGCATTTAATGCTGCGTGCTTGTGCCAAGATGAACTTCGGAAAAATTAGAACGTTGAAAAATCCTTGCTCTCGAAGTTTGTAACACGATATCTGAAACGATCTCGGATCATCCGCTACGATATTTTTCCTTGCATAGCGTCCAGATGTATTCGGTAGTCACGGCGTAATACCTCGGCAGCCTCGTATCGGCAGGCTTCGTCCGACAGAATTTAACCCAAATTTATCGTCGCGATTCGACGTTTCTAGTTACGTACTTAGACCCGTCAAGCTTTTTTTCCCCCCTTTCCATCCGTCCGACGCGGCGCTTCCTTTTACCTTCCGGTCTCTTCGCCTTTTTGTCTTTTCGTCGAGGACTACGTTCTCGGTCATAATATCGGAATTCCATAAATCGATCGGACAGTTTGAAAGTTTCGTCTCGACGCGACGCGACGATATCGGGCCTTCTTATTCGATTCGACAGGAATTTCGGTTCAAGTGGGACATACGACTCTTCAGTTTTTCATACCTGTCCGACCTCTGACGTTTATGAAAGTGAATACTCCTTTTTCGCGGAACTTCCGAGGCGAGGTCTGACTCTACGGCCAAAGTCGTGTGCCACTGCGACTCGAATGCAAAATATTGATTAAACGACGCGTGGCGTTCGGTAAAATCGATTCGAGGGCAGGCGGAGTGGAAGGAAGCGAGGGACAACCTTTTATTCACCGTTGCATCGTGTGTCGTAAATCCGGAATCTCGAATCTGGGGCAACGAACACGGCGGCGATGGCCAGCGCGCGGTTGGCCAGGAAATCGAGCAGGATTAGAAGTACGCGTGGGTGGGAGGCTTACGAACGTCTAGCCTCCCCTCTTTAGTAATGAAATTTTTACTACGCGCGCGAGCGAAGAGAGAGTACGCGTTTAGTTCCCCTCGTGATACTTTGAACCACCACCGGCACCGGCTAGATGCACTGGCAAAAAGCTTTACAGGCGAGAACTCTGCGGTTTTAGGTTGATTAAATAGATTAACAGAAGAAACGCGTTGTCGTCATTGCTGTGAAAAAACAGTTTCGCTTCGACATCGATCGTGCCGAGAGATCGGAAGTATAAATGTAATGATAATAATTGGTACGTACGACCCGTCGATTTCGGAAAAAATTTAGGAAGAGATAAAATATGATGGAGTGTTGATCAGGGTGAAGGAAGACGTCGTTAATGTCGAAAGGGAAGGGCGAGATTGAAATTGGGCACCAGCGGCAGACGCGATTGCAGCGTGAAATCGCGGCGAAGTCGCAGCTCGTATCCGCGCACTCGAATCCACTTTCTGGTCGTGCACGTCCGACTTCTAGTCCGAGTCGAAGAGCAGGCGCACGATAAGGCCGGATGTATCGATCGTAACCTTCGTCGCGAGTACTTCTTCCCTTTCTTTTGTTTTCCCTTCGTTTTCATCCCTTTCGACGTTCCTCTCTCCCTTCGTTCGCCTTTTTTCATTATCTCGGCGTTGTTAACGACTTTCCGCCCATTCTTGTCTCAATCCCATTTCTCGCGCTCGATTTGCAAATGGGAAACTCGAAGATTGCGTCTCGCGACGAACTGAAATTTGCCGTCGTATGCGCAACAAATATTCATCGGAACCGAGCGCGTACCCGCACGACCGTATCTATGCTTTCATCGTCATTAACGTATCGCAGCCACGGTCGCGAAAGGATGTTAACAACGCGTTAGACCCGATAACGCGGTACTTTTACCGGCAGTTCGGCGCACGGGATTCAAAATATCGGCCGACCGAATTTCCAATTAAGCACTGTACTACAAACACCGTATTAATGTTTACGAATGCGCGTTCGCCCAATTTTCGCATCGTACGCGCTGCCACGGGATCATTATCATTACCGTTATCATTAATTTGTAGCGATGCGCGTTTTAAGAGCTTTGCGAGGTTGCTCCGGTTTTACGGATCAGGATCAGTGATGCGCTCGGCGAGATCGACATTTATTTTGCGGTTCCCCGTCTATATTGTCCGCGACAAACTTAGATTCGATTTTACAATGTACAGCGGGGAAGAGAAATACGTGTAGGTAAAAGTTGTCTGGGAGAAATTGGACCGAGCATGCCAATAGGTAACGAAGTTTCGAAATTGTTCTCGTAGACAAATAGACATCGATCCAAGTACCCGTTTCAACTTATACGCGGTTAATCGAAATCCGGGAAATTCGTTCGCATCCCATCGCGCTCGATACACAGAAGCACTCGACGCTTTGAAGCGTGATGCGCACGATCCAAGACAAATTCTCCGAGATTGACAGACTTTCTGCTCGCTCTTACGGCTCGCTTAAATCGAAATACGTATCGAGATCGTTCCGTATCGCGTTTCCCGGATCGTACCAGGCCCGAAGCACACCGGCTACCCACCGGTACGTATTCAGGCTCCCATTTACATTGTACGATCCTCCGCATTAAATCAGACGCTTTTCTGCCTTAATGCGTTTCAATTCTGCTTCCCCGCGGTTCTAACAAATTGTTCGCGATTTGCCTCTTCTTACGTTTTACCGGCTACCACGTGCCATTTTCTACCACTCCGTTCGCCTGCTTCTAGTTTAATTCAGTCGTCGGTCTTCCGGTTACCACCACCGCGGAAGGATCGAGCCGCGTCTGTAAAAAGTAGTAATACGATCGCGTAATTACCAGAAACGCGCACAAAAGCTTGAGAATCGCGAACACAAGCAGTTACATCCGCTCTTTCCTTCGTTCGTTCTTCGGTGAAAATAGTTGCTCTAATTTCAATTCCGCCCTAGTTTCCGGCCCTTTTATCCACTACCACCCTCGCTCTTTTCGGGGAACGTCGCCTCTCCTTGACGTATTGAGGCCGATATTTCGGCGAAAATCGGAATACAATAACACCGGGATTCCTGTCTGACTCGTAACATTAATCAAGCTCCTCGACCTATACCGTAGTATAAGAAAAAACAGTAGGTTCACTCTGTAAAAAATGGTACTAATGATTGACTCTTACGCATGATAAAATATCGGCAAAATAAAATATTTTTTCTCAAAATTTCGAAAAATGCTTCAAATAAAAGTTGTAGGTACTGCTATTACTTGCAAAAAAGGTCGTATACAATTTCTTTCTATCTCGAATACTTCAGGAATAATCTGTACTCCCAAGGAAGGTGTCTGCCTATGCACGTTCGTTACTACTGATCCATGTTTGCTCGCCGCGGTGCTGCACATCGAAGCTATCCTGTCCTAAATATCTTGCATTTTGCCGATCGATATAAAAATTACATGCGCGCATCGATTCGATCCGTGGGGTGGGTTCGTTGAACAAAAATGTGTAATTCGCATTGTCGAGCAATTTTCCCGTAAGCCGTTCGGTAGTTTTCCCGATTAAAATATATTGCTATCTGCTGCCGTTATACCGTTTGTTGAAACACGCGATGAAACATTCCTCGCGTTCACCCTTGCAATTTATTTCGTTTTATTTTACGGTTCGCGAGCGCAGCAGTTATAAGCGCGTTGCTAGATAAAAAATGATAGCCTGGCTCGCACTGCGCAAAGTGCATGATAAAAGTCAATAAGACGAACCATTAAATAGTGCGTCGTATCGCTTAACTTAACATCCACAATTCTGGCAAGATGCATCGGCCGCGGCGGCGGATGCATCGCTCGCGATAACACCTTGTAAAACGCGATGCGTATTTCGCTTATAGCACGCGAACGTTAAACCGTGAAATGTGATATGCCTGTTTTTGGTCGTCTCGCATCTTTCTTTTTATTTATGTACTCCCGCTACGAGTCATAAATAAGAGGAGAGCCGGTGTTCGCAACTGCGTGGTTTTTATCGTTCGGGCGTAACGTACTTAATCGCCGACGGAAAATGACGTATGTACTTACATACTTACGCGTTACGATGTTGCTTTTTTCTCATCTCGGCGAGACGTTAAGCGAAACATCTACCTTTTGAGAAACTCGCGTGGTGCCCGGTATTAAATTCGAAATTTTACAATCTGAATCTGTACTTCGTACACGGACGCACGTCTCGCACGTGGCTATACCGTGGAGCGAAGCGTAACAGTGATTTAATAAACGGTCCGACAAATGGACCGATGGAGAGGTCGAACGAAATTTTGATCGTTCGATAAAACAAATAAACCACCTTTACGCGGAGTACGTACTCGTTATTTTTGAAAATTTGATAACAGGAAAAAAAATAACTCCAACTCTTTCGAGCGTTCCGATGGAAAAATGCTTTTCGAACGTCCTCCTTGATTGATCGGCCAATTTCTCGTCGATTACACACCAATTTTTTCGTTCCCTCCTCTCGTCTCTGTTCCCCGTTTGAGCCTCCTTCTTCTAGAGGTGTTCGTCCGTTCGTCATTAATTACGGCTGATCATTCGCTCGTCAAAGCGTGCCCGCGTATCATCCGCGTGTGCTTTGTAAAATCCCACAGTTGAGTTTATCGAGCCAGAACCGCCCGCCTGAGTGGATCATCGATCGTCGTAATCGAAGCGCGTTACGTTTACGCCGGTGCGTCCGAACCCGAAAGAATCGTACATTCAGCGAAGTTAAATAAACGATTTAAAAGTTGACCGGAACGTGGTCAAACATAATTAGCGTAAAAATCACCGACGGACCGGATTCATATTTGCCCCCGTAACTTGTTTACGCTCGGGAAAGTCGATGCGCTTCTCGACTCTTTATCCTTGACGGTGTTCGTTATGTCATTGGAACTTGTAGCTATCAAAGTTCCAGCCCGGAACGGAGTGTACCCTGACATCAAAGACGAGGCTCAAACGAACGCGGGGCAAACTTTTCGATCGATATTGTTTTTGCTCGAGAAACGTCGCGCATCCCCGTCGCTGTGACGACGATGTGACGATGGTTCTCCGTAGTTTCCCGTAGTTTCCAGTGGTCGACTGCAGTCTGTCGCTGGTAAACGTCGATCCCCGGTGGACCACCGCGAAACAAAAATTTGACGACGAGTATTCGACTCGATTAAATCGCGAGAAAAAGATGACGTTCATCACTCCGACCTCCACGTTTCGAAAGTAGGGGCCAATGGGTGGCACGATAGATCGACTTGCGAAGAGTCTTTACGCGTTATTTTCGAAATTGCATTTCCGGATTGCCGCGGCAATGTTTTTAAGCGCCTCGGCGACTGCCGTGGAAAATGGGATGAGAAAAGCTATGCCGAGGGCGGAGTCGCTGGTCGGGGCGTTATCACGATAAACGGACGACCATATTTTTCTGAGACGTGCCGGCCTCCATTACATCCTCTCGTTAATGTTCTTTCCCGTGCCCGCGTCCCAGCCCGCGCGCAAAGTATCCATAAAACGATCCCCCCCCCTTTGCGCTGACACTTTATTAACTTCTCATCGCAATGAACCGTTACCTCGCTGCCGGCTCGCCGCCACCACGGGCCGACCACCGACTGTGGCCGTATCGCCGAGTTAATAAAATTCGTAAAATATTTGATGATCGTGCGCGTGGTTGTCTCACCGCCGAGGCAGTGTCTCGTATCAAATTGACCGGGTAATCGAGCAATGGTAGGAAGTCGGTTCGTCGATAACGATCAAAGTCGGAGCATGAATCGGCAACTACGATTTTCGTTGGCTTTTAAACGGTCGAAAGCCAGGCGAAAGCCGACCATTCTGGTTATTGCTTCTAGGATTCCGCAACAAGAAAGGTAGAAAGAGGGAAATGCGGTTACGTAGCGGGATTCGTGGTTATTATTATGAGGCCATCCGATACATTCGGTGGTAGAACTCGGGGTAGAAGCGGAGCAGAGGCGCGGCATGAGACGTTTCGTGCCTTCCGGCTATGGTTTCCTTAATGATCCAGGTAAATGAGAATGACTGCCGGTTAAAGTGCAATCACCAGTTTTACGGGCGAGACCGTACGTGCCCGGCACGATAAGATATCGGCGTCGTTTGTATTAATTCCGGAAGTACCGTGAAGCTTTTTCGTAACGATCGCGTAATTTAAGCTCGATCGTACACGACTTTGACGTTTTTATACCGTGATTTATGCAACCGCCGCTCGACGGTAAGCGGGAACCTACGATTTTACTCGGCCGCGTCCCGCGCCGATTCTTTCCTCCACTCCAGAATGGATTTCGCGAATCACCCACTCTCCGAAGCTAAATATGTAATCACTTTCTCTTGGCACGCGATGCCACGGTTTATCTATAGATTCTATTCCGGTTCTCCCACGTCCCGCGTATCTCCGCTGTCCGACTCGAGCCGTATCGGGGCCAACGCGTCTTTATTTCGCTACGTAATCGTACCGTTCAAAGTCAGATGCCGTCGTCTTCAGCTCGCGCTACGACCCTCTGTTTGCCAGTCCCTTTCCCAGCGTGAATCGAATCGAGAGATTATTAGCGACTCATCGTTGGTCGCTGAGGTTACGGGACGATTTTTCCTAATTAGGAACAGCCGATGAACTCTGAACAGAGGGAACGAATGCCCTTTTCTACGCGTGTTCTATTCGTTGTTCCGTTCTGGAAACTCTTTTCCTCGCGGTGATTCATCGTTACGATTTTATCGCGTATTTGTTCATTTGCATCGTTGTACTTAGCATCTCGCGTGACTGCGGCGGAGATTTAAAGCGTGGCTAGCTACACTTTTTACGATCCCTTCGCTGATTATTTAGATCGCGTCCTTAATATTTCATGATTAAACCCCGGGAATTAACGGACCGTCGCGTCGCGCCGGAGGCACAATGGTGAGACGCTTTTTAGAATAAACTGGTCCGCGCGGCAAATTTCAAAAGGTCGAGGACGTAATTCGTGTCGAACACGGATCGTCGGCGCAAAACGTTCGTGGAGGAACGAAGGGCGAGGAGCAGTGGGCATAAAGTGAAGTTTAGGCGCGAGTCAAAGAACGAGAACGTTTCTGTTGTTTTCTTTTCGCAAACGCGATTACCAGTCATTTAAACGACTGCCACCTGTTTGCGATTATTCGTCACCGCGTTTTCGGACGCGAAGCGTCAGAGGTAGAACGTAAAAGGTTTTCACGCTCGCCGGATCGTATTCTCTGCCTCTTCGCCTCTGTTTCTCGTCACGGTGCTTCCTGCTGGAATTATTTAATCGGCTCCACTCCGTTGCAACAATTATACTACGGATGAAGTTTCACCTGAAAACTTGCTGGATACACTCGTATTCTATAATTGGTCGACGCGCGGAGACGTGCGATCTGCTCCAATTCCGCGGCAAGCGTTCCCACTATAGTACGACGCTCGTTTCGGCTTCTCCGTCCCCGTGGCACGAATCTCGTCGAAACGGATTTAGTCCCCGCCGGTGCTTTTGTTCTTCTTAATGGAAGACAGAATTTAGAGCGTCGTTTACGTTTCGAGATTATATTTGAAGGACACGATTCCGTCGCGCGTCGCGTCAGCCGATTCAAGAGCTCTCCCCCTGAGTTTCCGTCTTCTCGTTTGCTATGCTCCTTTATGTTGGCTTTCTTCTCGAATTTTCTACGGCCAGTGCCACTGATACGAATGCGAACCTCGTTATTCGGACTCGCGGGAGGATCGCGTGCCGCGCGCTTCGACCTCGGAAACGGCTGATTTCCTGCAATTAATGTCACTGGCTCGACTCGGTCTAATCGGTCCGATCGAATTAAGCGAGGCAAACAATTTCTTTAACCGCTCCTTATCTCGACACTTGCCACGATTACGATTTCAATTTCGAATTAAAAGAGGCGGAATACGTATCCACTGTGTCGTGAAGATTTGTAGACCAGCGGCCGTTTCTTCTCAAGCGAGACGATCGGGGCAGCAGTGTACGTCGAATTGGTTAGGTAGATTCGCGTCAGGTCGTTATCGGGACAAAGTTTTCGTTGTAAAATCTTTGGTCGTTTGCGGAGAACCGAGCGAACTTGGCTATTATCGGGTGATAGGAAGTTCTGAAAGATGTTGTTGCGGCTTATAACACGGTTTCCTGGAACAACGTTCGAGATACAACGGTTTCGTCGTCGTCGTCGTCGTCGTCTTCGTGGTTCGTTGTTTCGTCGGATTTTTCGCATCGTCCGGATGAACACTGGAAGGACGAGGAGGAGCTTAACACAGGCAGTGGTTAAGGCCGAGCGAAGCGACGATATTACCAACAGTTTGGCCGCGTTCGAGTTTGAAAGCAGTTTGCATCTTAATTAAGTAATGACGTCGCGCGGAGGACAGTTGACGAGGGCCTCGTCTCCGTCCTCTGTGCTCAATAGGTAAACGGATTTTCCTTTTTGAAAAGCACGGAGACTCGATATCAGTCAAACGGCAAGCTGCGGTCTGGTTTTTCGATTCGATGAAGCGTTCTCCATGGTGAAGTTGAGTACGGTCATGACGCACGTCGTACGTAGTTGAAATGTCGGCAGCGGAAAGGAATTTTTCCACGATTTCCGTACGTCGCATTATACGTACGCGGGCATCGCCATGCACATTTCGCGGGAATATTTCTGAATTATTCGTGAATAGTTCTCCGACTTCTCTTTTTGTATAGGACCGCTTTTGGGAAATACGATACAAGAAGAATTCGCTATGAGAAAATACGGAAAGCGAATTACGTAGCTTGCGAGGCTATCGAATATGGTGCCTGTTAACCACTGATTACGAATCGCTACGATCCTATTACGGTGGTAGCGTAATTGTATTAACTGCACCCAACGTCTAATGCTCGAGACGTCGCGTGACGATTTTGCGCCGCGATGCCTCGGGTTCGCTTAGCGTTAATCGATTACGGCAATTTCTGAGCCTTCTGTTCTGGCAATGATTTTTATGCGATGTGGAGTTCGGAGCGTGTGAGCAGCGTCAGTGGTAGAGACCCGTGATAAGGTAGACGCTCCCAAAGGATAGGTAAATTAGAATTCTCGACGTAATGGCCCTCGAGAAGTGACGCTTCCGATTGGTACGTCAAAACTTAGTGCCAATTTCGCGTTGTCGTCGAACTTCCTTCTCTTGTCTGCTTATCTGTCTTAAGGATGTATTGGCTATACAATCAATCCCAAAAGTTTATGCACTTTAGAAACGCATTTTTAAAAAGAAATCAGACGTCGGAAGAACATTGCTAATAATAAACAACAAAAAAAAA
>NW_017172225.1:1835405-1870222 GCF_001652005.2 Ceratina calcarata | reverse complement strand
CTTAATTGGATATTTCCTTATATACTTTTTAGCACGTAGCTATTTATTATTAGCATTATTCTTCCGACGTCTGATTTCTTTTTAATTATAGGAAATGCGTTTTTCTAAGGTACATAAACTTTTGGGAATGACTGTATAGCCAATACATCCTTAAAGCCACTCCAGGTTTACTCGTTACCAGTGGTATTGCGAATGGAGAAGTTTCGATCATTCGAAGATGCGTTTCCGTCGGTATCGTTGTTCAGCCGCGAATTCGAGTCAAAGGAGAGGAAAAAGAATAAGATCGGGTTTGCAAGCCGCGTAATTCCCTGCGGGCAAGAGCGAAAACGAACAAGGGGACAGAGAGGGGTTTGCCGTTGCTATCACCGGTTGTGCTACCTACCTTAATGCATTTACAACGTCGCGACCATAAAACCGTGGCACTAAGGGGTTAACCGTGGTAGGTATCGGTTTCCGAGGGGCAGCACGGCACTCTTGGCCCGGCTTCCCTGGAGAACGGAGAAGACCGAACGCGCGCACCTCGGATGCTGGTTCTCGGTTAAGAGCTCAGGTGCTTTCTCCTCCTCGTTGTACACGAGCGCGCAACCAAAACTAGAAGACCGAAAGGAGTCTCGTTTAAAACTAGTCCGAATTTAGGTCCGTGAATTTGAGCTGGAATCACGTTATCTCCTTCCACCTGAGTAACTGTTTTCCGAAATGGACAATTTCTTTTATAAAGAAATGAAATACTTGAATATTTCCGATTTTCATGCATCTAAATGGGAACAGTAAGGTTTCGAAACGTTGAACGAAACGCTGGTGAGTGTTGCAACTTGAATCAACTATTTCTATATTTTGAGGATAACGTAGAGGATGTTCAAATGAAAGTCTCTGAAGAGGTGAGGCAAGGATGGTGAAAGCGATGAGAAACCGCTCAGGGACGAAAGAAAGGAAGGACGATCGAGCGCCGGTCTTCGGTCAGTTTTGGGATTGGTCAGTTTAGGCATTTGTCGCGACGTTCTCTTGACCGCAGGAAACTCGTGCTCTCGTGCACCGCAGCTATTTACTCCGGGAAACGAGACGCTTGTTTCATAAGCGATACAAGATCGTTTTTCCGAGGGGGCGAGGGATTTCGCCGGGATCGAACGATTCCTGGCGACTACCTAACGTAGGCGGGGACGGTACAGATCCCCGGTGATGAATGCGAACAGATTGCTCGATTCGAAGAACCACGGCCCGATGGAATGTCCGGGACGTTGACTGATCTCGTCGTCGATGGGACGAGAACGGCTCGGGATCCGAATCCTTTCTCTCTTTTCTCTTTTAATCTTTACCCTTATTGACTTCCATCGCCGTTGAATCGTTTTTATTTTCCTGTCGCGGGTACGTAGCCAAAATCATCTAAAGAATCGTAAGTGATTTGAAATAAGTAGACGTACGTGGTGGTCGATCGTGATAGAAATAGAAGTGAGTGTGCAGGAAATCACGGTTGTCTACGTTAAACCGACGAGCCGAAGACGGGGAGGTGTAGCCGGGAGTACGAAGGGTTAAAACATTTTAAGGGGAATCGAGAAAGTAGAAACGAGTAGGAGGTGGACAGAGTGGTAGGATGGGCGGACTTTTCGGAGGGCATCGCGGCCGCTTTTTAGCCGGCCACGGAAAGACAAAAGTGCTTTTAATGCTTTAACGAGCGGCGCTGAACCATTGTTCCCTTATTCGTTCCTCGTCCCTCGTTCGTGGCTGGCTCTCGGCGAAAGAGTCAATGCCGAAACGTTTTTACGGCCCGTTTTCTCTCGTTGTTCCTCGTCGCCCCTTTCTCCTCGCTTTACTAGGTAACTTACTTTCCGAGCTACCAAGCTCCCCCCGTCCCTCTATTTTCTTTACTCTTTTCATTCTCCGTATCTCGTTCCGTTCTTTATTTTTTCGGAGGTTGTCGGCGTCGAGGAGCTCGCGTGTGTCGCGCGTTAGTCGACAATTTGACGGTGAGCTGCACATGAACGAGACAATTTCGTATCGCGTGTACATTGCGCGACTCTCGTTCCGCTTTTAATCCTCCCCCGACTCTTTTCCTTTGTCCGTACTCTTCGTCGCGTAATTGCCGCGCGGTTGTGTCGTCTCGTTTCCCGTTCGCTAATTTGCGCGATCGAGGATTTTTGGGGATTTTTGAGCGAGAGAGACGATCGGAAAAGCCGTTTACACGGACGACGAGAACGAGGGGTTAAACGGCGACTCGCGAAACAGAAACGATTCCGTGGAACGCGATAACACCGGGTAGCTTTTAACTGATTGTATCGAGGCGACTGACGCGCACGCGAGCGGGCGAAGAAAAGCCGCGTGTAGACGCGCACGGAACGAGACGGAACAAAACGTGGCATGTACGTATAAGCGGGCGACGCTCGGCCGCGATCTGCTCTTGCTTCGCGGGTCGCATCGATTTTTCTGAAAGCTCGATAGAAACCGGCCGTAAGTGGAACGACGTCGTTGAAACGAGCTTAGAGAGAGAGTTGTTATCGCGATGCAACTTCTCTCGCTAATTGCTCGTTGTAGCCCGCATGCCACGCCGCCGGGCCGAGGCCATGCCACCGTTTCGTCGTTAGCCCAATTCGTATCATCGGATATAAGATTTTACGCCGATTACGCACGCCGCGGACAGTGGTAATGCTCGCTGAGTTCTTTAACGACGTTTCGTTAAACCGTGTACGAACGTAACGAACGAAACGATACGTGTACGTGTATAGAAAACGTTGGATACCGTCGGCTCGATCAGACTGACCAGCGCTTCCTATCTGGACTTACGCTTCAGAGCTTACACAGCACAACTTCTAACGAGCTTAACGAGAGAGTAGACAAACGACATTAGCGACAGGTAACGCGCGTTAAGAACGATTGCTATTGACGCTGGTCAGGTGGGTCACGGATCTTGCCAGGCGACGAGTACACACGTCGCTGCGTGTATGCATGTACGTTCGCGAACCGGATCACGACGAGGCCGCGGTAGATATTGGATAATTCACGATAAACTATTCCGCCATGCTCATCCCTCTGACGAGAATCACCTCACGTAACGCGATTCACGAGTAGCTCAGTGGCTCGCGACGAAAGAGTTTAACGAGCACGATCGGTCGGCGTCCGCCGAACCGTAACGTTCTCCTCGTCTCGTCGTGAAACTCACGAGGGGGGGATATGAACCGAGCTTTTTACGATCGGCGGCAAATCGTTTCGGCAATTTTCGGGAGAAAAAGTGGGACGAGACGAGGAGCGTGGGACACCGGCGCGGGGGGTGAGAGCAAAATTAGGGGCGAGGGTCTCTCGAGCGATCGAACGCGATGCTACTGGCACGAACTGCCGCCGTGAAGCTGGCGCCGCACTTCATAAAGTTAAATCGAGATTTCGAACTTTCGCAAACTGTGCGACGGTCCTCCCTCCTACCCTCGAAATCGCGCTCGCGATAGGCCGCTTCTTCGAATGCCAAGAATGCTTCTAATAGGATCGACCCTCTCGCGATAACTTGTCTCCTCGTCTCCTCTTTGCCTCTCCTTTTCTCCCGTCTCTCTTCGCTCGTGCGAACATCGCGCCAATCAAACTTTTTCACTATCTGAGCTCCTCGCAAATATGATGCGAGCTGTTTCGGACGAGGGTTCCTCGTGTCCCCTCGCGCGTTTTGTTGCGGTGGATCGAGCGGGACGAGCAGGACGAGAGGCACGACGAGTAGGTGGTGCTCGATGAAGGGAAGGGGCAATTTGAAGGACTTTTAAAACCGCTGTTTGCCGTTCGATGTTTGATCGACGCGTTGCCTTGCGTTGCCATTTGTTCATTTATTTGGCCCGACGCGTTATTCCGCATTTTGTTTGCAATTGAACGGGTCGAACGGCGGGAGCATCGCGCCGTTTTATATTTTGTTTGCGCGTTTATTCTACGAGCGGCAGAGTTACGTCCCGTTTATTTAATCGACGCTCATTTCCGTCAGCGGACCAATCGTCGCCCGCTCGGGACGCGGTGTATTCCCATAATTGTCCTGATTGGATAATACGCGAGCGGCATTGTCGCTCGAAAATAGATTTTTCATTTACCAGCCAATCATTACGAGAACCGGTTAATGCTTTTATTTTGTTCAACCCGACGGGAGCCCACCCTCCCTTCGTTTTTTGCGTTACGCGTACAAATTAACTTACGGATTTGATACGCGGGACAATAAAATGTAATAACATTTTTTTATAAACGAGACGCGGATCGGCACGTCGTTGTTTCGTCGTCATCCGATTTTTGCCGTGATAATACCGCGGGAACGCGTTGTTCCCGGGATAGAATGGTAAAATGAATTTTCAAGAATAGAGGAAGTTAACTTTCCTAGCGTATCGCGCGAGCCTTTTCCGAACCATTGTTTGTTCCTCCTGCCGCCGTGTTTGCTCGCGCAACGCGCTTGTTATGCTTGCATACTAATCTCCGGTGCGCTACGGATTTATTAAACTTTATATCTCGTCGAGCATACCACGCGTGTACGTACACGCCCGATCTGTGCCCCGCCGGACCGGTCGATCGTTCGTTCCCGTTTGCCGCATAATGTAATATCGTTTCGTCCTTTATTAGAATTCGCGCGATGGAAGAAGATCGTCGACGCTTCTTTTTTCTCAAAAGGATTTCACAGTTAAACGAGAAACGGAATGAAAGAATTTTACGGTGGTATATCGGTAGTCCCGTAAAAATGGTATAAATCCCGGAGGACAGGGAATCGTTATCTAGGCGGCCGCGAGGTCGTCGAACGATATCTTCGAACTTTTAGACGGATATTACGGCATCGCGCGTAACCGTGATAGGATGATTCGTTCGTTGAAAAAATCCCCGGTGATTGGAACCGCTCTGTTTCTAAGCTGTCCGAGTTGATCCTACCTCTCGGTCCCGCTCGGCCGTTATCACCGCGCGTTCGTTCGTCTTCCCCGAGTCCGAAATCCCCTGGGAAAAGAACGGCTACTCGTTCACGTTAAAGAGATCATTGGGTCCTCGTCCCCCCTCCCCCTCCCCGTCTTCCCGTCCATCGACAGGATGGCGCGTAGTAAAATAAATTAGATCGATGAAGCCCGGCTGGAACCACCCGAATCTCTCGCCGAACCAACGATCGTCGATTATCATCGGGCAATTTTTATTTTAACGCTATCGCGCGCCTTTATCCCCTTCCGTGTTTCGCGCATTTGCCCGGATTTTATTTTCGGCTAAGCGACGCCGATTCGGGCTTTCCACGGATTACTCCGTTACTCCAAAAACCAGAGTGCGCTTTTTCGTCTCGTCGCAAAGCGTTATCCCGTATTGTACATCGACGCGAAAGCATCGTCATTATATCCCGTGAAATATCATCGTCCGATTTAAAGTGACTTCACGATTTGGCGCAGTGTAGTTGAATACGTAGGAAACGTGCGTGTAAGGAGCGTCGAGGCCGAAATCCATATTTTTCGTTTCAATGGCATCGCTATTTCTATTTTGCGAAATCCCACTATTGTTTGCACGACGACCATAAAGGCGGGGAACGATTCGATATCATATTTTCGTATTTGCCTGCAAACAAACGACGCACCTCCGCACCGTTCGATTTCGAACCGATGATCGATCGAAACAATCGCGATTGCTACTTCGTCTGTTCCAATGCTCGGAGAAAAAACCGTGCGGATCCCTTTTCGGAATTGCTATATTTCGGTAATCGTTCGTGCAAAGTGAACGGGGCTCGTCTCGAGGGAGGGAAAGGGGGGTTGAAATCTTTCCGGCAATTCCCACTGAAAATTCCGAGCGGAATCGATTCTGACGTTTACACCGAGTGAACGATTGAATTCATAAATACGGGTTGATTGCGGTTAAGTGGCTCGCACTTTCATTTATTTCCCCGCAATCCACTCGGATCTAAATCGACCGACGATTCGCTCGTTCCGTAAACAGACCGGAGAGAGAAAGAGAGAGAAAGGGGAATAAACGAGGAGAAGTAGATCGTGGAAGACGTCGAAAAGTGGATAGAAAAGGGGGATCGTTCCGAGTACCGACGGTGGGGCGCTTTCGATTAAACGGATAATTAGGCCGAAGAGATGGATGGACATAATTCTAGCAGAGACAGGGTCAATTTTCTAGCTTGGTTCACTGTGCCAGATGGTGCATTAGAATGATAAAAAAAAGTTGTTAATCCGGATAACGATCTCTACCGACAAACAGATTTTTCATTCGGCGAAAATAATTTGAAGTAAACCGGAACTTTTCCGCTCGGTTTTACGCGGACTCAGCTGCGCCGTGGCACGCGTGCGTTTCACTCGTGCGTAAAGTAATTTGCACACGAAACGACATTTATTAATGGATTCGCTCGTTATCTTCGGTACGCGTTTGCCTTCTTTCTCTCTTATCGTTCGTCAGGTGCCCTTAATTATCGTATTCAGTTGCCCGAAACGAACATGGCCAACGCGCTTTTCTGTTTTCTGCGATGAGATGCTACTGCGAATTCTCGCAGCTTTTCAACACGCGAGGACAGGATCCGATTTAAAAATTGATAAAATATCAAGCCGCGCCGGGCGAACCGGGACGTCGGCTCTCGTTCCGGAATCATACGACCGTGATTACGGGAACTTTCACGGTGAAACCGTAACGCCGTGTTACGTTATGTAAATCGATGCCCGACGTTTTCGTTTAAATTTGAAATTCTTAAAAGCCTGATTAGAATTTACAAGGCAAGGGAAATTGGCACGAGAAATTGAAAACCGATTTGAAATAAGTTTTTATTTGTTCGCGGTCGTAATAACATCTTCGGTCCAGGCGGGAAGTACCTCGAACACGTTACGCCGCGCGCACGATATATCTTATAATCAGATCCGACGGGACAGCCACGTCCCTTGAAAATATTTTCAAGCTCCCCAAAGTTATTTCTGAAAGCAGAGCACTGTTTTCGAAAAGTGATTTTCCCGGTACAGAGTCGGCCTACGTTATCTCGGACCTCGTAGAGACTTTCCTTCGACCTCGCGTGCTTTCGCTTCGTAGACAATTGTAAAAGCTTCGTAAGTTCGATCGGTATCCGGTGAGGAACAAAAAAGAACCGCGAGAAGACTTCGAACAAAGCTGTGCTCGAACGAGCCATCTTCCCGATAGAACCGCGGAGCACCGAAAACCTCCGTTCGAATCCACTGTTTTCGTTTACGATCCGATCCCGAACGCGAACAAAGCCGTCGGTATCCAGAAGAGCGAAGTCGGCAAAACGAAGTGGATTCGTCGCGGACCGAGTCACGTCGTCGGACAGATCGGTCCACAGTTCACGGTTTTCCCTGCCATGCATACGAATGCGAAGTGCGCGGTGCTAATTGCCACCAGCTGCGAAACCAACCGTTGCTCGCTGTCCCGTTACACGACGAGGCTTCGCGTTGGCTCGCGCGGCTGACTGCGCGTTTATACGTATAATTTAGGCAAAAGGGTACACGGTGCAAGCGTCGAATCTCGCTACGAGAAACGAGAGATGGATTCGCGTCTGACGTTAGGCTAGGCACTCGTCGTCGTTCCCTTTGCGAAGATTCCCCAGAGCTGCCTGCATTCACGCTCAGGCTGAAACGTCCGTAAGCCGCGGAACCAGAGGATCATCGCGTTACGCGTACTTCGATGCATTCTCTCGCTTTCGGAATAATAACGCGGTGCGCCGCGTGTTAATACCTCGAGTCTCTGGACCGTGCCAAGCGTACCGAAACACGAATCAGGCTTTCGAACAGCACGCTCGTTTCGCAGAGATCGCCAGGTGTCAAGGTCGGTTTTAAAATTGTTCGACGCGCGAATTAGATTTCATGATGCTAGATAATTTTTGTACGCGCATCGTGTCGAATATAAAATTGTTTAGAAGCTAGAGTAAAACGCCGCGCGTAGCTGAGAAAGTTAATTTCGTCCATAAAGTAATTTGACTTTTTTTTGCCTTCGAATTTTACACGCTCTCTATCTCCCTAATTGGCTGAATATCAGCGCAGCGGGTCGAACGATCCGCCCTTGTAAAATGCAATCTACGCCGAAATTGCGGCTCGCGCGTTATGGAAAAAGAAATTTGAGGTACGCTGTCGGATCGAGCGGTTTCAAGAACCTCGAATTGATCCGTGAACTCCATCGTTTCTCGTCGACCACGCGAACAGATCGCCCGAGCGCGTGGCACGAATAGAACTAAAAAGTGTGGACTGTAGACCGTGCGAACGGGACAATGAAAGGAGCGACCCACTTCGATGAATGGGTTGGCGGTCACAGTTCCTCTGTCAAGTTTTTCGATCGTTTAGCCAAGAGAACCGCGATTTTAATTGGCCGCCGGGGCCGTTATTTCATCGGAAATCTTATTTAAGGAAGTCGTTGCCGTCTTAAAACAATCAGGATTCCGACTCGTACTTCTGTCGACGATCGGAAATCGTGTAACACGTGATCCGCGTGGATGATAAAAAAATTGAAGTAGAATCGCGGCGCGGCGCGGTGCATCCGTTTACGGAACGGATGTACGCAAATCGAGTTTGTATCGGGAACTATTCGGTTTTATAGCGTTTTTCACCGATTCCACGGGGTTGTTCGTATAAAAATTGTACCAGCCGACACAACTTGCCTCGGGATCTAATTCGCTACGTGCCGTCGTATCGGAATGTCCTGGCGAAATGAATTTTGTAGAAGCTGCTTCCACCGGTTTCTAGGTTTATGCCGTTCCACCGTGTTTCCACGGTTTTTCAACCTCTCCCGCTTTCCCCTCGGACCGTTCTTTTTTTCCATTTTCTCTTCTTTCCTTTCGGGCGAACCGTTAGTTTGTAAAGCGTGCGCAACGTTCGCGCACGATCGTTGCAGAGGCGTGCATCAAGTGTGCGGAATTGATGTCGCGTCGTTTGTAATTTCGAGTTGAAAAATACGATCCGCTCCGGCGCGCACGACGATCGTTTTGGTTTAGCCACTGTACATTGCGTTGCAGCTAAAAATGGTCTCGCGAAAAGTTGCCCTGTAAACTAAAGTTTTGTTCCACGAAAACAGGGGACGCGTGCGTTTGAAAACGCGACGCGCGAGCTACACAAAAATTTGATCCACGCGGTGAAAGCGTTTACCTGTGTAGTTCGATGGTAAATGAACGAGCGAACAGATCTGACGGCGTGTCGAACGTTCGAGCGGACACGCAAGGGGTTCGACACGGAAGCGTTTTCCGAACCGTGTGGTACGCGCGTGCGAAATTTTCGGTGTTTTAGCGGGGATTTATCGGGACCCGGGATGTAAATCGGTGACGTCGAGCGCACGTGCATCTCCATGGACAGCTCTGTTCCAGCCTCGCCCCCCGGGTTTGACATCGTCACGGATATTTACGCGCGCACGTAGACGCTTATTTCGGAATGGATTATTGCCCTCTCCGTACGCGGCGGCCGCCGCCGACGACGATAAGCCGACGCCGACACGCGTTCAGACGCGTGACGAGCGTATGGATGTCGTTCGAATAATCAATTTAATAATACCTATCTGGCTGCTCTCTGACCATCGAGTTTCCATCGGCCACTGGCCAATCATTTTCTTCCCTCCCTCGTCTCCCGACCCCTCGTCACGTTGTCCGCGTCATGCGCTCGACTCGTGAATTCAAATTTATGCGAGCAAAGCGCACCTACGACTAGTCCAAAATGGTTAGCACCGTCATTTTTACGACCGTCTGTCTTTTTTTTAATTACGCTGAATATACTATGTATCTATCGTTGCACTGATTTCGATCGATCACCTCGTATCAGTCTTTCGTTCTCCGTTACCGCGCTATCGGACGAGCCAGAAATTGATGATACTACGCGGTCCCTTGAAACTACCCGAAATTGATTGTTCGCTTCAGATACAGCAACAGATTCATCAGACTTGGCATCATAGATATCCCGACGACGATTGCTACCTTTAACTTTTTTATGGCTTCGTCTTATTTCGTTTTATCTTCGCGGTAATCGAGACCGCGATTCAATGGAATACGAGATCGCGACTGGATTCTTTTACCTTTTCGCCGCATTCTCGTCGTCGAATGAAGTTGTTAGAACGATACGTGTGTATAATCGCTTAAAACGGCGAAACACTTGGAAATCACGCGATGCCCGTGAGACAGCGCAACATATAATCACAGGGACAATCGTTTCGACGTCGAATCCGCTTAGAATTCGTCCCCGGGATAATTGTATTTCATCGGTTTAAGTTGTCAAAGGGGTGGATCGGTCGATGTGTAAAATGAATAGTTCGCGTACCGAAGTTCCGGTGGGAAGTTAGTTTCGCGCAGTGAATGAGCTACTTACCGCCTAGAACCGTATTGCCACGGTCTCGCGAATGGATTTAACGCGATAGGTTTAATAATCCACTGGTATCTGCGGCACGTAATTTGTATGCGCGAGCGGGAGGAGGATTCGCGAGGACGGACGTTGCGGTTAGAATTTCGTTGAAACCGGAAGACGTCGCGGTGTCCGTCGGTTTTTAGCCAGAAAGGCGGAATACGTATTCACAGAATAAAATTTGATTAATATCGCGACATCTGGACGCATCGCGGATTCCTTTCGCGAACCCTAAGAACGTCGAGCAGCAGAGACGTCTGCGTGTGCAATTTAATCTAAAAATACTTGGGCTACAAAACGTAGAAGTTGCGGGGGAACGTTCAATAGCGAATACAATGCATACCCGTTGGCTTCGCAAAAAGAATAATCTTTCCCGAAATACATACGTGCACGCTTCATCTTCCGACCGACGCGTAACCGCGACCACCGCGTCGTCGCTGACGTACAATACGTACACAGCTATGTATTATATCGTACCGTGGTATATTCGAGGATGGTCGAGTAAGGTCCGCGTACCTTAAATCATTTCTATTCAAATTTCTGTTCAATACGTATCCAAACGCGGGGAAAAATATTTGGATGAACGTGATCGCGGTCGGAAAAATTGAAACCTGACGGATGCCGAGCTGAATTCAGCACCACGGCCGAAAAGCTCGCGTACAAAAGCCGATAAGATCATTGGGCATTGTTCTCGTCTCTCCTCTCGGTTTATTCTATTTCTACGATATTTATTTCTATTTAGAAACGTCAGTCGGCGTTTCGGAACGTTGCGCCGTCGTCGACTGGCAACGGGCGAATACGGGAAAATTCACGCCGACTGCGAATCGATTTTACGCAACTATGAAACGGAGGACCGCTGTGCACGTGTTATCACGCGGCGAGAGTCCAGCGACGAGATCCGCCCGCAGCGCGGCTCAAATTTTGATAAATGATCCACGCGATTGCGACAGCAATTACCAATCAAAAATACAAATGTACTCCCCGGCATCGATAGATTAATTGCCGCCGCGTTACTCACCGATGCTCCCGACAGGTTACACGCGACACCGAATTTTCCGCGCGTTCGATTTTTTTGCATAATTCATGGTCAACGATTGATCGGTTCGACGGTTTCATCCTTCCGAGAGTCGTTTTCCCTTTGGACTCGATCGTCGGAGGTCGAGTCGAAGTTTCCCTGAACCATCGAACACGGCGAACACGTCTAGGACCGGAAACCTATAACCGAGACCGAGTCGAACAGCTTTGTCTCAAAGCGTCACGGGCATGGCATCTCCGTATCCAATTAGCGAGCGAAAATCCAAGGTATGCAAGCGGCGCGATGGGGGGAGGTATCTATCGATCTTCCGGTTCGATCTCGAGGAATCTACGGGTTCTGTTCCTCCTTCCGTTCGTCTCGCCGCGAGTCAAATCTGAATTATTGCCTGCTTATCGGTATCGAATCGGCGAGACGAACGAGCGAGGTCGAACTTCCTTTTGATCGCCAATAAGATTGGACACGAAATCGTGAAATCCAAGACTTTTAAAGTTCGCCGCGTTAGAAAATATCGATCATCGATTCACTCATTCATTTATGTATTATTTATTATACGGGTCAAGATCCTTTTATATATATCCGAATATAAAGTAGTAGATCGAGGTGCATCTGCCCGATGACAGATACATATGTACAAATTTTCGAGCATCGCAAAATCTTTTGCCGACGTATGGAACGCGTTCACCTCGACGCGTGTATCTCTATCGAAAGACCCAACACCGACACATCCTTACAAAGGATTCGACGCTGACGCACGTAGTTATAAAGACGTCTCGATTTTAACCATCCCGCCGACCATGTAATCGCGGTTTCCTATTCCTTTCGCTTCGATGCGTCACGAAACCAAACCCGGTTGCGGATTAAGCCATCGTTTTCCTATCCAAGGGGCGATAAAGCGGTCGCCGCCATACGGTCGGAATGGATATCCGCGTAGCTCGCTTCGCCGCACACCGCGCCGGTATAATTGTACGAAGTTGAAGAAACGGATGGCGGCGGTCTGAACTTTCCACTGGCAGCGGCAGCGGCAATTTAAAGGGCCGCGCGCAGGAGGAAAATTGCATTCGCTCCCGCAAGGAAGTGGCCGCTACCCGTTCCTCCCGCGTGCGCACACTACCCGCCAAAAGTACGTCGAATTGTTAAATAAGTAGATACTCTGCCGAGTAGAATCGAGGAATTTGGCAAGACCGTCCTCGGGCCGCGGTCGACGGCCACGGGGATAGGAGGGGGGGAATCTCGTACCAATTTCTGATCACCGGTATCGACGATGCCGCGTTCGGAGGTTTTGTCCGGTAGTGTACGGTGTACGTACGTACGGTGCGGCGGTGCACATTATCGCGTTATGCTTCACTTTAAACGACTACATTGTACGGTTCACGGGCGAAAGATTTACGGGGTAACGGCATCTGCCTAAATGAAAAAACCGAAACGCGTGGATTTAATCTAGCCTCCGATGACCCGGTGTTGCAGCGCGGGTGCACTCGTAACGGGCTCGATCGTTATTAAACGCCTTAGTGCCTTAAAAATGGCTCGGGTGCCGTTGACGCGGACAAATTAACGTCTCGACGCGTCTCCCCCGCTAACAACGACGGTTTCGAGTTTTACCGTACCAATCGAACAGTATTCTTCTTTTCCTTTCTTACACACGTACATCTGTGTTTTCAACAAATTAATTCCTGACCTTCTTACACGTGGACATTCAAGTTTCATAAAAAATGCTTAAAAATAAATCTTTATAAGAGGGCTAATAAAAAATTTTTGGTTTTCGCTATATCATTTTTCTGAGGGGTAGACAAACGAAAATTTTAGTTGGACAAACGTGGACAAATCGTGGATAATCGAGTTACATAAAAAATATTTTCATGGGAATGTTGATAAAATTTCTTTTTTTAATAACTTTTTTTGGGGGGTGCTCAAACGAAAATTTTAGTTGGACTAACGTGGACAAATCCTGGACAAATGAATTCAATTTGATTTTTGTAAAAATTTGCAGTTAGGGGTGCCAACTTCACAGAGCTAGAATTCAGTGTTTCCACGTTTCGTTTCATCGTTTCAAAGTTGCCGCATAGTTATCGTAGGTTCGTACACTGCGAATTTCATTGAAATGGTTTTGTCTTTGATGCCAGATAGCGGGAGATTAATAACAGTGCCGAGTCCACGAGAGAGAATAGATAGCTGCTTGGGAATTCTCGCGTGACCGCAGTGACCGCACGCGGACCGTGGCGGACCACGCGTACCGCTCGAACCGTTTCAAAGATCCAATTAATTCGCAAAAATGTTACCGATCGTAATTTGTTCGAGAATTTCGTTGGAAACATCGAGCCATCGTTATCCTGGTGGTCGCGTTAAGCGGGAGCTGGCTCACCCAAAGAGAAATAATTTGCCAAGTGGCATTAACTTTTACGAGCGTCCCGAATAAACGGTAACGAAGGCAGCGTTGGGAGGGGGGGGGGTAGAGGGAACGAGGTTGAGTGCCCGTAGGGGGTGGGCACCGGTACGTATGTAAGTTGCAGGGGTGCAACAATGGGAAGATACGGGCGTCTCTCTCGCAAAGCAAACTTTTCCGCGGATAAGAATCTAAAAGTGGTGGCCGAGGCTCGCGGCGGCCTCTCTCCTCTCTGCTCTCGCTCCTCTCCGCTACCTGCGAAAAGAAAATTGCGTTTGGTCGCGGCGAAGATGTTAGCTATCGTGCGGCATTATCGCGTCGTGCTTCACGGTAAACGACTGCGTTACTGGCAAAAGTTGCACCGCCGAACAACGAGAAAAATCAAGGAGAACGAGAGGAATAAAAAGAATAAAGTCGGGTTTATTCGGAGCAAGGAAGAATTTGAAAATCTCTTCACGATGCGTATAAAGAATCGATCGTTTCACGGACGATCGATGCTGGAGATATAGCGGTGGGATAAATCGAGGCTGCGATTATCCGCGAACTCGGGGGGAAGATCGTCGAGTGGCTCGCAACGCTCGCGGCGTTCTCTGTCTCGACGGCGACGGTGACCATAAGGAACAAATGATCCAAGAACTTTTACGATGCCCGTTCGCATAATGACTTCCGCGGCACAGAGCGGAGACGGCCGCCGCGTGCCTTACGTACACGCGATATTACCCGGCCCGTCTGGAACGAGTCATCGGTTCGACGACGGTCGTTTTATGACCGTTTGTACTTACCTCGACTTCGCTTCGGGCCTCGTTAGCTGGGGAACTACTCGTCGTCGACCATAAATTCAGACACATCTCGTGGTCGTTGTTTTTTCAAAGGAACGGAGATGATGAGAGGTGAGAGCGTGGGCGTACCATTTGACCGCGTGCGGGGACACAAACTCGCCTAATCGAACGCGCGAACCTGCAAACGCGTTGAATTCGCAGCAATCAACCCCGTTACATACATGCCGATCAATCCGACGCAAACTTCCTCCGCCGCGCGTATCTCTATTCTCGGATCGTCATCGACGACCTATAATTCTCTCGGTGGCTCCGAGCCGACAAAGCGACGTCGACGACGACGCGTTGATCATCGCCTCGAAGATGATCCAGGGCGCAGCGATCGCTCGGGAACAGCGATCGACAGCGGATTCCGGATGCGACGATCCTCGCGCCGTGACGTCGCGCCGTTTCCCCCTTAAGTCTCGCCCCGCCTCGGTTCGAGTCACGTATGCACGGTTCGCGTTGGAGACTGCGAGGGGGTTCGCCTCGGGGCGCAGATAGCGTATCCAGCCTCGTTACGCGGACGGGTACACGGCCGCTATTATTTGCGAGATCGATAACGGTTACCTGCGGGCGCTACCTCAGGGAAAAAGGGGACATCGGATGCATATCGTCGAGGACGACCGACGGACAACGACGTAGACGTAGACCCACAGCTCAAGGCTCTTCCTCTCTGCCTTTCCGTCTCGCTTCTTTTCATTTTTCCACGATTTTCCCTGCGCGCTTCTTTTTCGTTTATTCTCTCTGCCGACTTTTCTTTCCGGTCCTCTCTTGGAATCATGGTCCGTTCTCCAATTGGAATTTCCTCCGGCAAAGACCCGCTACGAAAGATTGGCTCATCCTGTATAAGTGTGTAGCGCAGCTTTTTTCCAGCGTCGAAACTTTTTCCCTGGAAAAAGGGGCGAAGTTTCCACGAGCTGGCGCAACCGAAAATAAAAGGTAGCGCCAGGAACCAGAATCGACTCGTACCGTTCCCACCGCCTCTCGCGATCGACGTACACCTACCGTGTTTTCCCCTCGTCGAACCTCGCGGTCGGTCCCGTCGCATCGTGTGTGTCGTCAAAGGTAACGACTCGGTGGCTCGTTACGCGGACGGGTACAGTTGTCGTCGAATCGCGTTTCCGCGTGGAAATTTGCGGTAATACGGTTCGTCAGATTCCTCACTATTAACAGGTTTAGTCAATCACCGTGGCAATTATGTACACGCGATATTGTAAAGCTCCCGCGAGCGTAAATGATGTTCGGCTCGGCGCGAGAGCGCATTTCGATCTTGCTGATACGACCCGTTCAAACAGAGCCGTGTACCGCGTAACGTGGCCCGATGAATGACGTTTAATCAAATCGAACCGGACCCCGAGATACGCGTGCGTTACTCGGCTACAGTTTCGCGTAAATTATGAACCGTCTTTCGTTTGGCCGGTCAAAAACGATCCGATCGAATTTATATCGGACAAGAATTCAAAAATTGTACTGCCCTCCCGTCGTCGAGACTTGCGAGATTAATGGTCGATCGGTCGCCGAGTCTAATTGACTCGTCGGACAAAGGACGGCACGAGGCAATGGGAATTACGAGGTATGGAAGAGGAAGCGATGATGCGAGGAGGAATGGCATTATTTGGGCACGTTCGATGGTTTACGAGTAGGAAGGAGGTAAACGTACAATCGGCGGCGTGGCGGCGGCAAGGCAAACGTAGCTCTACGATACGGTGTAGAGTCTGTTGTTTGAAAGCGGTCAAACATATTCCATCGTGTGTACGCTCGCGTGCGCGGGAACGTACAAACGCGAGAGATAGAATCGCACGTTGGCTCTTTGACCTATTATACGTGTATTATACTCTGTACGTATGCTCGCGCGGCATAGTTCATCGACGATACGCAGTTATTTGACGGCGGGCAACCGTGGACAGCGAGAGCGGATACACGCGTACTCGATTACTCTTTTGTGTAATGTGCAATGATCGCGATAAAGTAGCGCCGGTGTCTGTAGCGACCTTTTGATCGTTACTAAATGAAACGGCGGCTCGATGGACCGATGACCGCTGGATCGAAGCCAATTCTCCGCGATCAAAGGGATCTCTCTTTCTCTTCGCGCGCGATTACGTTACGCGAAATAAACGAACGCGCGAGTCTGATTCGCGTTCATGGAATCGCGAATAGCTTCGATTCGTCGCGTCGGTGTCGTGAAGGAAGGAACGTGGACGAAGCTCCGTTATTTTTCTTAAGCGAGAGGCAGTCGCCGCGTTAAAAATAACGACGCGGCGCAGCGCGACGCGAGTTAAATTCACGACGCGGACGTGACTTCCACGGCGTGTTTCAGCTTAAGACACGGCTGGTCCGGACTGCTGCGGTGGTATTCTTAATTTATTCATTTACCGGCTCGAGGAAAGTCTAAATTCTAATTAAGACTCGGCGAAGTTGGCCCGGAGGATCTTTTTCGCATGCGAGCAGCGGATGACGAGATCGCGAACGGACGAACGTACTTACCTGAATTAGAATTCTTTCGGACTTTGGCAATTCCGCGCGTGACGTGCCAACTATATAATTCCCCTTAGCGAGAGCTAAGGGAAAGAAGCCGTTTTTAAAAAGTTGTATTAAAACACGAATCCTCTGCCCCGGTTCGATCCGACCGGATAACAAGCTCATTACCGCGATCCGCTTTCCGTGGGTGAAGCGAAATGAGTTTGAAAAATCGACGCGTGTTCGAAGCGACGAATACGCGGATCGTTGCGAACGTTACTGTCGGTCGCGGTAAATAAATATCGGACACGGAGAGGGAAATCCAGTCGCGAACTCGGTCGCACCTCCACCCATTTTTCTGTCGATCCTCTTTGTTTACCCGTCCGTTTCTCACCGAGCCGGATCGTGTCGAATAACAGGAAAAGTTCGAATCGCGGCGCGAAACTCGTCGCAGAGTGACGCGACGTCGACCGGAAGGAGAATCGGGGCCAACACCCTGGGATCTCTCGCTTATTTGGCCGAGTCTCCGTTTCCGCCCCTCGCGTAATTACACCGAGATTAACCGGATTACTGGGGGATGTCGACGGGGCGAACAACCAGCGAGAGCAACGTCGCGACCGTTTTAACGTCGTTTTATACCGTTCGCCTGATTCCGAGGCGACTCTCCTCGAAGTTCGCGTCGCCAGGCGCCTCGCGACCGGCGAACTAACTTTTCGACACCGTCGAATCCGTCTCGGAAAGAGTCGCGCGTCGCGTCACAGCTACCGGCATCGTTCCCCGTCGCTGTTTTGTAATTTCTCGGCGAGCCCGATTGGTCTCGCCATTTTTCCGCCGCGCCACGCCGCGAAAAGAACTCGCAATAACGCCAACTCCGAGACAAAGTTGTTTTGCTTAATAGAAGTAAGTAGTATAGCTCGGGGATAATGGCGACGCGTCGCGGATACGAAAGCGTCGAAAAGTTTCGCTCTTTCTTCTCTCGGCCGCCTTTCGACGAGTCTTTCTCCGACGAGGAGGCGTCGTCGTCGTCGTCGTCGTCGTCGTCCTCGTTCGTACGGAGTACAGAGAATACGGTTTTTCTCGAGTTTTAAGCAATCGTTCCACGAATAATAGGGCGCGCGGTGAGAAATATCGTTACGGACCATTTCGTCGAATAACAAAACTTTTTTCCACCGAAGAAAAAGTGTGTACGGAAAAGTAGAAAGTATGCAGAAGTTAGAGATTCGGCCTCCGAACGAAGTAGACCGGAAAACTGCCACGGTTTTTCAAATATTTATCGAACGCGCGAGGAAGATTTCACCTCGGCGTCGATCGCAGGACGAGAGAAAAGTACAAAGATCTTCAAAGAGGGTCCACGGGATCGAGGGAAATTTCTTAACGACTCTGAATCCCCGTCGGTGGGAGTCCTAACAGGTGGAACAAAACGGGTATCTTTGACCCTCGACCAACGGCGGCAGAGACTCGCGAACGTCGGATCGTTTTTAACCGGGATCGGGACCCCGAACTTTGCTCGTAACGCGACGTAGCATGGCCAACAGTTCCGACCGAACTTCGTTCGCATTATTTTTTTCGCCCCGACCGTTCTTTTCTTGTCCGACGATATTTTATTCCATACTCCGCGCTCGACTCTCTCGTTCGGCTCCTGGTTATGTAATAGTTTTCTTCGTCGAACGAGTTTCGCGAATAGTTTTCTAATGGATATTGTACTTTGATCTCGGCGTTGCGTAGCTCGGGGATGTTTCAAATTGATCCGAAAATTTCGCCTCTCGAAATTATATACCGAAAGTAGTATCGGCGGAAGGTTCGTCGAACGCGCTCGAGGAATTTTGGCTTAAGGGAGAGCGTCGAGGTATTTTCACGCACTCGGCAGAGGCTAAAGCCGAAGTAGGTAGACGCGCGTACGTAAGTGAGTTGGCGGCCGGGAAAGCAGAGTAGACGTAGACAATCGCGCGGTGGTTATACGAGGAGAGAAAATATAATCGTAACGCGTTGCTCGTCGACGCGACGGAGAGTCGTTCGTCTCCCGCAGGAATATACGGAAAGAAAAGTCGATATCCGACGAGCAGTCGTCGGAAAGCACGTTCGTGATACCTACGCGAGAACATGTGTACGTGCGTGATACCTACCTACCTACCGTGTGAAATAAACGGAAGGAAGACGGAGAGGAAGACAGAATAAGAGAGGACGGCGCGTTCGAGCAAAGGGACACGGGGGATGGGACGATAAAAAGGGTGACGCTGCCAACAGAGAGACAAGGGGGGTGAGAAAATGTTGCGGCTTGCAATTCGAAACAGCTCCGGAATAAACCAAAGTAAAAACTAGGTTTCTTTTATGGTCGCTCTCGACGTGCTCCGACGGTGCTGTTCTTGCTCTTTCCTTCTATTTCAAACGTTACCGATTCATTTGCCATCGAACTTCTGCGAACGCCAGCGTCCGTAAAGAAATTCTGCCTCGTACGTCCGTCAAGTGATACGCAGCTGCGTCGTGGTTCCGTTCGCCCGATTACGTACATACGTCCTCGGGAAAAGAGGGGAGAGAGGCGAGTCACAGATTTATTCCGTCGGATCGACGATTTTGGCTGGAGTCAAAGGGCCGTAAAATCCGCAGCGAAGGTACGCGAATATCGTTCAGCTTCAATTATTATACACGGATTCCGTGCGTGGGAACGGGGATGGGGGCGGTTCGCCAGCGGCCGCGTTACAGGAGGGATTAATTAAAATTGAATATCTCGTTGAAATTTAATTGCGTGATCAAAGCGAGACGATGGGACGAGGGGCAGAGGAGGGAGGACGAGAGACCGAGAGACGGGGGTAGCGAACGGCAATGACCGAACTCCGTGGGGATAATCGACGTGATTGTTGGCGTCAAGCCGGGTACGCGGCACGCGCGTGGTCGCTCCACCGATTTGTTAGCTTTTAAGCGTTATTGCGTCCGGTTCGATAATACGCGGAATAATTTGATAACGTCGAGCTGACCTTACCCACCCATTTTGTTCATCCACCCGTCTACCGCGTACGGTGCATCGGACACGGGAACGACTCTTCTCCGACCCTTTCTATCTCTTCGTCTCGCGTGTCGTTTAATTGAGCTTAATCCGCATCGATCAACGTCGTTCTTTCGATCGATTCCCTGTACGACGCACCTGTGTATCGCATAGTATATTAGACGTAATCGAAAAGGGTCGAGTGGCGACGATCGAGGGTGTAGGAAATCGTTGAAAAAACAACGGTATCGGCTTTCCTTCCGAAGGATTCTTCGCAGCTCGTTGGAATGCGAAATTCTTGGTCCGGAGAATTCGAGGGCGAATCGACGAGATCGAATAGCCGTGCTCTCTCGAACGATTTTCCTTCCTTCCTTCCTTCCTTCCTTCCGTCCCTCGTCCCGTTTCCTTATTTCCCGATCGCGTATCTCTTTACGCGAAATCGCGTTTAATGGAAATTTCTGAAACAAGTTGTTCGCCGTGCTACACTCAATTATCGCGCGGCGAACTCTTCGTGAATGCTAAAGGTTTCCGGGGTCGGTCATCACGGACACGAGTCGCTGAATGAAAATGTTGCCGAGCTGATTTGTTCCTCTATGTAATTTGCCGATTATGCATGTACGAGGGAATGAATCACGTAATTGTTTTCCTTTCGACGATCGTTCTCATTTAATTGATTGCCCCGTTCGCGGGCCGAGCGTGCGTGCGCGCTTGAAATTACAAATCTGTTCGAAACGAAGTTACTGCGGTCGACGCATGGAGTGGACTGTGCGTACAGAAAATTTTCGTTCCGTACCGTTCGCGCATTTTTAACGATTCGTCCCACCGATTCGTCTCGTTCTCCCATCGTAGCTTCTTTGATCGATCGATCTCGACGACACGATATCTTTCAATCGTCAGAGCTCGCCAGATTGCATCGGAGCATCGAATCGAATTTCTTAACACGAAACTAGCCGAATCTGCAGATCGGAAATCCTCGGGAGGTGGATATCGAAAAAGCGGCGATTTCTTCCGCGAACGAGAATCGCTGTGGCAACAGCAACCTTTCTCTGATCCGGAATAACGAATGCCTCTCTCGGTTCTCGTTCTCGTTCCCGTTCCCGCGTTCGATCGGCACCGCGACTCGTGACACGAGAACGGGAACGGATATTCGCGGTGAGCGACGAACGAATCGTAAAAATGCGATGACTCAGTACTCGGTCGCGTGTGTGTCGCCGCGTGTACATTATTTTTCATCCAGTTTTCTGCCGATCTAAGCTGCTCCCCCTCTCTCCTCGTTTTTCTCGATCGGAAAGGGAACAATGGGTAACGAGGTCGTAGAACGTAGAACACGTTCACGGCGAATCCATTTATAGGTAACATTTTTACTTTACGTTAACATTATGAAATTCCGTGTTCGTGTAAAAATTCGAGACGAATGTTTATCGGGACGTTTCATCAAGAGACGACGACGTCGACTACGAGACGAGCGGTGAAAGAGAGAACGGTCGGGAGCGAGTTTTCATGCAGATTGATATAGGTAGGCAACGTCTGCTCAGTCTTCTTCCTTCCTCGCTCTCGACTCGTCCTGGTAGATTCGCTCGACGCCGGGCTAGACCGGGCCAGGCCAGGCCAGGCCAGGCCACATAATATCTTACGTGTGATAACCTTGCCAGAAGGAGAAGAGAATGATGGCAGAGATAGCACGTACGCTGGAAGTCTTTCAAGACACGTTTCGCTTATATTAGAGCATCGATTGGTAGAGACGACTCGTTGCGGATTCGAGCGGGCGCGCGCTATATAGAACTCTGATCATCGTCACACATAAAATTAATTCCCCTTTGTCTTTGGACCCGGAACGAAGTAGATCTCGTTTCGATTTCATTTTCCAGAGGGACGTTGAGACGACCGAGAGTGCCCGGTCGCTCACGAGCATGCTTACGTTGATCGGTTAATCTTGACTTTCCTGAATTTTTGTTATTTTTCATTAAACAAAATAGTTGCTCGCATAAATACGTGTTTCCGAACATAGCCAGTATACGCGTAACAAACGATAACATTTTAGGAAACCGATCTGTAGACAGATAGTTGGAATTCCACAGATAAATATGTATAAAAATCTGGAACTCCAACTCCCATACATTTTTGGCAAGAAATCGGCAAAGAATCACATTGGATTTCAATTAATTCCATTCGTAAGTTTTCATCAATAATTTCAATATCGATAGATAGAGATACTAAACTGCATACAAATAAAAATAAAATTTACTTTAAAATAGTTAAGTAATATTTTGTTTCAAAAAATTTTTTATTGGTGGGCCACATGTGACCGCGTGTTTGACATGCCTGACTTATCTCTTATCATTCTTGCGCGCGTCTGAGCTTCCTCCACGTTTGCGTAACGACGTTTCGTGTTAAAACCGATAGGATCGACAGACGCTTCGTAAAATACGCTACTCGCGTTCACAGGTGAATTTTCACTTTCTACGCGGACGGTCGCCTATCCGCTCGTATGTGGGTCGTATACATCGAGAGAAAGTGGTAATCGTCGCGGGTTTGCACGCTGCATCGATCGTTTCGCCGGCTAAACGCGAAGTATACCGTTTCCGTGGGTAGGTGTAAGCCGTAAGCGCTATATAAGCGACGAGCAATCCGGTAAAACAATGTAACGTCTGCCGGTTGGCGGAATCTCGTTAAATCCTTTGATTACGCACGAATTTACGAGGCGGCGGCGTCGAATTGCACCGCGTCGCGCATCGTCCGTTGAAACAGAGCAGTCTCGACTCGAGAAATTAACACGCGAGTCGCATAACGGAGAAATTTGCTGGCGACGTAGCTGCGCGCACGCGAGAGTACGACGACACGAGAAACGAGACGATCGCGTTTGTTACTCGTAGTTGGCCGATCGACGACGGCCGGTGTCGGTCATTTTTATCCTTCGCCGAGTTGGAGAATTTGTACGGTGGGCATTTAATTAACGTTATCTCACCTCGCGGACGGGCGGAAGATAAAATATTTGCCCGATAGGGAAACGAGGGGCCGGCACGTATTTGCTACGGCTAGGCGTATTTTTACTTCGGACCCCGACAGCTCGGCGAAATTAATCGCTTCCGAAATACGGGAACGGGTCATTAATTTCGGCCCGCCGTCGCCGCAAAAAAGACGGAACAAAAGTGAACGGTGGCGGCAATTAAAAGAGACCGTGGCCCACTCAGCGTATCCGTAGCGCGCATCCCCAATCCCGTGGATCTTTTTCCCCCCCGCGGTCGCTTTTCCTTTACGTTTTTCGCGGTTTCCGTTTGAAGATAACGAAACGGTAATTCGCCACGAACGACGTTTACAAATCTCAGCGGCTCGGATTTGCGGCGGTGCTTTTCGAAACGCGACTGTTTACTCGCCTAACGAGAGTTTAGTTTTACTCGATTCCACCGGCGAAAACCGTCGGAAAATATGTCCGTGCGCGTAGATATCTTATCGGTCATAGAAATCGTGTGAAAGCTTCGGCCTGAAAATGGAATGGTCGAGCAAACAGTATGAACGTTCGACCACTGAGGCGCGCATAGCTTATGCACTTGTCGCGTCTTGAAGTCAATAAACCGTGGGCACGCAAGTGGCATTAGTTCGGGGTCGCATAAAAGACCCGTTTGGAAGGTCGATTAAATTTCAAAAATTGCGAGGTACCCTCGGCTCTCGACTCGATTCTCGGTGTTTAATCGACGATTCCATAGCGCGTGGAAGCAAGTTTTCCGCAAAGTTTAAATTCAGATCGTGCGCCCCGGAACGTCTGCGCGGCCGTTAAATGGCCCGTAGAAAACGTCGTTTCATCCATTAAAAACGGTGGTATCCAGTCGCCTGTACGACGGGATTCTCTCTCTCGTTCATCGTTAGGTTCCGATGGAAGCTCGAGGATCGAGGATCGAGGTGTTCCGTTCAGCGGCGTCGCGTCGAAACGGTAGAACATCGATCTCCGATATGGGCCATATCTGTCCTATTATCTTGGAAACTCCGACGATTCTCAAAATATTTTAGCCGATATCCGATGATTCCGGCGTGAAACGAAAAATATATCCATCGGGGTATCTCGTTTCGACGACCGACGGAACCGTCGGTTTCAGTTGCTCGCGATTCTATTACCGCGAGTTTCGAGCTCGTAGCTGTGTAACCCAGAAAATGAAAATAGAAAGGAACGTAACCCTTCCCGAAGGAGGGACGACAAATAGGTTCGGACAAAATCGACGAGGAAAGGAACGATCTGATCGTAATGTTTGCCCGCGTTAAAAGTTTTAGCGAACTCGTAAAGATTGAATTTACGATGGAACAGAGTTAGTTACTCTTTCTTTCAACTTTATCGTGGAAATTTTGGCGAAGCTACCATCCGGGCCGAGACGCCCCACTAACGCCTTCCTTTCCTCGTTCCATGTCGGAGTTCTCGTCTTTTTAACGTTCCGTCGTGTTATGAAGTCTGAACCGGATCGTCGACACTTCATTTCGCTGATGAAACGAACACGAACTGAATGATACGAAATGAATCTCAAAATATTAGTACGTTTCCCGCGCCAGTTTTGTCCAATCGTGTTGATTTTTACGGATTCTCTCTTATCAGAAGACTTTCATCACTTTCCTTGCTCCGTGTGGCCAGATTCCCAAAACGCCCTTGTCGCGATTGTATCTATATAGAGTCGAGGATGTATAGTATACTATCGCCGAGAAAACTGAATTTGAGACTATACATCCTCGACTCTTAGAATTAGCCACGTTACAAAGTATCGATTATCATCGTGAACCTTCTTGACGAGCTCGTAAGAGTCGCTGTCGGTAATCATTAATTTACCGGACGATCATTGTTCGTGGATCATTAGGCGAGAATTGAAGAGCGCTTTCTTCGGCGTCGGGAAAGTGAATCACTCTTAATTGTCCCATCGTGCAAGCTCGCGCCTTACGTCGTGCTGTCTGGGACGTGGGCGTGGGCGTTGTCACATTCGTCGGAGGTCGGAGGTCGAAGGCGTTTTGGCTGATCGTTAGGATCTTCTATCCTCCCCGAATCGCGTAATCGTTCGATCGTGAACAATTAGTTTCACGACGGTGCCATCAGAGATTCTTCGAAGTTTTTTTTATCAGACATCAACGACAGTGCGTATCAATGGAAGATAGAAATTTTTCGTGTAATGCAGAGCGCGATACGGTACACGAGTGTACGGTGTGTAGCGTAGTAAAAGTAAAGAGTCGAAGGCCGTTGTACGATTTCTTTTCTGGTGATCGAACCGGCGACCGGCGATACGTAACGTACACGTGTACGGTACACGGGACACGACACCGTCGCGGTCGGCTCGGAGAAAATTGGCTGGATCGGATATCGTTCACCAAGCGATTGGGCCGGTTCTCAGAACGGTCGATCGCATCGGTTTGAAACGAATCGAAAGGACGCGAAATCAAACGGGATTTTCGGTTGGCGCGTTCCTCGTGCAGAACATTTTTCATTCGGTTCGTTGACCAACATTTTCGCCGGGTGGCATTTCTCGAGTACCGAGAGTACTTCTGCGATCCGAGGCGAACAAAATAGAGTCGATTAGAAAATTGGCCCTTTAGTTAATTAAAAATTCTGGAGACCCCGGTCCACCGTCGAACGCATCGCGCTGCATTGCGTCCGCGCGTAGTCGTTAAATCGCCAAGGCAACGAAACTTTTCCTTGGCCCCGCTCTTTTTTTGCACGCGGGTCAAACGACCGTAACGTCGATTTGCGAAAACGATTCGTCATTTCGTCGTTGACCATGTACGAAAGTTTTTGTCGCTTTTATTCGAGTTACGCGTAGACGTTTGACCCAGCTGTAATAAACGGGAAAAGTTTTAATCGCTGTGAAACGCTCGCCGGTTTATTGCACGCAGCTCGAGCTGGGAAATATTGTAATTCCTGCAAAAAGGAATTGCCTTCTTCGAATTTATTTTCCCGCGGGAAGAACCTGCTCATTGATTCTGGTTAACTGCAATTTGTCAGCGTAGCTTCGTTTATTATTTGTGCACCTGCGTCGCGTGGTCGATTGGATCCGCGGTCGCACGACGTGTAATTAGGACGTAGGCCAGAGCTTAAGGAATTCGTTGGTATCCGGGGACCAGAATTGGGAGAACGATAGAGAAAAAGCTGAATTAGTCCCCGCTTGAAATGCAGATGAGCGCGCGCCGTCCGCTTCGAAATTGGATCCAGGTCATCTTCGTTTTAGGAATTTTAATTCTCCCACCGTCACTGTTTCGACGGCGAAAGATAACCGCGCATTTTTATATTTCACAAGAAATATTCTGTCCACGGAGCCTCGGGCTGCCGAAATTTCGAATGAACGTTTTATTCCGGTTCCCTCGGACTCGAAATTCCATGTGTAGTCAGGCACCCACTCGGTAAATCGTGATCAAATTAATTGCCAATTAATTAATTGCCTGTCTCGCAAATAAAAGAAACTCTGACGTTTCTTATTACGGATTTCACGGAGTACGTATGGTACGAGTATCGGGTTCGAGCCAGAGGCAGTGGACAGAGGAATAAAAAAGATATGCGAGTAGGTAATTGGCACGTTGCATTCGGTAATGAGGTGGAGTAATCCATTGTTCGTTGTCCGAGTTTGAGCGCATGCAAAGCGACCTACGCGAATTCGCGACACGATCATCTTGTTTTCCACCCCCCACGTCCGTTGCCTCTTTCTTTTTTAATCGCTTTTCCGTTCCCTCTTCCCATTTTCACGTTCTCGTTACGCTAGGCGAACGGCGGGTAACGAAAATTTTCGCGAAATCCAATAACGAACGCGGGTACAGCTTGACGATCCGACGTATTTTCGTGCGCAAGAAATATTACGATCGCGGAGGAAAAAAAGAGCGCGCGAGAATTTGAAAGTTCGTGGAATCGCTCTAAGGCCGCTCTCGAGATCCTATCCAAGGAGATTTCAAATAGTTCCGAAGTTCAAGAGTGCGATAATTCAGAAAGTTTGCTTCCTGGAATTTGAAACGCATCCAGGCTTAAAAATCTGATCTATCGCCTATTCCTAACTTCAGATTTTAGCGATGCCTCTTTGGGATCTTCCTTTCGAGAAGCCCAGGTATAATAGGAGCTTATAAAGATGGACAAAGTGGATTCCCTGGTGAAGATTCGATCGCGGAAATTACAACGATAAATGTAACGCGTCCGCGCATTCGTTCTGTTGAGCAACACGGGTCACCGCTATCCATAAATAATTTTACGCCTACTACCGTACTGAAAAAGAACACCCTTGAAAACTCGTTAGAAATTTCCGTTCCATTTTGCGCCGGTTTCACCTCTTCTAATCTTTTGCATTAATCACGGTTCGTCCCGTGAAAGGAAAATTAAACGTCTCTCGTTGCGAATTCGTCGCCCCGGAGGTAAATTGGCCCTTATTTAAGCCGTTTCAAAGCGGTCGATCCGACCGCGTTATCAGCCTATTACTGCTCAAATAGACACGATTTTCTCGGCTCCGCTAATTCATCGACCCGTACATGCCAGCAAGTACGTAGCCCGAAACCTCAGAAATTCCGAACGTACGGCCGTACGGGACTACGAAAGGATTGGTGGAAGCGAAGGGACGAGGTCGGGGAACGAGAAGGCGATTCGAGTCCCATAAAAGTGCGCCTGGTGGAGTCATCCTTCGCGATCCCGATTTAATCCGGTGGTCGTCGGACGACTGATCTTCCTGAAAGAACACGAATCGTCCGTTCCGAAACGATGAAGAAATTAGATAGAGTCGAACAGATGGAAGATGAGGGGGCGGAGGACCGGAGAGAGCGATCGTGGCGTTCGAAGGTGGCCAAGGTGAAAGGGAATCGTGTACGTATCGCTTATATACGTACTGTAGATAGAGACGGGGAACGCGTCGGCACCGCGCTCGAGTCGGTCTCTCCCGCTCGGCGCAGCTCATTACTATTTTATTAAACCGGAACACGAACGTACGCGTGGGATGCATTTTCATTTTCCAACGAGATGGACCCGGGGAGCGAATCGTGGTCGCCCGGTAAAGAGAGAAAACGGATCACGCGCGCGTACGTACAGCGGCTGCAAAAAGTATCGGCTGCGTTTACCACCTTTCAGAAGCTTTAGTATTCGAGAATCGATCGACGAACTTCGGAAAAACGTGCGGACGATGCCTATCTCGTGGTTCGCACCGCGGGGCGGGAACGAACCGGAGCCTGATTAAAAAGCGGCTCGTTACAAGGCCACTTTTCACGGCCGGTGTACGACGATCCGCGGCGTATGAAAAATAAACGAGAACGATCGTAAATGTCCGGCGGACAATCTATCCGAGTGCGTGGCCATTGAATTTATCGGATTCGACTGATTTTCGCGATTTCACGCTCTTCCGGTGACACATTTCTGCCTGTCGCGTCCGCGCGCGTTCGACTAAACGCTAAAATATACATACGCGCTCGTTTATAACCGTTATATGTATTTTGATTCGACTGGCGGGAAAACTTGCGTTCTCTTTATTTGCATGCACAATCAGCTACGGGCTCGCAAATATTTGGGGGTAAAACTGTACCGTTTCGCGACCATGTGTCCCTACGTCCAATCCATCCTTCTTTTCGTTTCTCGTTTTTTTTTTTTTTTTATTTCCCCGTTGTACGCGCCAGAGCGTAAATCGTGCCTTTTTATTCGACGCGAAGAATGGGCGGCACCGGTCGATCAAGCGGACAAAAAGGAAAATCGTCTGCGTTTCTATCGCGAACGCTTCTTCTTTGCCGCGAACGTGTTCTCGTTCTCTTTCGTTCCGTCGCCGTCTTTATTCGGACTCGTTTTACGTCTTGCCATCCGTTTAGTCGCACCATACAAATCTTGTCTCGAAATGCAACGAGTGGGTGGGAAATCTTATCGCGGACGCGTTTAATAATCTCGCGCGACAATGAAGTCCGGGTGCGCGCGATACAAATGCAGTCGGATCGCGAGACGAATGGCGGCGGCGTGAAAAATAAACAGGAGCTCCGGGGGGTGGGGTGGAAAACCGGGGAAAAAAGTATGTGGCGCAATACGTTTTCCCCTATGTGGCGCGGCGCAA
The DNA here is from genome assembly GCF_001652005.2 of Ceratina calcarata. Lineage (NCBI taxonomy): Eukaryota > Metazoa > Arthropoda > Insecta > Hymenoptera > Apidae > Ceratina > Ceratina calcarata. The sequence continues at coordinate 1,841,254 of NW_017172225.1, read as the reverse complement.
AGTTTTAGTTTTACGACTGATAAAAATTGATAAATTATTGCCGGCAGTGGCCGCGGCCGCGCAACCGAGAACCGTTATAAATTATCAGTTCATAAAATTACCGGGGCAGTGAATCATCGGGCATCGGCGAAAAACGTGCTTGCGTCACGATTTTCCGCTTCCGTTACTCGTTACTCGTTTCCGGTCGTTTCGGGTCGTCAAAGAACAATTGCCGATTTCGTGACCGAGATCCTTCTCTTCCCCCTCGTTTCTCCGTCCGTTTAAGAAGTTTCCCCGGCGGTGGAACTGGGAACCCGAGCTCTTTTCTCGGAGCTCGGATTCCCAGACGAAACGATCAAACGAATTTGGATTAAACTTTCCGTTTCCCGCGCGTCTCTCTTCCACCCCACGTCCCGTCGATTCGCGACCGGGGCATCTAAACGGCGGGCTGTGATAGATTCATTAATCGATCGATCGGAAGCTTATTAACGCACGTGGAAGTAGTCGAGCGACAATTAAAATGTGACTCTTCGCCGAAGAACGCTTGGACGAGTTTCGCGTTTGAAGTTTGAATAAAGGAAACCGATATCGTTAAATCGACGCAGCTAATAGTTCAGAGGTATCACCGTTTACCTCGGGGAGACCTCCCCCGTCGGCGCTCGCGTGAGTTTTGCATCGATCTTTCGTTCGTTTCCCTCTCCTTGGGGGATCCGTGGGAAGAATTCACCGGGAGTCTGCTGATTGTTCTTCTCGTTGCTAATAGCGTTTTAATGAGCGACTTCGTGCGATTGAAGACTTTTTTAAGGAAATTAATGGACCAAAATTGTTAGGGAACACGCTCGACGCGAACGTCTTTGAGGCAGAACGACGATTATTAAAATCCGGTTTCGACATAGCTTTTGGACGAGTTAATTAGGTCGCCGCGTTGCACCGTCAACCACGCGTCCGATCTCGCATTCAAAATTGGTCTTATTAACCAACCATCGTTAATTCTACTTGGATCTCGGTACGTGTCGCGCATAGAACGTCAGGCGTGACGGACGGTGCGGGAAAACAGTGGATCGGCCAATGAAACTATATGCATTTTTTTGTCTTCCTCTCTTCCGCTTTATAAATAATTTAACCGTTTCCACACGTTCACTGTTTTCGTTTCGATCTTCATCGGTACGGCAAAGCTCTCATTAAAATATTTCCCGGTCTGCTCGCAAATTATTATGATTCGTTGACATATCAGGTTTTGCACAAACATCGTTCTATTATGACCGTACGTAATCGAGAGACGTTAAATATATTATAATTAACGTGAAAGCTGCTGGTGCGTGCAATATCGCGGGGGTGTAATACTGCCCCTTCGATTCAAATTCCATTGGTCGCGCCGTGCCGCCGATCGATTAATACCGACGATGCAATTATTTCCTACTCATTTTTGGTAACGTCGAGTTTTCATCGTTCCCCGATTGACCGATACGAGTCGGGAGAAACTCTGCGCCGCCACCCAACATCGAAAGATTAAGATTAAGAGAAAGGGGGGAATTTGAGAAGAATTCGGAAGTAGGAACGCGCAGGGTCGACGATCACGAATGGCACGTTAATTTGAAAAGAACCAAGGCATGAGAGGAAGAAGCTGCGCCCCGTTTGCCAGACGAATCTTTTGTATTTGGCTCTCTCCGGTGATCCGTTCCTGTTCATCTGACAAAACTATTTTCGCCGAGTAAGTAGGTAGTACCTTTGAAGTCGAAGAACTCCTTTAGCGACCGACTCTGCAGTCCACTCTGAATTCTTCTACTTACTACTTACTACTTCGGACCGTCTTAAAAACGAGCAGAAGTGCTTACATCTTTTTCTCAACCCGCGCTCTTTTTCTCCTCCCACCGGCCCTCGCGACGACGACGACGTCGCGTAAAGAATTTCAAGTAACGAACTTGCTTCTTGGCGGGTTTACGCTCGAGGAAGCTATTACGATCAATCGAGCCATTTTCTCTCGTCTCTTTTAATGACCGTCCACCGAGCTCTCGAGTCTCTGTTCTTTCCGAACCGTTCGTCGCTCGATTCGCGCATACAAAATCAGCGCGCAATGTTCGGGGAAAAACAGATACGACGGGACGGGACGTACGCGCGCGGAAGAACGATACTGGGAGGAACGACGAAAGACATTAGGCAGGGGGAAACTGTTCTGATCTCGGAACGGAAGCGTCATAAACCATGCGCATCCGCGACTTCTTATCGCCCCGTGTTCGCGCGATATTCCGTTATTCCGCAGTGCGTGTTTCCGATTCGTTAACCTTAATGCACCGAGTCTTTACGTCATCGTTCTTCTTCTCGGACGCGTTTCCTCCCTTTGCCATCCCTTCCCCTCGTTTCGATCATCAGTAAAACGAAACCGCCCTGCAAAATTCTTTCCCTTCCTCTTTCGTCTTTTTATCTCTCGTTAAAATATTTTTAATCATCGGCTCTGTCGAACGGGTTTACTACGACTTACTGGGTGGGAAAACTTGCTCGATGGAGTCCGTTAAGAAGTTTCCTTATCGATAAATATACTCGCCACGACCCATAGAGCTGCTGCGAGTAAGTATCGGTAGCCGTTTAAATAAGTTCTGCTCGGAGGAATCTCTTGCCGATCGGTGTGTTCAATCGTTGTTAACTCCGAATCGCGAATTTGATTTATGACGAAAAAAAGTGCATCGTCGCGTTCGACGATTAATCGATTTAACCCGACAGAGTCGGGACACGCGGAGAACGTTAATTTAAGCGGATTATATTTAACGCGGGCGACAAAGCGTTCGTTTAATAGCGAACGTCGCGTCGATCGTCGATCGCCGATCTGTGGAAGGCGCGGTGTCAATAATTTCAGTGTTAATTAGTATTGTTGCGTTCGTAACGTAATGTGACGGGACGGCGGCGGCGGAGGACGGGTCCGGGTGATTTGCAACGGGCAATTTGCATAGTGTATAGTGGATTTTGTGGAAACAATAATTTTCTATTGTTACGAACGTTAAACGCTCTTCTAACGCAAACATCGGTCAAATAATTGTTCCCGGTAAATATCTGCGGTGTTTAACGACGTCGAATAAATAATTAGCTGCTCATTGTTCGCGGGGCCGATGCAAATACGAATTAAGCAGTGGAAGAAGTATGAACGACGAGCCCGACGAACTCTTCGAGTTCGAGGAGAAGTCCGTCTCTCGTAGTTCAGCCGGCGGATCTCGAATCTGGGCGAAGCAATTTCATAACTTTCGACGCCGGGACAGATAACGTAATTCACGAATTCATCGCGAATTAGAAACACGCGGGAATTCCGTGTCCAGATGCTGGCGGAATAATCGGGCAGAGAGCAATTTCGGGGATCGATGGAGAGAGGTAACTCCGATTTCAAAACTCTCGCGTCAAGTACCAATGATAAACGCGCGATAGGTATCCGTATTGGTCTCACTGTTCTCCCCGTCCTTTATTAATTCGGTCTGCGCGCCGCAGACGCGCGTATTTACTCGATCGGTTAAATTACGAGCAGCAGCGATAGGCGTCTACGCCTATGATAGATGAAAGGCGCCCGCGATCAGTTTGTGAAAGGGATTAGGCCGATGCTGATTGCGGCGGCAAAGATCGGCTGACCCAACGAGTCTTAATTGCTTTTTCCCTTGTCCGTTTGAGAGACGAACGTTTCGTCCAAAGTCGATCCGTCGCGCGTCGGTCAGAGGACGATACACGCATCTCTGTGATCAGACGTACCCGTAACTAAAATCTTTTATTAAAAATTCATCAAGGTCGTCGCCCGGTATTAGTGCGGTCGATATCCGCGTGGTCGCAAAGCACGGATTAAATTCGACGACGCGACGGATTAATATTTGATCGCGATCGAAATAAATTTTCGGGTGTCTGCGTAATTGATAGTGAATAATTTGGCAAGCTGACGATAACGACCCGTATCCGTGCGAGACTCGCATAATTAATTCCGGACGTTATCTTTCTGTTTCAGGTGAGTCGTACGACAGAGCCGATTGCCGTGCAAAATCCAGGAGACGAAGGGCCGCTCGTCGATAATCGTGTAACGCCGGTATTTAATTCATCCCGCTTTCCCATCCGTTCGTTCTCGTTGCATAAAATCGGAGCTGTTCTCGCGAGTATCCGCGATATAAATAGAACATCACGCGATCTCGATTCATTGTTCGGGGTGCGATCGTAAATCGTTGGTGCAGCCCGCTGTACGTTCTTATCTCGATCTTATCGACATCGGTCGATAAGATCCGAAAACGGGGGTGCAATTGATTTCCTCGATACGTATGCACGTGAGCGTCTGGCTCTGATTTATAGGATAACCGCGGCGCAGTTTCGTTCTCACTGGTACCGCCGACGAGCGATGCGATATCTCTTATCGGTAGCGTCCGTTCTGATCGCAGTAAGCAAACTATTCGTACGCACGCGTAGATGTAACGGGAAACGAACTTGAAAATGACGAAGCGACGGTTAAAATTAGCGGTGGCGCTATCACGTAGATATCGAACAAACGTGTCGGGAACGCGCGTCGTTAAATTATTCCATTTTATCAATTTTCTCTTTCACACACCGATTTATCGCCGCCGCTTCCGCGGCCGCGATAAAAATTCTCCGACGGATTTAATGAGATCGATTATATTCGCGCGCGCAACGAATCAAACCGAGTACGGGTCCCGAGTGATGAAACCCGTGTCATTTGTTAAAATTAACCGCGTTCGTACGACCTCGCCGTTTTAATTAACGGCAGCATGCGTCGCTGCTCTCTTTCCCGTTCATTGTCAACGCGATGCTCGTTAATGTCTTCGTTTAGCGAAATCCCAATTAGATCAGTTCGATTATCGCGGGTTTTTACGTGACTCGGCGACGACCTCAGGAGTTGCTTTTATCTCGATCGTTGCGTTTACGTTTTAACCGACGCTGCGACCGAATAATCCGGGTAATACTCGCGAACTTTCTTCCTCTGCCGGAAGCTCGTACGCGCGAGTTTGTATACCGGAAACCGCAGGGCTCCGAACTCGGGTTTTGGCAGAGCCGCACGGACCCTCTGGCTCGTTCGATTCTGGCCTGGCAGCGTCCGAGATCCACTCGAACGCGAACGGAGGAAGAAGCTTCGTCGTTCGTTCCTTGAAAAGGACATAAAGAGTTTTAAAACGAGTTCTATTGCGGTTCTACGAGCTGAAGCGATCGCGCGTGTACTCACTGCAGCCGCGTACGGTCGTGCGAAATTTACGAGGACCCAACCAATTTTCTCCCCGCTTGAACTTGAAATCGAATACGCGTCGATAAATCGTCCGTACGTTTTCAATTTTTCCGCCGGTGGATTTAAATTATCGTCGGTTCAATTAAAACCTAGGTTCGCTCGTCTTCGACCGATCGGATCGTTTCGTCGAGCGACCGCTGTTCGTTGCCCACCGCGTGATACATCATTTTCTTCGCTGTCTCCTGCCTCTCGTCTCTCGTCTCCGGGATCGATCGAACAGCGACGCCCGTGATGTCCGAATAATGAGTTGTCACCTTTCCTTTCCACGTAATTGACGTGGACTCGCGATAAAAATTGTCCGGCCAGAGTTGACGGGGGAGGCGTGCTCGCTCGGGTCAGGCAATTAGAGCCGAATAATAAATCCGCGTGTCACGACCGAGCCACCGTACATAATTCACTGTCCGAACAAATCCGTCGTTGATCATTTTTGGTAAGCACCGTTAATTGGATACCGATCCCAGACGCGCCGGGCCGGTGTGCCGCGAGTTTAGAATTTATCGATCGTCCTTATCAATGCTAATTCCGCCCCGGTTGACGGCGTCCATCACCGGGAATAAAGATCGCCGCGAACCGATGCGCTACTGGCGATTCGCCGTTCGGTCACGCCTCGCATCTCTCC
>NW_017172225.1:1833342-1835147 GCF_001652005.2 Ceratina calcarata | reverse complement strand
CTTTCGCCGTCGCGCACGTGTCGAAACCGAACCATTAACACGTCGCGTTCCACTTTTCTCTATCTCTCGCATCCCAGAATCCCACGTCGATACGTCGTCGTTTCTCGCGATCCTGCTTTTTATCTACCAGCAGGATTCGAAGTTTCGCGACTCGCACCCTCTCTTCCTTTATCTCGCCCTCCCGTTGGAATTACAACCGTTCCCGACATCCGCCCATCGTCCATCGTCCGGCTCGATACCGTGCCTTACCCGCGAGATAACGCGTGAGTTAACGCGTGCCACGACCTAGAAGTACTTGGCGCAGCGGGGGTGATCCGTTTTCCGTTTCCCAGAAGTGCCTTCAGATCAGGGATTTGCTCGTCCATAGAAATACTTGCGCAACGTCGGTTCCTACTCGGCGTTCCGTTCGGATTTCATTTGTACGTATGTAGGTGGTGCAGATCGGAGATAGGGATTGATGAATCGCGGCACGTAGATGAAATCGTGCATATTTCGTTTTCCATTGTATCGAAGGTATCGCGATTGAATGAATCGTTTCGCAATTTCGGCGTGTTAGCGCTTTACCAGGAGAAACTACTAAAGAGTGGCAGCGTTGTGGGCCATTGTGACGCGTGAAAAAGTTTGCAATTTTTTACGCCCTTTTGAATATATTGCCACTGAAGTAGGAAATAGGAAGGAAAACACTCGTTGATACTGAACCGACCGTATAATCTAAGTAATTGACAATAAATGAAATAATTAATCGATTAGTCTTGTGGTATTCAAGATAGAAAAAAATTGTACTCAACCTTGTAGGTAATAACAGTACCTACAACTTTTATTCGAAGAATTTTTCGAAATTTTGAGAAAAACTTTTTTTTCCCCGAGATTTTCCCTTCAGATTTTGCGATAATTTCGTTCTTTGTAAATAACTGTTTATCTGTTGCCGCTAGGGAGAAATGTTGGAAACGAAAATTGTAGCTACCGTCGAAACTTTTTTTTCTATCGTCAATAGTTAACGAGTAATTTGCAATAAACTGTTTTTTCGTTTTTCTTGGTTAAATATATGTCGTCATGAACTATAGACACTAGTGAAAAATATTTCAGACAAAAAATGTAGCTCTAGTTGCCAGATATAAAAAAGGTTTTATGCAATCTCCTTTTAACTTCACCGACTGTGTTTTGGGTCCCCTGCGCTGTCCCAACGATTACATGGACATTACCACTCTCCAGTAGTATCTCCCCTCGGTGCACGTTCCAATTTAAGTACCAAGATTCGTATCGTATCGGACTTCAAGCATGTTATACTACGAAGTTTCGGTTTTAATTGAGGTGCGATTCCGCAACAATTTCTCTCATAGCCGTCTATGGGAAAGGACGAGGCGAGGCGAAGCGAGGAAACGATCGACAGCGACGACGGCCGGGAGTTCGCGCTATTTGCCACCGGTTACGGAAACGGCATTGCAACTCCAGATGGATGGCAACGTTTAATCGAAACTCCGATACGGTGGCCATACGCAACATATTACCCGCGGCAAGAAACGGAAACCGGTTGCCCTATGCGATTTCCTCTATCAAAAAATATTCTCTTTCCCTTCCGTTCGTGAGTCCCCTGTTCGATCCATTGTATCTTCCCGTTCAAGAAATCGACGTTTATTTTACTCGACCAAGATTCGTTCGATGCACAATTTAAGGAGCCTCACTAGTGTGACCGCGAAAAACTTAGGTCCTTTTTGGTAATTTTTTTTTAAATTTCACACTGGTAAGTCCCTTTAAGGATGTATTGGCTATACAGTCAATCCCAAAAGTTTATGCACTTTAGAAAT
>NW_017172225.1:1791682-1832793 GCF_001652005.2 Ceratina calcarata | reverse complement strand
ATTTGGCATTTTATTGATGTTGACAAAATCCGACCATCCCAGCGTCGAAACGGCGAACTTTTGGCAAAAAATTTCATTTTTCCTTAATTACTCTTAAACAGTTGAATCTACGGGAAAATTGTATATGACCTTTCTTGTAGAGGACGACGAGATTTACAATTTCTGTATAAAATTTTTTCGCTAGCATTAATATTTAACGAGTTATTGACGAAAAACGAAAAAACAGTTTTTTGCAAATTAGTCGTTAACTATAGACGCTAGCGAAAAATTTTTACATGGAAATTGTACATCTCGTCGTCCTCTACAAGAAAGGTCATACGCAATTTTTCCGTATATCCAACGGTTTGGGAATTATTGGCCAAAAACGAAAATTTGGAAGAAATTGAAGGGGTACCCCTTGGAAAAATCTCGGAAAAATCGAAAATTTTTTTTTGTTGTTTATTATTAACAATGTTCTTCCGACGTCTGATTTCTTTTTAAAAAATGCATTTCTAAAGTGCATAAACTTTTGGGATTGACTGTATAGCCAATACATCCTTAAAGGGACTTCGCGGGGTACTCAGATGAGTGTTTCTGAATCTGTTTCACGTCTGACAGAAGTTCGTCGAAGACGAGCGATATTATTCGCAAATATATTCGTTTCGGAACTTATTCACTTTGTTCTTCGGTAGCAACTTCAGCGTCTTCGAAAAATGTCTTTCGTCGTTGCTGGCGGTACCCAGTAAGCGATTCGGGTGGGCTCATTATTAAAACGTTTTTTAAACCGTAATAAGCCGGAGAGCCCTGTGACGGTCGCATTCAGGGCATTATTGTCCGCATTTTCGTGGAACAATGAACGATTGATCGCTATTCAGAATCAGACAGGAATCGCTGAATTCGTAGAAAAGCTTAGTGCGTCTCCGGTTTAGCGGCTGCCGGAATAATGGAGATTGAAATGATCCGCCGTGAGTGGAGAGGTCGACGATTCCGTCGCGCGGTATTTATCGAATCGATGAGTCGTACGTAACCGGGGAATCGGGGGAGAAAGCTGTCCTAGTGATATCCGCGAAAAAATAACCTATCCGAATATACGAAATTCCGTGGCTGTTCGTCAGCCCCGACGGGAACGCGTTCCGTTGGGATACGTGAGACCTTTTACTCTGAAAGGGGAATTCATTCGCGAAAAACGCGAGAGAAAAGTTGCTGCCAACGCGGGGGCGAAGTTACGCGCGGGACGACGGAACCTTTCTATTTCCGTTGAATCGAACGTTCTATCAGAGACGAAAGTCACGCTGCAAAGGTATTTCGTCAAAGGGAAGACTTACCGGATACATTGTTTCTATCTTCTCGTCGCACCTCCTTTTTCTCGACCTCAATTTCTTCTTTAGACGCTTATGATTTATAAAGTGCCACTCGCGCATCAGCGAAGAGAGCAACGACGTCAAGAAAAATGCATCGACCGCAAGATAGATACGCGATGAGATATTGATTCATCCATTTGCTAAATAATCGCGCTCGACGTATATAGGAGCAAAACGCTAAGACGTGGATCGCGTAGGGATTTCTCTCTCCGTCCCCCGGGGAATCGTGTTTCAAACTCAAAACGCTAATTTACCTTTTAATGAACGAGTATTTGTTTGGGTTGCGGATCGAGGACCATTACTGCTCGGTCGCTTCATTGTTTAAAATTAATTTCCGCGCGTCGAATAAATTAACGCGTGCGACAAATAGCATCGACGCGACAAGAATCACGAGCCCACGGAACGCGTTCGCGATTCCGCCGGACGATAACGCGTTCGTGTTCGTGCCTCGATTATTTATCTTTCCTCTTGCCGGTTGAGACTCGTTGTGAGCCGTAGTGAACTTGAAGGGGGAAAAGGTAAAAAATAAATGGCAGAGTACTTAAACGATAGGCATCATAAGATTTACCCTTCAATAGCCTTGAGCTGCTCAGAGCTCCGCGAAAGAGGCGAACTTGGTTTTTTTTCTCGTTTGCATTATGGAGCCGCCCTCTTCCTTCCGCCTTCAACTAGCGGCGAACGCGTTCGCCTTTGTAGCGCCGACCTCTTTACCCTTACGAAATCAACCCCTTCGCTTTTACTCGGTCATCGTCTCTTAACCCCCGGTCTAATTAACCTCTCGTTATTTCCGTTATCATTCGCTCTTCCGTCAATCTCTGCCGACGACGATAAAAATTATCAAGCTGTACGACGTCGCACAGGATCCAGTTGAAAACGAACAAGAAATAGCAGCGATCGCGCGTGTGGCTATTTATTTACGATTTTCTCGACTCGTCTTACGAGCTCGGCGTTCTACCTGGAGGTCTTTCCTATCTCTATGCAAATTTATTTAATCCGACGATACCGCGCTTTAAATTTCCTGTCGCTCCAGTCTTTTTTTCTCACCGTTAAATGTCCCGCGTATTCAACTCGACCGGTTGAACCTCGCGTCTCGGGTTGAAAAAATCCTCCCGTACGGCGGAGAAGATAGAGAAAGAGAACGCGCGCGGGTTACCGGTGAAATTGCTTAATAAGAAGCCAATTATGTTAACGATAAGTACATTTACGGTGTGCCACGGGGTTGATTTTATCGCGGCGATACCGCGCCGCGGCGGTCCCGGTACCAGTACCTCGTTTTTATTCCCGGACGTCGGGAATTAAGTAACCGGAAACGACTAAATATTCTCTTTCTTCTTCTTCTTCTTCTTCTTCTTTCCCTTGCTTCGCTTCGATGGAAAATCCAGCCGCGAAGCGGAAGAAGATCCGCCGATCTGAGAGCGTTATTTTCACGCGAGAAACATTTTTAAAAGCTTTCAGACCTCGTACCTCTATATGTGCTTATCGCGCTCGAAAACGAGACTTGCGACAAAAAATTTCGTTGTCTACCACGGCGCTCCTTCCCTCTGCCTCCGAGCCCGCGTAATTACCTATAATGCTCTGTTAACTCGGCGATCCGAACGATGCTCGACGAACGAAACGAATACACGCGCGTTCCTACTGTGTACGTACGAATACGTTCTATCCAGTTTCTCGTTTTAGAATTCTGTTCTTTCGCATTTCCGCATTCACGATTATCCGTTAATCGAGTCGGTCCCAATTATGCGCTACTGCTTTGACCTGAAAAAGGCCTGAAATTGGCCGAGGCTACTAAAGTTAATTAAAAACTTTCTACGAATATAAATGCGCGCCTTTCTTCGTTAATATAACCGGAGCGTACAGCTGCGTACTACACCCCCCGGAGGTACACGCCATTTGAGATTACAAATAAAAACGCGTGTACACGAAACGTTTTACTTAAGAAATTAACAGGCGGAATGGGGTAAAACATTTTGCTCAATGAATAGCAAGCGGCCGAACAAAATTTTCCTCAGCCGAGGAAAAAGAGGGAGCGGAGAACGTGGCCGGGTACGTTTAATAAGGAGCCCGATCGTTTCTCGAAAATAATTTCGAGCGCGGGCGTTCGCGCGGAACGTGAAAGGCTACGCGTGTACGCGATACCGTCCGCCGGAATTGAATAACTCGCGGACAAAGTTTCTTCGTTAACGTTAAATTAACCGTTGTATGGGATGCGGGAAAATAATTTGAAACTTGTTACCGACGTATGCGCGAGATGTATGATAAACGTTAAACGCAGAAAACTTAAGTGGAATAATCGGGATTGTCCGCGCGTCGCGCGTATCTGTTTCGATCGATTTCCCCGCTGTGGACAGCGGAGCGACACCCTCGGCGGTGACCACTTTTCGTATCGTGTTTTAAGCAATTGGAACGACGCGATCGTCGTTCGAAATTCGGCCAACATTCGAGGCTTCGATAAATTGAACGGCAACGTCGTTCAGCTCTCGCTTTGACGAACGATCGCGCGGCAGTGAAGTTACGAGAAATTACGGAAGCGAATTTTCTTGTTCGACCACGCGGCGACACGTAACTCCTCGTGCGTGGGAGGTAAACAGTGAGTAGGTACGCGTTTCAAAGGTTTCGAGGCGTACCCGAGGGTGCGACGTAATGAAGATCGTTACTCTGAAAATCGCCTGATCGTAAATGTGTAAACTGCACACTTCTGGTGTGCCATAGATATTTCGCTGTAGAGAAAAAAAGTACGTTGAACATCTAAAATAAAGTACCCGCGAAGAACGGCGACGTGACTGAACGCAAGGGATACAGTTTTAGCCGATAACGACGTAATCGACTCAAATTTTCTGTTGTAGACAGTGAGGGGTAAATATCGTACGCTCGCTGCGCGAAATTCCGAGGGAATTTCCTCCGTCCCTCGGATCGTCCGGGAAAGTGCGCGTACATGTATAACGCATCGATTTCCTGTAGGACCGAGGGCAAAGCTGTCGGCCCGATTAAATTACAAAACTCGGAGTGTTGAATCCTCGATGGAATGCAGGAAATTAATTCTTGAACGAGTCAAGAGATGCCCTCGTCCCCCGAGGCGCCATTGTTCCGTAATAACTTCTAATAATTTTCTGCCACCGTGGGCCGAGCCGATATTATTATCCACTGGTTCTCTTAATAGCGGACTCGGTACACGCTGCACAAGCCAGCCGACATACCCGTGCTATTACGCGCGCACATCTACATAGAACGGGTTTCGTATCGCGTTACAAATTGAACTTTCTATCCTCCCTCGTCTGGTCCTCGCGTCGCCGGTCCAGAAGAAGATCATCGGTCGAAGATCCGACGAATAGAGCGAACGTGCAACAGTAACGTGTTCGTGCTCCTGCTCTCTCCGAAAGAGAATTTATCGTACGTCGTGCACGGTTAATTCCTCTGTACGAATCGTTGAATTTTAACGAGTCGAAAGAAACGAATGTTGTCACAGGGGAAACGTTAATTACATTCTTCTTTCAATTCCGGCTACCGGAATAACGAGAGGAGACCTCTTTTATATGAAATTTACTTCCACGGTACACGCTCTCGTCCCCGACTCGTGACGTATCTACGAAAACGAGCAATTAATGAAATTCATTTGTACGACGATCCGCTCCACTTGCTGTTATTACATCGTCCCGGACTACTCATTGACGCGCTTTTTCGTTCTTATTACGACTATTTCCGATTTTCATACAGGAGTCGACCCGAGATACCTAATCGCCGAGTGTTCCACGGTGACCGCGGGAAACAGCGGATAATTGCTTCGGAGCCGAGACGCGAGCTCTCTCGCGACCATCTTTGCCCGGGTCTAATGGCTCCTTAGGAAACACTCGGGTTCCGCATTTCCGAATATCGTTACGCTGTGACACCTGACCTCTGTGCGCACCTACCTCGTACTTACCGCCTCCACCCTTTTTCGTGCTCCTCGTCCGACGACCGTTCCCGGTTTCTACAAGGAAGTGCACTTCGTGCCCGGACTTATCCACCTGTTCTCGAGGGAACACGTCCTTCACCCTCGCCCCTGTTCCTCGCGCTCGTTCTTGCCCGGCCACCTAACGCGGACACCCTTTCACCCGACGATTCCTGCGTTCCGCCTTGACCGCCGTCGGACGACGCCGAACTTGATTTAAAGTCATCGATTCTTTTCTGGACACCGTCGTATACACATTTTTACAAGCTTATTGCCAATTTCCTAAATCCAAAGTACGAAGGAGAGAGGATTGGGAGGGGGGGCGAGGGAGAGAGAGTGTCTGAGATACGGAAAGAGAGAGAGTGTTTGGAAAGGAGTGCGGAAAAACAGGCTCGCAGAAGATAAGAAGAATAACTTGGTAAGAGGATAGGCAAACACTTGGGACCGGAATGAAGTCGAGCGCCGGGGTGTCGGGGCTTCGTCGTCGCGACGGAACGTCGGGCCGTCGGAGCTGCGAGACGAGACTGTGTTCGCGGGAGAATTCAATTTAAACGCGACGAATTCAACATTTAGATTCAATTTCATCGAGTCAAAGCAAAACGTACCGCGCCATAGCTTCGCTAGGCGGATTGTTCCGAATTCCGCACGCGCGCGTGCGTTTAATTGTTGTTCACGGCCGACGCGACGGTCGTTGCATAATTCCACCTCTCGAAAAAGAGGAGCCGTGCGTCACGAAAATTCGTCAAGTCGCGCGGAGCCGCAGAGGGAAAGTTTCGCGTGAACGCTAGTTCGTTCGCACCCGGAGAGTACCGACTCGAGCGCGTGGATTTTCGGCAATTTGCATATCCCGAAACCACGCAGAACGCGACGGAGAACGATGGAATGATACATCTGGCAGTAGGAAGTAGCACGCGCAAATGGCGAAAGTAAGCCGTTGCCCGTGCCCATCTTTTGCATGATCGACTCGTCGTTTCTTTCCGAAATTCACGATTGCTGCGTCTTGTGCGCATATCTAATTCGAACAAAAGTACTGTGAGAGACGCGAAGAGATCGTTGCATATTCTTCTTTTACGTCGCGATCCGGTCACTCGTTTCTGGCCAGAGTCTGTTCAATTTTACTAGTTCGTTCGCAAGGCGAGCGACGAGCTGATAATTATTCGCCGCGAGCGATCCTAGTTAACCAGCGGCGTCTCATTTTCGTGGCCAATTTTGCGAGTCGTCGGCGTCGTCGTTTTCGTCGCAACGACAATCGGTTTCGTCGCGTCGGAGAGAAAATCATGGTCGACGTTCTTCGAGGGTTCGAGGCAGATTATTTGAGAAGGCAACAATGACGCGAGGAAAGGGAATGGCCAACAACGGAGTTACGCGGAAACGCGACGAAACGGGGCTGTCGGAGCGGAAATGCTGCTGGAGAAAGAAATGGATACGCGGCGCAAATTAAAGGGACTTCGTTAGGCCGTTGCAATAATTGTTACGCGGGTGCCGCAAAGCCGGTAGAATTCTTTCTCGGATGGGAAAGGGTGGGATGTAAAAAGTTTTGCAACTGGAGGAATGGGAGAGATGAAATTGTTGTCGAATAATGTCCGACAGGATCGAGAGCGCCTTCTGCCTTCTCATTGTGCTGAGCGAGTTCTCTCGCGCGTTACATCTCCATTCGAGAATCGAAGCAGATTCGTTGGAAAGAAACGAGTAAACCGTAGAGACGAGCATTGTGTCTCGGAACGGGAGGAGGAGAAACGAGTAATTACGTTAAACAGAATGGAGAGAGAGAGAGAGAAACGCGGTGAAAGTATATAAGTACGGTCTCTACGAAGTAGAAAATTGTTAATTGTGGAATGACATCGATCGGAGCCGAGACGACGAACTAATGAGAAAATTGGTAGTGGTGAAAGTAGCGAACTACGCGGAAACTGTGGATATACGTGCTGGGTGGAGATTTTCATTGGAAACGAGAAGTATAACCGTTCCGAACGTGGGCACGAGCAGCGGCTCATGTTCTTCGACTCACAGCCAAGAGGAAATTAGTGGCTTATGGTTACCGAAACTCGTTGTTAAAAAATTAGTATTTCTCGCGGTTGCGGGGCAATTAGAGTTGCGCTTTCGCTAATGGTTATGAGAAGATCAGCGCTTAGCTCGTGGTCTGCGAGATTTACGTACGCTCGGCAGCTTTACGATTGTGATTCGTTTCCGTGTTCCGTGTTTCGACGTATTAACGATTGATAGAACAAACGCGGCCGTCGTTACCGAATTACTCGGATTCTGTTCGACAGAAGACCGGCGAGCTCGGTCGCCGAATAATCAGTGGAACTGCAAACGAGATATCAGAACGCGCGGTCCACACTGCCGCTGAAATATTCAAACGCATCACGGATTCGACGTCGAATCTCGTCGGGGAAAGATAATTTGCCGTCGGACAGCAAACACCGACTTTGCTTCTTGGTTTCAGCCGGATAGCTCCCGCGAACCCGAGTAAATACGCTTTCAGGCATTAATAATTAAGGCGGGGTCGGAAAATCCGTCGATAAATCAACGAACGATGATCTTTCACTGAGCCAGCGACGCAGCCCCGAATGGACTTTTCATGCTCTCTCGGTCTGTCTCTCCGTCTCTCTCTCTCTCCCTCTTCACCCCTTACAACATTCATAACGCTTCGTTCGACGGTCTGCCATGCGCCACTCGCGTTCTGCATCGCCGCGAGTAAATATTTTCTTTGGCCGTGAGTGCAACTAGGACAATATACATATACGCTCTATGCAGAGCTTTGCCGGAAAGA
This sequence comes from Ceratina calcarata, assembly GCF_001652005.2. Lineage (NCBI taxonomy): Eukaryota > Metazoa > Arthropoda > Insecta > Hymenoptera > Apidae > Ceratina > Ceratina calcarata. The sequence goes on along the minus strand of NW_017172225.1, from coordinate 1,824,755 downwards.
ACCTTCCGGAAAACCAATGCCGCCGCGATACCTATACGTGACTACGTCGATGCCATCGAGATACCTTGCAACTCGATTGATTCGTCCGAATTATTAATCCTCCTCCGTGCACTACTGACTCGAACGGTGGATGTAAAAACGAAGTCGTGCGTAAACGTTAAATATGGGGACAGTTCTCGCAAGTTTTTCTCTCGGTGTTTCGTTCACTGCCTCCGGGCTTCCTTTCGCAACGCCGTACAACGATGTTCGACCTCGATCTATGGCGGTACACCAGATTCGCGCGGGAGCAGCTACGGAAAATTGCTTAACGGGAAACCAGAAACGGAAGATCTTCATTAAGTAAATATCAACTTCATCCCTTGCTTATATTTGCGGTAGCGATTCGACTTGTTCTCCCAAGTTATCGTGTGATAGATTTTTATGGCAACGAGGTAATTAGCTGCCGGGGGGCGTGATTTAAACGCGGCGTCGTTTCGCGACTCCCGACCACGAAGGGATAAATAAAAACTGTGATGATTAATTAAGGATCGGTTTTCTGGCGGCAACGAATATCTGTAATTAGCGTCGTGTAGGCAAATTTATTCCATAATGCATGTATAATTACGTCGATAATTTTGTAACTGCCACGAATCCCAGTAATATACCGTGGGCGTTTTGCCGCGTTATAGGTATGTACGTAACTATTGAGCGGCTGTACGTTTTCGTTCCTCTTAGTCAAAATTGCGATAACCGATCGTATTCGTGAAAATGAATAAATACGTGGTTTATCATTTATCCATAGCTCGTGCGGGACGATTTAATTTACCAATTATTCGTGAGCATTATACAACTATTCGCGTACGTATATGTGTCTGTACGGTTGAAACAATTTGTCGGTCGTATAACGAAGAGCGGATCTAATTTTCGACGTGGCGTACCGGTAACTCGTTTTATTAGCGAAACTTGACTGAAAGCGAGTTGAAACGGAACGAGGAAATAAAGAGTCGTCGATCGCTTCAGGGAACGATCTATGTGTACCGTGTAATTATTTCGGAGCTGTCGTCCAGTATGTCCAGAAATTCCAGAATGTATACATTGCAAACATTATCCGAACGCGGACGACTAGAGCAATTACTATTGCGTCCAAATAGTATGTAGAAATTATTACAAATATTATATACAAATATTATATACAAATAGTATGTGTCAATTAATCGTAAATTACAGAAAATCGTGCATTAAAAACTAACTCGGAATTCGCGGCGTAGCGACACGGACAGGTAGTTTCGAAGTAAATCGAGATGATCTTCGGACGGGAGTACAGTGTCCCAGGAAACTAATTTCAAACGCATCTGAACTCGCAGTAGCACGACGATGTTGATTGACTATGTGGAGCCGAGGCTGGCCGAGGAATTGACAGCTCGAAGCTTGATTGCTTCAGATAATATCAATATCAAATAATGCGGGCCGATACTTGATTGAACGCGAGCCGATACGCGACAGTTAGAGAAGGCTGATCGGTCCCGAGATTGAAATGGCAAAGCTTTCGACGATAAATACCGGCCGACCCGTCGCCGACGGATAGGTCGTATCGCGACCAGAGCACGGATCACGATTTTTCATCGTTGTCATCGATCGGCAATGGTTTCGATGGTGTCGCGTGAACCTTTTCTCGGCCGCGGAGAACAACGAAACAGGCGTCGATCGGGAGAAGTTGGCTATTCGGGACGTCTTCGTAGGAGGAGAGAAAGTAAAAGGGGGCCGGTGAAACGTCAAAAGTAAGAAGATTGGCGAATGCGAAGAACGGCGAGAGTTCCGAGTAGCAAGTTTCGCTCTCTTCGCGTGTGTCTCGAGTTTGATGTACCGGCGGCGCGGACGCGGCGACCGGTGACTGCGAGCGGAATTAGAATTTAGACCTTTGGCCCCAAGTCTCCACGGTCTCTCTCGTCGACTCTGCTTTTTCCACTGGAGGAACTTGCGCGCGGAACGTCCGACGAATCTTGGATGTCGGACGGATGAGAATTATCCGTTATCCGACGTTACAGGACCGAGCATCGAAAGCCTCCGAAGCGTAATTTGGAAGTTCGGGACGGTAATTTCGCGTTTTAAAACCTGGTCCGGATTTTTCTCTTCCTCCCGTTTTTCGACCTCTTTTTACCCGTACCCGAGCATACTTATTTTTAAAGCGATGCGAATACGCCGTGGCTGCGGCGCGCAGCATCGGAGCGAATCCAGTTAGCGAGTTACCTAATTAGGTTGAAACGGATTTAGAGATAATACCGAGGATCTTCCTGTGTCCCACTCCGCTGATGAATAATGGCGGGTGTCACTCGCCAGAAAATTCCTGTGAGAAAAGGTCAGATACTTATTTTCGTTTTACGCTCCGCGGCTCCTCGAACGCGATTTTCCATCCTTTTAATTAGACCATTATACGTGCACGGGGTTCAGGGAAAGCGGGGAAATTTTCTAGACGAAGGAATATCTATTACGCGTGGAAAAATGTAAATCGACGATCGTTTGGTTGGTCGCTGGCGTATAAACGGTCTCGTGAAACGGCGTTTACGCCGACCTACACGGCGATTCAAACGTCAGACGAATTAGCGTAATCAGGCAAATTGGCGACATCGCTACACTCGAACGGAGTATATAGACAAAGACGAGATCCGAAGCAAAGCAGTTAATTAGCATCAATCTCGTCGGTTAATCTAATAAAGTGACTTTGGATAATCTCTATTAACTCGACTCAATTTTCCTCGACGTTGTACCGCGCTGCAATCATAGCGACATCGTCTCTATTATCTCTGCGCTTAACAAATATTCTCCCTGTTTATTATCTCTGCGTCTCCGTTCTTTTTACGACCTTTAATATCTTTCGCGTATCGCAAAAAGTAAGACGGGCACGAGCGGCACTGTACGCTGTCTTTTTAACGAGCTCTTTGGTCGTCAAACGAGAATTCGTGGCCACTCGCCGCTCACTGCATCTAATTAATATTTCTGCCACGTCCTCCGCGAGGCGTAACTTAAATCGATCTGAGAGAGAGGACGTTCAACCGTTAAGTCGAGAGCACATCCTTCGTTGGCCACGAGAGATAGAGCGGGAGATTTATGGCGTCTATCCCGCGTCGAATAAACGCGAACACGATATTTAACCGGGCCGTATAAATAAATAAAGCCACGGCGTACAGATAGGTGAGTGGCATCGCGTGGAATATATATTTTTCCCTGGACAAAAGGGAGCGAGGGCGGTGCGAGGAAAATATGCGCGGGACTCGAGCAGAGATGGGAGAGAGGAAGAGAAGATTAATCGCGGTCCGCGATCCCCTCAAAGCGGGCCGGGAATAGAGAGCAAATACCGCAGGAACAACCCAGCTAATTTAGTTTTTCATCCCCCAGCGGGCCGGGGCCAGTGCCCGAAATCGGACTCGGGGAGAGGGCTTGACCGGTGCGGAACAATCGAAATTTGCTCCCGCGGAAATGTATTCGCCCCCCGCGCTAATTACGATCGCTATTATCGCGCGTGGAGTCGCGCCGCGTCGGCTCATTTGTTCCGTTTCGTTTCACGCGCTCGTATCGCTGCTGTCCACTATACGCGCCATACGAGAACTCTCTCTCTCCCCTTGTAATTGTTCCGCGAGAACCGACCGACTAATTTCTATAAAACTAATTGAAACGTGTATTATCCCAAGGGGGCCGTAACGTATGTTACCGCATGAATCCGTAAGTACACACGCTCTCTGCGTACGCACGGATATTCATACACGTACGCTCGAGTTTCCCGCGGACGCAAAAATGTACGAACTACTAGCGATAATTGTTAACGCTGTCCTCGCAGGCGTAGAAAAACAGAGATGCTTTTTTCGATAGCCCGCATGGACCAAAACCGATCCGTACACTCTCATCTGCAAATAGTTAACGGTCTCGGTCGTTTACACAGTTAGTTTTTTGCCGTACGGCACTGCGAACGATTTTCAATTGCTTTTGCAAACATTGGCGTTGGGCAGCCGGACTGCGGGAAAAAATGTTGTCACTGTACCTCTCGTCGGTCGCAACGTATTAACGTCAATAACGTTCGCGCGATCGTCGATGGTAAATTGTTGATCTCTCGATCGCCGGTGGAACTCGTTAAGAATTTTTACTTCTTGGACTCGAGCTCACGGTTCCTCGAACCCTTTCGAGATGTTCAATCTGCGCGTTGACGAATGAATCGGTCTTCGCGAGAAACTTTGCCCGCTGTGTCGTTGCGAGGAGAGAAACGGTGGCGAGACGTTCAATCCGAAACGAAAACAGTTTCCTTTACGGGCTAGGGAGGAGTAGTTGGCGAATTGTTCGGAAACTATGCGACGCGACCGATCGTCGAATCCCTCGATCTGAGTCGACGACCGACCGCGTCTTTGCGATTCATCGTCGTTACGATCTGATTCTCGCGGCAGTCGTTGACGCGATGGTAACCACCGCGATCCATCGTTCAGTTTTCTCAGCGGTCTTTTCTCTCGGCCGGCCGGAGACTCGACGATTGTTACGGTCGTCGCGAGCATTCGAAGAAAACGAGAACCGGCAGCTCGCGAGTTTCCTTTCACGTAGCTCGGCCCCTCGACGTTTTAATTAATGCAGTCGCGAGGCTCGTGGACGCGAATACCGCGTCGCAACATTCTCGAGAACTCGTCTCTGAAAAGTCGCTACGAAAACTCCGGGAGGCCTGACCACCGAGAGGAGAGAGAGAGAACAGCTGGGGCGTTTAACCGGTGTAAGTGTCGCGTCGGTGGAGGGAACGGGTCGCGGCGCGAACTCGACGAAGAGGGTAGTCGAGACCGAAAAGTGGCGCGGCTCGTTATGGCGAGAAACGGCCCGTGCGTGCTTGTTTGCCAGTTTGCCACCGTGAGCGGAGATCAACGACATCTCGATGGCAGCAGTGCATGAAAACGTTGTAGGCTAGAGGTAAAAATAAAAAGAAACAGTGAATACGCGCATTCCGTGTAACGAGAAGAGGCTCAACCGTGGCGACGCGGAGAACCGCGAGTCCGACAAGAGAAACGGTTTAACCTTAACAGTTTTCTTTTCCTTTTCCTTCTCCTCGTCCCGTCTTCTTTCGCGGGGAACTGTTTTTGAAGGAGCCGAGACGTTCATTTCGTATGGACCTTTTATTTTTCAGCTTCACCGATCGTAAATCGTAACGAATATGCGTATAGCTACGTGTCACATTATTTCGCGAGGCAAATCACGATCGTAAACCGAGTCATCGATGAAATCACGGCATTCTGCGGAAAAGAGCAAGGAATTAAGTATGGACGATAAGGAACAATGAAACGAACCGCATAATCAGTGGCTCTTAATGAAAAAATGAGAAACGGGTCGGAGAAGAAGAGAATAAAAATTAGAGCCAGAGAAGAAAAAGCCTGCGGTAACAGGTAATTTGGATAAAGCCGATAACGGCGGGGATCCTCCGAGTATAAGCCGAACGAAGTTACTGGAGAACGTGTTTAAAAACCAATTGAAAATGGAGTTTCTTCGTCCTATTCATTTTATCACGGGTGGAAAGAACGCACACAGTTCCAACGTTGTTGAGCCAAAAAATCTTTTTGTCCCGAGGTAGCTTTACGAGGAAACATTAGGAGAAACTCGTACAGTCTCGAATTTAATCTTCTCTTTTGACTATGTCTATGTGTACATAATGTAACGTACATAGCTACGGGCTGTGGCTACGGAGCAACGTGTTCGTACGTTCGCGTGTCGACGCTCTCAGAGATGTCTGCGAACGTAGATGTATGACGTAACTTAATGAGCTGTCGGATTTCCCCTTAGGATTATAAATTGAATCATATCTATCGAAACGAACTGTCTCGCGGTTTCACCAGTCAGTCGATCGTTACGAGGATCACCGGACAGAGAAAGAAAATGTTTGATCCGAGGTACCTTCATTCCGGCTGATAAAATGGAAAGGAACTTTCGTTGGTACGCGACAGAGTCGACGAACGCAGCGGAACACCGAAGACCATTACCGGCGTCGGGCCCAGAAACGGTTTTTACTACTCGCAGTGGAAGGTGCCGTTCACTGGGCGGACGCTCGCTTCTCAGGGAAACGAGCACGACGGGGACAGGGATTCGGATCCGAAACGGAGTCAGGGTTTGCCGATTGAAAAGTCCGACGCGGAGAGTGTGGGATGATACGATTGAAGGAGAGGTAAAGCGACGTGGTCGGGTCGGAATTATGGTAAATCGAGCGAGCGGAACGATTCCGGTCACGAACGGTGTGCGTTCGCGGTTCCTGGACACGGCGACGCGACGGATAGTACATCGCCGCCTCGCCCAGCCTCGCCTCGCCTCTCTGCGAAAATTGAGTTTACGCGGAACTTGCGCCGAGTTTCGTGGGATTTCCGGACCTTCCAAGAACCGAAGGGAGAGAGCGGAGAGTGGAGAGAGCCCCGATTGCTCGAGGATGGCGAGCGAAAAGTTTGCCACGCCGCGACTCGAGCATGGACCGCCGGCCACCACCGCTTTATTTTTCTCTTGCGCTCCGAACGCTCGCTCGCGCCAGCCGCCCCCTTATCCGATTTCGATTCTTGTCCAAAGCCGTTTTACGTTCCCATGGCTGGCAGGAACAGGTTCGATCGAGCAGCCAACTAGTGATTCCATTACTGTGCCGGGAAACTTGGCGAAACGCGATCATTTGCAGTTGATCAACGTGATCTTGCTTATCGTTCGACCTAGGCAACGTCTCCCCCGGGGCTGAACGGGTTTAACGTAACTTTCGCGGTAACCGTGAAACGGAATGGTTAACGATTTCCGGAAGAAGGGCCTGTCAATAAATTCTTTATTTCACGTACGCGCACGAACTCTCTGCGAATCGACGCACCGGCGAGATTCCGATCTTGATCGTCGCGTCGTTTCGAATGCACGTGGAGTACCGACAAATTTACCGTAGCAAAATTGTGAGCGAACGATTAATCGGTTTTCGGCTCACGTTCCTCCGAGAGCTTAGAGCAACGGGAAGGCATCGCGATTATCCGTAACCCACGCGTCACGCCGTACCTACGAGAGAGGAAATACACGACCGGGAGCCACGCGTCGACAGCGGCGGATTATAAAAGCAAATCTTCTCTCCGATCTGGATCCGATCACAAATTCGGTCGCGCAGCGATTACATCGCCTACGATATTACCAACGACCAACGATACGGTCATACTCGCTCGTTCAACAACAACCGCGGTAGTTTTTCTCCTGTTACCTACGCATACATTACCTGTCGCATTATCGCGATACCACCGCCAACGAATTTCTAACGTGATCCGTGTCGACCAAGATCGTCGGGTCGGAAGGTTCGGTTGACGAAGTTCAGTGGAATTTGTAAAATAATCATCGATGTCGTCGGCTATGAACGCGGAGATGGCATCCCTACGACTCGAAAAAGCTTTTCCTCGATTTTACGAGTTCGCGAGGATCACGTTTCACGAATTCGCCTAAGACCGCGAGAAGCGGGCGGTGGAGGGAGCGGAGAGGTGCAGAGGTTGAGGCCGCATTTACTATAGCAAAATACCGTATGCATTATGCATGGAGGCGACTCGCGAGCTCGTGCCAAGTGTGCCCTCGTGACTGCGTGGCGACTGCATGTAATTTAATTTAACGGCACGTCGTAAGAAACCTCGCCGCCGAACCGTGGGTAGGCATCGTTTGTTTCCGATAGTGAACCGGCCTGTCGTACGATATTTTCAATTCCGTTTCCTCTTGCCCGCGCGTTCCGTCCGCGAGATCGTTAATTTGTCAAAATATTTTTTACCAACTCCACGGGCCGGTGGATCGAGCAAAATCGTATTAACATTGCGAGACGAGCGACGAGCAGCGAGAACGCGACGGAGACAAAAGACGGTTGAAAAGAAACTTGAGGGAGTATAGCTTCTCGGGGTTAACGACATACCGACGCAACGGGGGAAGGTCTATTGGATTTGCAAACTTGCCGAAGCTTTCGTACACGTCGTCGTGCAGCTCGAAATCTCGCCATAGCTCGCTTCCTCGGCAACGAGATTTCGATGAAACGGTAGTAGGGTGAGAGAAGACTCCGACTCAGAGCCCTGTAAGAGATTCCTAAGTAGAATAAGCTGTCCTATCGTGTGAAAAGTAGGTTTCGTCCTGCTTCGCGTCCCGTCGCTTTCCTTCTCTCTCTTCCGCTTTTCGGATCATCGTCGTCCGTTTATGCCCGTTACTCGTCGACGGCTCGCGATTTATTTCGTTTGAAAAACGGCCATCGTTCGAATCAGCTTCGCCTCTCGCTCGGCTAATAAATAATTACGCGAGGTCAATCGCGGCCGATCGATGGCTCGCCGCGCGTTTCCACTAATTTCTTCGGAGTCTGTGCCTCTCGTAAATCCTCTGTCGTCGCCATTTTCCAACCATCCGGCATTCCGAGCTTCCTCTTCCCGGCGCAGAGAACGATGATACTTTATTTTCCCGTGCGTTTGCGGCTTTGCAATTAATTACCTAGGCTCTCGTCGTCGTCCCGGCCCCGGCGCCCCTTTTTCAATTTCCTAGAAACGCGAATTTCCTCCTTGTTCGACCCGCAGGACATTAGTCGTAATAATGCTGATAGAAAAGTTGAGACCGTTTCTGGCCGAGCTCCGTTTATAATAATGAATCCGGCCTGGTAATATTTTTAATTCCGCGAAAGAGTACTCTTTTAATTCCATGCTCGGCAACGAGAACCGTCTCTCCTTGTGGCTGACGCGAGATGGGAGAGACTTACATTATTTTACGCGAAGGCGCTTGGCGGAAACAATTCGTTCCCGAACGATGGGTAAACGCGATGGAACGAGGAACAGTGGGTGGGGGATAGGTTTCAGTTAACGCCGACGATTTTCGTTTACACAGCTGAAATCAACTTGACGGACGTCACACGGTGACGTTGAAATGTCAATCCCGCTGCGCGTACGGATTCTCTTGGTGTGTGCGAACGCGGCGTATTTACTTGTCGGAAGATTACGCAGAGCCGCATCAATGGTAAAACGGGAGCAAGAGAATTGCTAATCGGCGTCGTCTGACGCCGCTAAATAATTTCTCTAGCGTTCCGTACTGCCTGCCTCTCGCCAGTCCCTCCAAACGTCTCGACGACTTTGTGAATCAGCGAGCGAGCGCACACACCTGCTGTTCAATTAATTACAGACGTTCGTTGGAAAACAATCGTCGAAATCACAGAAGCGAATTCGTATGGAGGTTAATTATATATATCTCGTGTGGCGACGTGCTTGTCTATCAGCATCGCGCTGTATTATCCACGTAACGAATACGTTCTTGTAAGGAGAATAGCTCGTACGTTTCGTACGTAGGCCGACTCGAGAGCATCGACATATAGCAGACCGAAGAAACGATAGTAGAAAAACAGAGAAAGAGAATTATATACGCCAGAGGTGGGGAACGTACGGCCTCCGTGAGTTTCTTGTGCGGCTTCCTTCTACAGTTGCAAATGTTATTTTTATTTTAATGTGTCCAATTACTTTCAAGCGAGGAAAGCAAATATCCTACTAACTTAAAATTTCTCTGTTTTTAATTCTATTGTTTCCACTTACAAACTCAGCCACCACTAACGCGGTCTATTTTTATATGTCTGTGGTCGAAGCGACGGGCTCGTATGACCGACGAATCGCGATTGAAATGAGCGGACCGTCTGAAACAAATTCTGCGCGATGGACACACCAGTTCTCGAATGAGAATCTCGTCCGCGCGATTGATCCGCGATATCCAACGACCATACTTTTCAGCTGTATTTTTGCCCTTCGATAATATAATAGTGAGACCGCATCTGCGTTTGGCCGGCAGATTTCGAACGATCTCATCCAATTCTAGGATACCGCGGCTTCGAGATCCTCGATCCGTGGGTTCATTCTTATTCTTATTCGAGTCGCGGGACCGGAATCGAAACCGACGACGGGAACGAATCGAAGAAAGGAAAATAATAATCTCTTTTCCAATTCCCGGCGAGGTTTTCGCCAAGTGCGCTACTTGTCGGAACAATTTTTGCTCTAACCAGCGCGACGGGGAACGAGGACGAGAAGTCTCGATGACTTAGCGAGAGAAAATGAAAATAGTCGCGGGAGTGGGACGCGGGGCTTTAAGCAGGGACAAGGACACGGAGAGAAGTGAGACTACGCGGCGGAGTTAACGGGAAGAAAGCGGTGGGAAAAGTTTTCCGCGAAACGAAATGACAACGGAGTAAACGAACGGAGCAGAAGAACCAGTGGTAGAAATCAACGAATACGGAGACGGTAGTCGGAGAAAAGGAATTCTCGCGAACGGGAACAACTATCGGGAGAACTGGTCCGCGGCATATCTTCGTAAACTCATTTTTCTCGTAACCCTTGCGTACCATCCGCCTACGCGTACACGTTGCAACGTACATCTTATCGGTCCTTCGCTGGCGAAGCTGAAAGGTTAAAAAAATGGAGAAGACTGTCGCTCGATCGTCTTTCATCTCCTACTGGTTTTCTTCCTGTTTAGACGTTCTCCTGCCTCTGCATACGTTTCGCCGACTTATTTCCCTCTTTCACGTCCGAATTCGAAGTTTGAATGCTCGGTTCGATTCAACGCGATCGATCAAGCCAAGAGTTTAATGGGTTAACGCGACAACGTTCGCAGGAAAAGTTGAAGTTCGACGCGCGTAATGCCACGTGGCCCGGTAGCGGTGCTATCTATAGATTCGAGCCACGTATCTATAACGTAGCATCGATCGCGAATGTGGTTCGCGAAATCGAAATACAGCCACGCGGTTGGATAACGTTTTTACTCGGTTCGCGTGTGCGAACGCGAGAGCGAGGAGAGCGGGTAATTGGACGTATACGAGATGACCCAGTACCCGGTACGCGAGATAGGTTCCACGTGGAAATGAGAACGGCCGAGATAAATCGATCGCAGCCGCGTGCATGCTCGCAAAAGAACGACCGACAAGAATACGTCCGTTTGTTCGACGTAAAATTTGTCGAGGTGTACACTCGCCGTTCGAGTACGTCCGTCCATTTAGATTTCGACCCGTTCCTCGATGTTTCGACGCCGAATCGAACGTACGAGCAGCTGACCGCGAGAACTACCGGTGTTACCAATTCCCTGAACGACGTAAACGCGAGGTTTCGTAGTCACGGATATAAGAGATCGATCGATCCCGCATCGTCGGTGCTGCGTGGTCGGCATCGTTACTTAGCTACCTACGACCTACGTCGACGTCAACGTCCTCTCTCGTTTCGTTCGTCCGTCCGTCCCGCTGGCCGTGACGATACCGAAACGATCGCCGGGAACCGTATCGTGGCACACATTTTACATAAACGCCGCTGATTTCCGTTACCGACGCCACACCGCGTATGAATCTGACGCCCACGATCTACAACCGATAGACACTCAGTTCGATCGTGTTCGATGCCATCGAGAATCGGACTCGATTTCGCGGCGCTTTTGCACTACAATGTTTTTCAAATACCTGAAATACGAAGCAAGGGGCGGGCAGGATTTGTCGAATCGGACATGTTCGAATACGTTGTGCAGCATTAATTATTGCAATCGCGTGAAATTTACGACAAATATTTTTAGGGTTGCTTTTCGATTGCTGTCTAAGTATCGTTGGTGAAGAGGATCGTATAGGACGTTATTTGTAGGCGGTAGCGGTATATAATTCTGTGTGCAGATTTGTCGATTGAAATTTGTATAGAATTTCCATTTATCGTAAAATCGATGAATAACGAGCGGGAGAGCGGTAATAGGGAAGGTGAAATGGTCGCTTAGGACACGAACGTTCGAACTTGAACGAATTCTAACAGTGTACGGCTGTACGTGGAGTCCCGAGGAAACTGCCGATATGAATTCGCAACACGTATGAGAACGAGGGCGGGCTTAAGAAGACGCCGCCGAGCCGAAAGATCCGGTTTACGAATCAAAGAACAATTGCTCCCGAAGAGCCAAGTTTTTCAATCCAATTCTCGTTTCGTCCGTACCTTCTTCGGATTCAATTAATTTCTAAGTAGCCCCGCGTCTGAACGGAGTTCCCGAATCCAATTCGTTCTCGAGACCGACGCTCTACGCGTGTACGAATCTCTGCGGTGAGCGACCACTTAAATCTTGCACGGCCAACGAGCCGATCTCGTTTTCGGACAACTCGACTCGGCGATTCGTAACAACGTGGTCATTCGAGGCACGCGTGTGTGTCGCGGGTCGGTCAATTTCGAAGATCGGCGCGTCACGCAATAACGAGGACACCTCCAGGAATGATCGATAATACGCGTATCTAGGGAATGCATCGGTATTCCCTCCGCTGCCTGCCACCCGTTGTCTGTCACCCGTTACCCGCGTCTCTCTCGTCCGCGACGTGAATCGATCCGCATCGGGACGCTTCACGGTTTTATCAGATACGTCTCGTTTCGTCTCATTTCGTCCGTGCTTTTGTCGACGAACGTTGCGTAACGTCGGTTAACCGGACGAGACTTTGGGTCTTTTTTTGGGAGCGAGCCGCGGTCGAGGTTTTCAGGAATTGGAGAAATCTCGTGTAAAGCACGCAGAGAGCTCCACGAGCATTTATCTTACGCGAGTATTTCGCGTACGGGCCTTTCATGGCTGCGGAGTAATTATTTTGAACGAGCTCCTCGTGCATACGGGAAAAGTACGTGACACTTATCGTTGACAGTAGGTAGAATTCAAATGGAACTCAATTGTGCGTATCCGTCTACCCATACCCACGGTATCAGAAATGGAAATTTCTCAACGAGTCTCTCTGTCGCAAGCGTTATTCCTCATGTAAGAACGTCAACTATTTCATAAGCCGAGAAAGGGTGCCTTTTCGCTCTACCTCCGCTCTTATTGTTGGCAGGAATTTTTAATGAATTTCAGTCGTAAAGAGCAGAACCCGGTACGATATTTGGATGACAACGTATCTCCGTGGTTTGCGACTGGATTTCTCGCTGTTCCATCTACGTCCCGATTTAACAACTATCGGTTCGGCGGTCGACGCGGTATTTAGGTATCTCAGGTAGCTTCTCGTTGCCTTATTGAAATATTCGCAATACTCGCGTCCTGTCGACGGTATGGCTGCATCCCTTACTTTACCTTTCATATCGTGTCAAGCTGCGGTGGCTGACGGTACAATAAGGTATCGAATGACGTTTGCGTGAGCCCAACCCCTCGCCTCGTGCCAAGGTAGACCAGCGGCAGACGTCAGGTCCGTGTGGCACTAATTGCGATTCCGAATATTCAGAAGCTGGCGTGGCGCGAACGGGAATACAATACATATTTCCCTTGTCGCCCAGACCACGCTTTCATTAAGCGCGTGTTCACGTAATACCTAATAGCTGCCAGCGGTCGCTCCTCGTCGTGCCTTGCGTTACACGAAGTTCTCGAAAAATCGGTAAACGTTGCTCGAATTGCTACGTTAGAAGTTCAATTAACGGCGGTTACATTTGCCAAATAAAGTGGTATTTCCACGAGATGAAAAGGTCGCGCATCTCGGAGGGTTTTTTTTCATGCGAAATTAAACCGCACCAAGGCCGTCGACAAATTCTTTTTAATAACGACCGGCGCCCGAGGAATGCTTTTGACGAGTTTAGCGTCCGAGCCTGGCAGAATTTCCGTGACCGGGGAATTCTGCAAGATGCATTAACGCTCGTGCTAATTAATACGTGTCTCCGGTAACGCTGATCTTATCTCAGCCCCCCGAATCTCCCGCAAACACTTAGAACTGCGCCAATAATCCGAGATCCAATCGTGAGTCGAATGAAACGTAGATCTCGCGCGAACCTCGGTTAGATACGAGGTTGTAGCTGCACGCTTCGAGACCCAGATACATACGTATCTACGTACCTCCGCTCCGAAAGCCGTGTAGTTTCAAAGAAAACCAGATACTCCCGCGGCAGTATCAACTCGCGTTAGCGAAACTTTCAGTTCCGAACAGGTGTACGTAGCACCCTATCTAACGTCCGACAGCCGACCGGGGAGTAGATTGGCGAGAAACGAGGCGAGGGGAAATTCGAAACACCTATCGCTTCTATTAGACGCCATGCGCCGCGGCGTTCGGCGAAGATCGCCGGGAAATAGAGGTGTTCCCGGTGTAGATGCACGGGGGACGGTGTTTCGGGCAAAATCTAATTCAACAGTCGAGAGAGAAGCGACGTTCTTTCCGTTCAATGGAGGAAACGCGTCACGTGCCGGGAAAACGGGTCAAAGAAAATCGTGCGCTCTCACGCGTTACGTAAACAGCCCGCGAACTGAGTGGAGGTATGGATAGGAACAATTTGATCCGATTGACCGAGGCGGGCGAGAAGGGCGCACGGGTAACTCGAGCCACGTCGGGGATCGTGTGCGGAGCGTCGGAGAAGGTTTCCAAGGGTATACACGCTCGAATAAAATATGTATAGACGTCGTTGGCGCTTGCGAGAAAAGCTTTAACCATCGCGTCGGTTCCAAGGGGAAGTTTCGAGCCGTCTTATGCTCCGCTCCGATCCGAACCGAGTTCCGTCGGGCTTCCTTCTCGCGAAAGGCTCGCGAACGAACGAAAACGACGGGAGTCAGGATCTGGGGGTTGGGGGACTACGTTTCGAGGACGCCCGTGCCCCGGTGAGTTCGAAACTCTTAACTGGAAGAGGCCTTCCTACCGCGATCGACCAAAAGCAGTTTCGTAACGCGGCGCGCCGGAACTCGCCAGACCGGAAACATCGATCGCGCGGCCTGAAAAAACGTTTACAAGCGCGTGCCGCTTCCGGCGAGTTTCGAGCGCGAGAAACTTTCTTCGAAGCCAGATGTTCTACACAGCGTCTGCGGAACGGATTAATAGGAAGCTGCCTCGCACGGTGTCTCTCTCCACGAAGTACCGACAGTCCTGTAAGATCCTTAAACGCGAGGTTAAAGGTACGCGGTGGAACACCCAACGATTATAATGACCAAACTCACGCCCGCAATTATCGATCCGCCGATTACTCGTGGGTCGAATTTGCATTCGCCCAGGTAATCCCGGGACAAAGTCGTCGGCGAACGCTTGGAACTTTAAAGCTTTCGAAGCGCTGGCGAACGCTAACATTGCGCAGCACCGCGCTCCGTTGGCTTTCGCGTGGCTAAGTACTCGCGTACGTAATACCGGTGGAAAACGATAAATACCGCAGTAAGGACGACTCGAAACTCGCTCTCGCTGTCTACGCTCCAACGATGATTCCGCGTCTCGGGAACAAATAACACGTTGCTTGCGTCCGTCTGAATGAAATATTCGTACGAGCTCGAGTTTTCGCAAATGAATTTCCCCTTTGATCGCGAACCGTTCGTTTTCACCGAAACGAAGAAACGGTGCGGTCTATTCTCGAATCGATACCCATCCACGGCTATTTTACTTATTCGCGTTTGGAGGAACTGCAGAGATTAAACTCGAGCGTCGACGCATTTCGGATCGACGATGAAATGAAAATGGTTCGACCGTACCGATCCCATCGTCCAAACCGCGTTTCCAGATTCTATTTCGTTCCAGTATATTGGCCGAAGGGACTGCGAAAAAATATAATTAGATTCTAACGCATCGTGGGACACAGACGCAGACGTTCCTCGTTCCATCGAACCAATTCGCGGACCTCGTTTCCAGTGCCAATCCATTCTCGCCTACGCGATGATTCTCGTTCGAGCTGCTCGTCACCGGATACTGTGTCCTTTTCGCGTTTCTCTCTCGTTTCTTTCGCCAGTGCCGGGCGGGCACAGCTACAATTTAATTGTCCGTTCGAATCGAAACAGACGGTGCGAGTATAGAGAATATTTCACGATTTTATCGTTAACCCCTTCGCTGCCATTACCACCCACCGTCCGTCGCCTGCTAGAATATTCCTCGGAAAAATTTGATTATCGGGAGTTCGAGTTTTGAAAGGTTAACGCTTGAACGAAACAATTACCCGATCGAAGTAACCTAATTTTACCGTGGGACGGAACTCGGTCCGAGGAGAAGATAAAACAACGAGGGAAGATACGGGAGATATTTTTAGCGAGCGTGCAGCAGCGACGGAGGAGCGAGAGAACGCGAAGAAAGCTAATTAACGCGGGGAGTCAGACGTTTTCACTCGGACCCGGTTGTATTTTGCATTCGACGTGCGTACGGCGCTGCACCCTCCTGCCGCTTTTATTCTCCCCCCCCTCTCCAGTTATTCAGTCCCTTTTTCTTTATTCTCCTCTGGCGACGCGACACGTTCCCTTCTTCCACTCTTCCCTTTCTGAAAAACCACTTTTCCTCCCGTCTCGCGGTTTCCGACTGTCTACTCTCCGCGTTTATGGTCGAACGCCGAGCACGAGTTTTCTCGCTTTTCCGTAAATAGTTTCCAGCCGCCGTCGTGTAAATGGGAAGACCGCTCGGGCACGAGGAGAGGGAAAGATACGCGGCGTAACGGCGAGATACGCGTTTTGCGGCGGTGGAGGTCGTAAATCGCATCAAATTTCAGCAACAGCACGGGTTGCAGCCTCGCTCTGCGTAGGATGGCTCGTTCACCGACGAAATTAGCCCCGGTACCCGAAACGTTCCTACGGCCGCTCCGCGCGTAATCGACGCTGCCTCTTCTTTCTTCGCATTTCGGAAATCGTCGACCCTTCGGTTTAAACCGACTTTTCTGTTTCCGTATCGTCCAAAGAATCGTTGAACGATAGCAATTTTCATTCAAATCGTTCGTTGTTGTCTGATCGAGGCCGATATTAATGGCCGACATCGGAGGTGCGATATCCGATCAGATCCCATGTTTATATCTCGCGACGGGAAAAACGAAGAAAAATACGCCGTGTACGTAAAAGGCTCTCCGTCGCGAGAGCTTCCCGAGGGAGAAGCACCGGGAGTCGCCATTACACGTTCCAGACGCCTAACGTTATTTTTCCCTTTCCTTTCCTTCCCACTGTCTCTCTCTTCCACCCCCCGGCTTGTATCTTCTTGTTCTCTCGCCACGGCACGCAATTTTCCGCGTCCCTCGGAACGTTACGAGATCCCGAGGTTACAAGGCTAATGCAACATCCTTTTTGCCTTTATCTCTCCTCGCGTTCTATTTTCTATTTCAAATTTTTCCCCGTCTTCCTTTTCCCTCGGTCTCCGCGGAGATAAGAAAAAACAGAGGCGGAGGAAGAGGTCGTTGAAAGGGCATGAAAACGTTCGCGGTACGAAATTAGAGGGAGGCACGCGATAATTAGAGAGGGGTAAAGGTGCGTGGAAACGAGGAAAAGGGTAAAAAGTATCGTATCGCTGCCCGTAGTCGGCTAATGCGCGAGATACATTTTTATGCGAAAAATGAAAACGTGGCTCGTCGACGCGGCTGTAACGTTAACGAGCTCGCGTCTCGTCTAGACTCGTCGTCGTCGGCTGCGGCGGTAGATATTCTTGCGCCGCTGCTCCCTTTGTGACCTCGACGATGGTGCTTCATTCTCGACGTTTAGGTTTCTCGTCTTGCGACCGCGACGAGCCGGACTTTGAATCTGCTCCTTCGCTCGAGTACGATTCGTTAGCGGCCGGCGTTTCGAGTGTCTCATCGTCCGCGCACCGCTCTTCTTCGCAAATTATATATTCCCGGATTCGATTCCCTTCGTTACACCCTCGGTCCGTCCCGAGATACGAACGCGCACCAACGCGAATAACTTCCCGTCGCGCATATTTACGACCCCCCCGTTCATCTTTCACCGTTTTAATTCCGAGAGTCGCGCTCGCCTGCCGGAGGATTAACGAACCCGTGTTTCCTTGTTCCAGGTGAGTCTCTCGGAGACGGCGGTATCTACGACCAGCACCACTGCGTACCGTAAGGAGACGAGTACGTGAGTAACATCTTGCCGTTGCGTATCACGTTTATTACCATTACTATTACTATGCTTCTTACCCGTGTAATATAATGGCCGGAGACTCGAGAAATATCACGGTGTCGGCTAGAACGCCTTCCTAATTGAGCCGAGCAGTGAAGCTCGTAATATCGCTGCGTAGCCGCGTCTACCCTACTACGTGCCACCTCTGTCCCTGACTCTCCGCTCGCCCAATGTAATTAGCTTGAGTAACGAGCGCATCCGTTACGTATCGTTGCGCGTAACGAGCGTATCGTTTTCAATGATACCGGACACGCGCCGACCTAATCGTTCATATATTTCCCGCAACGTTGTACCTAATTGGTAAACGCGTCGCTTCGTAGTTAATTGTTAGTCGATTCGGAAAAAGCGAAATTACCTGCATGTAAGAGCAGAAGAAAGCAGAGCAGAGGTGGAGAATTGACAATTCTTTTAGAGGAGCATGGGAAACGAACGCAACGCGGGGAGAACGATGATAATGGTAACAAAACAGACTGAAAATACGAAAACATGTTTGTCGTTGTTTCAACACTTGTTCACTGAATAAAAATGCTCGCGGTATAGAAAGAATTACACGCTAAGCTTCCGTCTTCCTCTCGTCGCTGCCCATCGCCCCTCTCTCTCTGTTATCGCGAATCGACAAAATATTTGACGTTCCACCTCGATTCCCTTGATATTTCCCAAAGATCTCTCGATGATCCTGATACCTGGATGAACACGGTGGAAAAACGAGCGCAGCGGGTCCAGTTTTTCTGATAAACGGTCGGTCCGCGGTTGATTAATCGTTCGATGTCGTAACGCGCTCTTCTTTTTCTCTCCGTTGTTTTATCTCTCCTCGTCTTCGTTCCTTTTACCTCCCTCTCGATCGATGCGAACCTCTCGCGACGGGAGGAGAACAAAGTGTACTTTAATTTGGCCGGCAGGCGAAAAAAAAATTCATTTCTCGAGTCGTTGCCAAACGCCCGCTATCTCACCGGCTCCCCCGCGATTTATGAAGCAGCCTCTATCAAAATGATTTATCGCGAATGAGTCTTATCAGTGGCCGAGCTAAGATTTCCGACTTACTAACTTTTTAACGCGGCGGTCACGTGTCCGGCAGCCGAGATGATCGGCCATCACGTGTAACACCGATGGAACGCCGATTGCTCAACACGTATAATTGCTCGTCGCGATACGATCGCGATAGCCGTGCGATTTGAATATAACAAGGAAACGCGAATCGTTTGTTATTTGCTCGTCGCGGACCTTGAAACGCAGTCGACGGTGATCATCGTCGCCTTTCGATCGACGTTTTTCCGCGTTCCCGTTAATGAGCCCGTACGATGGGTTGGATAACGATACCTCTATTTTTCTTTTATCCTTCGATGTTTTTCGATCGTAATCGGACGCGAATCGCGGACTCGAATAGCCTGCCAATTAATTTTCGGTCCGTACAGAATCACGAGGTTATCTCGTAACAGACTATTATCTATCACTGCGTTGTATCCATTTAACAATCATGAAACTATTCCGTATTTGGAAACTACGTATCTGCCGTTAACAAATAAACACGGTTAATAATGGTTCGACGAAATGATTAACGAGTAAATTGAATGTCGGTACCTACGAATGCGGCACAATACAGTGTAAAATATAGATAGGCGAATGTTTCGAAACTTTTGTAGACGGGAACAACCAATTACTTGGTCGTAATAAGAAAATTTCACATCGGAAGTCGGGCAAAAGGGTCCGCCGGCCGTGTAATCAAAGTACCAGGTAAAGTTCGTTTCGCTTCGGAACGACGTTGTTATCTCGGCGAAAAGATTAATAATGAATTTTATGGAGTCACCGGAAGCTCGTCAGAATCTTGTTATCGCGATTCGTAGCTCGAATGTGAAACTTGCCGATTCCAGTTAGATCCGATCGCGACAGCGCGAAGGAGAAACGACGGGAAAACCCCGTTTCGTCCGCTACATCGAGAAACGAAGGACGGTGAATGGAGATAACCGCGTATTTTGTATACTTAACGCGTGATGCACATTACGCAGTTTCATAACATCGTTCTTTGTTCCTCTCCTCTCTTATTTCATCGTTTCAGCTCCGTTCTTTGCCAGTGTTCGCTCTCGACGTAATCGTTCAGATGAAATTTAGTGTCCCACCGTCGAATCGAACTGACCAGCCGCTCCGTCGACTCTGTCGGATTCGCACGCGTTACAAAAAAATCCGGAAAATATCTAGGCGACGGTTCTATTTCCGGTGCGTCGTCGTCGTCACGGCTCTAGGATCGCAAATTCTCTTTTCCCGCGATAGAAAATTTGCAGCGCGCGCGCTCTTCGTAGTCGAGCTTATACCACACCGAACCAAGCCAGACTAGGCTAGGTTCCATGGAGTTTCCTCTGCAGCCAGGGCTTTCCTTAATGCTCGATTTTTCACCGGAAAAATCGGCGGACAGTTGATGCGTCGTAAACTAACCAACTTATTGGGGTTCTCTCCTCTATCCGGGGTAAAGCGCGAAATACCGTGCCACGCGCAGAGGTTGCTTTCGTCGAAAACTGTCGTTTCGAAGTATCAGCTCTCGCGTATGAAGTTTTTCGTATCCCATCTCTTTGACTCCTCTGTTCCGCCTTCCGTTTTCCAAACGAAATTAAACTGCGCAATACCCATATCGATTTTCGTCCACTTTTTTACACACACAGGTTAATTATTGAATTAATTTTATAAACTCGATGTCATCGGTAGTAGCGACAAGAAAATTCGTTTTTGACCCTCCTGATCGAATTTCTCGCCCGGCGTGTCAAAAAATAGTATGTGCACCACGGACACAAAGGGCATTTTGTCACTCGCCAGTTACCAGTGCCAGTGCTAGAATGCCCTATTTTGCGCCCTAGGTACACAATGTACTATAGCGTCGACGGTGTCGATTTCGTCCCGCTTGAATTTACTTACAGAGTACCCGAACAAGCCAGAGGCCGAGTTTTTAATTAGCATTCGCAAAGGACTTCTAGTTTCTTTCCGCTTTTCAATAGCCGTCGGTTTGTATCATAAATTCATGAAAAGTGGCGAAACTTCGTTTCAGAGATTACCGGGTCCTGCAAAATTCAGGCAACTGCCCCGTTCAACTTTTCATTACTTCACCTGGGACCCTTGCCTCTATTCTCAGAGATACTCTCTCTGAGAGAAAAATTAGTGATACTTTTATTATCAATTTTTCTAGCTGAAACTCTTCTTAAGTAACGTCGACTTTAATCATCGTTTAACGAACGGGGAGCTAAGTGTCCGATTTTTCTCGTACGACGACCGCAGGGCCGAATAAGTTACGATAACACGTGCCGCGAGATAGACGTAATACGGGACGCGTTTCGTTAAAGGGAAAACCCGGCGGTTTTCGAGGGCAAACGAACGAGAAGTTATTTCAGACGCTTTCGTCGCCCGCATCCAGTATCAGTATTACTGTACGCTGTACGGGAAAGGAAACTAAAAAGAGGTCAACGAGAAAGTAGAAAAGTGCTGCGTCCTACATCTTGAGGTCTCGCGCTACTTAGTTCGCGCCGCGGCGGGACTCGCGTAATAAAAATTCAACTTACCCCGGTCGCGACCGGGATTTCCGTGCTCCGGAGTCGACCCGAGTTACCAGAGTTTCAGATCGGCGACTGAAAACTGTTCGGAATAATTTTCCGCGTGCAGAAACTCTCGCCGATCGCAACGGTCGAATCGGTGCCGCGTCCGGAAGAAAGTGGTTTCGGGTCATTACTCGCGCGGTAAAATGGACGTCCGTTTCATGAAATTACCGAAACAGTTTAGAGTCAAGTTCGTGTTCAGTTTATGCATCGTATTAGAATCGAGCTCCGAGGAAAGCAATCGAGACGATTCCATGGCTTACGAAAAAGCTTTCAGCTAATTAGTATTCGGCGTGCCGCTCTCCACCCTTACGCGCGAAACCGTGCCAATTGAAACGGATTTTGCTCTCGTTGTAACAATGCGCGAAAGCGTTATTAAAGCTGTAGAGGAGCTGCGCGATGGTTTACGCGTCCCCTCTAAAACCTTTAGATACGTACCTATACAGGTTGATTCGACTTTCCACGATGTTGTACAGCCGTTCCTCGTCGTCGTCGTCGTCGTCGTCGTTCTTTTGTTCTCGCTGTAACAATCGGTTTTCGTTAACACCGAAAGCTCTCGTTATTACGGGAGAATTAATCACACGGGAATACCATTTCAGATAATATATTGATTCGGTAGCGAATTTATTATAGAGAGTTTGTCACGCAACATTATATCAAATCCGTTACGCGAAATATGTTAATTAATTGAATCAGCCACGGACGATTTTTCCGTTTTCGGTGAATTTAATCCCATCCGTTGGAACAGCGGAATAAATCGATGAACGTGTCGTGTTTGTTGTAATGATGAAAAATTAAGATGCACATGCATATTTACTCCTGTAATTAATTTTCGTTTGACAAAGGGCAAATTGAAACGGCGAATGTAAATATTTATACGAAGGATTGAAACAATATTTTAGCCGGCTCGAGTGCTCGTCCAGCGAATTAATCGGAGCGCGGAACGTGACTCGAAATTATGGCGAACACGTCGTACGCTCGGCCACGAGTTTAAGAATACTTTTGTAAAGAATCTGTTGAACGGCGGACGAGTTTCGAGTCGTGGATGCGTTACGAGATGGTGGGAATAATTGTAAGGGCAACGGGAGAAGCTGATACGTAGCTACCGTGATTCGTCGATGAGTACGTGAGGTTCTTGTGCAACGATGAGAGTGAGGGTAAAGAAGGAATGCCAAGGAATTCAATATCTGGAACGATCTCGCCAGTTGAAGTGTCATCGTCTTTTATAGAAACCGCGTGTATAGAACGAGCTTGGGAGGGCGAAGGGCTTTAAAGATCGCGTGGCTCCTTTGATGCCACGTTATATCTCGTTCCAGCGTGCAATAACTACGCGAGCTTTCCTTTGTTATCTGACCCTGAAACCAGACTACCATTTCCGAACGGATGATCAATTAAATTAATCTCGCTCGCGCGTACGCCGGATTCATGGAACGCGGCGACGAGCAGCCAGATTCTGCAAGCCGAGCCGTTCTCGAACTCCGTTAGCAATTTCTTTCCAGATTCGTTACAGTCCGTCTGAACTTGAAACCCCAGCAATTCTTGCATCGTCACAAACAGTTAGACAGTGCTGATAAATGGTCGAACAGAGAACATCGAGCGCATACTGTCTAATCGTGACTGATGCGACGATGAGCCTGCGATTCGTTTGGGTTCCGTACACGCGAGAACGTGTACGATAGAGGCGGACAGGAGATAGGCAACGATCTCGAGTTTGGCGGTGCAGCGACTCGTGCCGGAGGCAGCCAAAAGTCAATTAAGACGAAAACCATAGATCGCCGTGCGGGGGTGTGTGGGAACGGAGGAAGGAGGAACGTCGGTGAAAGGAAGGGAGGTGAACGGTGCTCGTGACACCGACGTGTGACGCACTTAACGCGGCTGCGATAGACCCAGCACCGCGCGTCGCGGAATCCTTTGTCGTTCCTCGATTGAAGCGATGAACAGTTGATCGCGGCGGGTGTGCAACTATAATCGAGCAATCGAGCAGGTGAACGAGAGCACGTAGCGAATAACGGGGGTGACTTCGCGCCCCGTTTACCCCGTGCGAGCAACAGGTACAGAGACGCGCAAAAGTTTTTGAACGTATTAACTCCGTTCCCTCGATCTTTCGCTCGCTTCCCGTACACGCGTGAAACACGCGGTTTCCTTTCCACAAAAATTCAAACGAAATTTATCTCTGTCTATTGTAGAATACACAGGAAAGACAGCGCGCGGAGACTAGTAGTACGACCTCGCATGAGTCAGCCTGCTCTCTATTCCCGGCGTAAAGCGTTTTCTCGCACGTAGCTCGACGACTTTTAAAATACTTGATCAATGTCAATTTGTATGGAACTGTCAGGCTTCCGTAGCCGGCCCGTTTTCTCCGAAATTAAATAAGCGATACATACAGGTAGGTAGTAAATGCCTCGCAACTATCATCACTTATTTCATTTCAGAGAGAGCGGTTCGCTGCAGAATCCTGGTCTAAAATACGAAAACTTGTGAACGCCGCTTTCGGTCATATTCGGTGAAACTATCCAATCGTCACGTCTGAACGCGCTGTTACAATGCGTGGTTTAAGAATGTATAGGCTAAATGATGCTACCATGTTGAATTTGTTATTGTAGATTCCTATTACTANATTGTTCTTCCGATGTCTGATTTCTTTTTAATTATAGGAAATGCGTTTTTCTAAGGTACATAAACTTTTGGGATTGACTGTATAGCCAATACATCCTTAAGCGATCCTTGCAAGACGCGTACAGACATTATGTCGCGCGGTGAACATGACACTGATAATAAATTCTTAGTATTCAGTCGTACATCACGAACCGCGCGCAGAGTCGCTCGAGACCTGAACCAATTATGAGTTCGGGCGAAGTACCTCCTATTCGAACGATTTTCCTCGGCCCGGTCGACTCTACTCGATCGATTTAATCCATCTAATTGGATCAACGTGACTCGGAGTCGCCGCGACATTGTCGTCGCGGATCGCCGGCGACTGCTACCCGTGAATTATCGTGGCATGGAACAATTTCGTAATGGAAGTTCGCGATGTTTTCCGCGGTCGGCTTTGACGAGACTAATTACATTTCAGCCCGACCGCGACGCGGTTCGCCGAACCTGTTATTCCCGTTACTAACCCCTCGTCCTCCGCGCGGTTTGACGACTGATTTCATTTACCGTCCACTCTTTTTCGGCTAATGAAAATGTGTTTTGCGGCCGTTCCTCGTCGACTTTTTGCTACGCGGTTACCGCTCTCCGTTATTTTATTACATATCGACGAGATGGAGATCGCAGTCTCGACGTTTGATTAACAATTGACCGTCGATCGGTGGCCAAAAATATATTTGCAAATTCGCTTTTCCATCTCATCGACTTTGTCCCATCGAAAGCCCGAGCAGATATTTCGATTCCGGTGCTCGCCAGTCCTGGTCCGATTTCGAATTATTTCGGATGAAATATCGCGTATTGAGCGGAGGGATCGAAGCTGAAATACTTCATAGATATCACGGTGCCGTTGTACTTGGGCTTGTTCTTTTTTTACGTGCGAACGAGACCTCGTCCGTGATCGACGTGTTCGCGACGAGCCTCTCAGGCGGAAGAGCAACAGGTAAAATCGTTCCTGCCTAAAGAAAGGCGTAGGAATTCCTCATGGATAAGATTAAAAAGATTCTGAAGAGAGTAGAGAGCAGAAGAGAGTCGAGGGCGCATAAAATCTTTTACTCCTCGATCCCTGCGGTCTGATTCCCGTGCTAAACATCGGAGGACTCATAAATTAGCGACGGTCCAACGAGATTCGATCTCCCTCGGTCGGTGCTTCCATGGCCACCGTGGAAGGAAGTCGATGTCTCACCGCCTGTTGCTCCTCCGTGTCTCTTCGTTTCCTCTTTTAGAGGAAACCGTGTGCCATGATCGCGACGATCATGGGACATGAGGTCCCTACGTAGAACACGAGATGTCGGAGGCCGAGAGTCGTAGGCCAAAGGCCGAAGGCTAGATCGGTCGGACAGAGACGGCTCCTTATCGAATTCACGGATTTGATTTCGTAACGACTGATCGATCACGATGGTTCGTCGATGAGACTAATAATAATTGACGCCGACGATCGCGCCACGGCGAGAGAAGTCCGACTCAGGCAGGAGACTATTCGACGAGTGTCGCAAGCTTTTTTAATTAATTACTCATTTAAATCGGAGGTCGTATCGACGAGACGAATCGGTACTGTTCACTTAGCTGTCGCGTGGACGCGATGCACCGGTGGACGCGACGATGCCAGAGAATGCCGCTTTAAACTGCTAATTATCGTAATGGTCATTAAGCGTGCGAATAAATAACGTTCGTTATCGGGATTTCAGGACACGCGTATCGATGAACGTGATACGCTGCGGCATGCAATGACATTAGACCGGTTTGACAATTTCCGTGTTTTGTTTGCGCAATACTCGCGGCCCGACTCGACTCCAGTGTCTGCGTTGCGGTCGCATTAACGTTATGAAACAACGAGCTCTTTGTGCGGACGTGTTCATCGCAAATATCACGTTGCATCCCAACGACAGAAGAATTCCAACGATACTTGTTGCCTTTGCGCGGTGAATAGCTCGCGATCGAAACCATGGACGCTCTCGTTTCCTGCTAATTACTTTGATACCGATTACACCGTTCCACCGTTGACCGTATAAACCGGAAGTACGGCAAAGTTGCTACGCGGGCACGATTTTTCATTTCCACCGAGTCAAGCGTCGCGCACATTTCGCAGCATCGTTGGCTTTCGTTCGTTTCCACGTCCACGAAACGACGACGGACATTCACGTCGTCGGTTCGTTAGCTAAGTTTCGAGCGATCGCGGTCGGATGACACACGTAGCGTAGGGCAAATTTTCCCAGTGGCTGGTTCGATGAAGAGCGCGGAGCGCGCCGCGACCGACTATTAATACGTGTCGCGCATTTCGCGTTTAAATTCCAGTCGAATCCCGTAATTTCCCTGCGTCAGCGTTACTACGCGCGCCACGATGACCGACGCTTCGCGACGGTCCGGTAATTTGTCGGACGTGAAACCCGTGCTACCCTATGGAAATGCGATGAGAAATTGCGATATACCTCGATTTATGATCGTGTCAACGCCCGGAGAGAACCCGAGGACGTTGGCCGTAGCTAAGAGGACGCAAATATTTGTGCTCGCGTCGTTTATTTCGTCGGAGGACGGAGCATCATTCCGGTACCCGTCTAAAAATCGTCGCTCAAACTGCTCGACATCTCGAATTCATTTGTTTCGAACCAAAATTCTACGCACAATATACAGAAACGATTGCCCCTGCGAATCTTAAGCGGCGTCCTTGATCTGGTGCCGTTCTCGAGAAAAGGACAGAAGAGAAATCGAAAGAGACGCGATGAAAATTCGTGCGAAAGAACTCACGGGCACTCGAGCCATGAAGGCTGTTGAGCGTCGGATTAAACGCGGTCTCGGAGCGTGTCTCGAACCGATCTCGACGTATGCGAGTTCCCGAGGCAGCCTGGGACCTCTTCTTTTCTCATACGGTTCGACGGAAGATACGCGAGCGGAAAGGTGACGCGCGCGTACATTGACAAGTTGAAAGTTTTCCAAACCCGCGAAGGAGAGAAACAGACAGTGTAGGTCGGGAAAGCGAGTGCTCCTCTTTTATATCGTCTTCCTGTCGATGCAAACCGTATTCTTTTCCCTCCGTATAACTTTTCGTTCGATGAAATTTTTCTCTCGAGACGATACGCTTGCATCGATCTCGACAAGTCGCGGGGGCACGCGCGTGAAATTTGCATAGTTCGTTATGGCATACGTCTTGCGGTTTTTGATAGAAGAGGCGCGCAAAGTTGGATAATTTAACGTCGGCGCGATTCCCGCGAGCACGTATTGCACTTAAACTTTCGGTAGGTAGGTAGGTAGGTGGGCGCGAGCGTTGGTAATATTACGGCGGGACGTTACGGTTGACAGATACGTCGACGCGTCGCCCTGGAATTACGGAATTCACTGGTCTAGCGTAATTGTCATCGCATGATATTCGCGACCCGAGCATAATCCTAAAAATTTCAACAACTTTAAATTACGTTTCTGTCGCGGAGTCGTTCCGCCTCGGACGCGAAACGATGCTACGCTGCGGACGTAGATACTCGCACGCATAGTCCAACGAATTTTGCATAACGTGCATTATCCCGTTATCAATATATTTATCATAGTTGAATTAACAATATCGTTCGTTTCGGCAGTAGTACTGCCGTTGGTTATTGATCGTTGGCTTAACGTCGTTGGTTGCACGACCAGATCCCTGTTTACGAATTTAGGGTATCACGGTTTATGCGTCGATGCGAACGTGACCAGGTTCGAAACCGTAAAATCGCGTGTTCTTATCGTCGTGATCCGTGGCTACCGAAAAGTGCCATTAAACGATCGAACCTAAAAAACATTTTGCGATCGCGACGGTTTGCCGTGCGTGTCCGAGTCGAATCGATTCAATCGTTCGACGACTCTCCTTCCCTTCGAGCGCCCTTTTTCCTTTCTGGAACAAGGACCGTTGCACACAAATTTCGTAAAAGGGTCGCTGAAAGATCCGCCGAGAATCTCGTTCAGGTTCCCTGGAGTCGGATAAAGGTAGGAACGCGCGTTCCCAGTTCCCAGTTTCCCAAGGAATTGTGTGTACAGTTTCACGCGATATACCTTGGAAAGAAGCGGTCCCTCTCTGATCTCGGCCGTCGTCGAGCAGGTTAATCTGACGAGGGAGGAAGAGAACGAGACGGAGGGAGAGGTAGAGAGGCTTTCGAAAAGGGAGCCCGGAAAAGAGAGAGGCGAGCGCGCAGTCATTCTTCCGAAGTTCGACGACCAAGTAAAATCGTCGCACGGTTTTCCAGCCCGTTTACGCGACAAAAGGAACTGTGTTGCTCCGTCTTCAGGAAAGAAGAGGAGGAGGAGATGGAAGAAGTAGCGGCAGTAGTAGGTAGCAGAGAAAGACGAGAGAGACCAGATCTTCCTTGAATTGGTTACGTCGTCGTCGTCGTCGTAGTCGTCGTCGTCGTCGTCGCGTCGAACCAGGGAAAAGACGTTACTTTGCGTAAACCTGTCAACGAGCAAAAAGGGTTGCACCGATATTTCTTCCTCGTCTCCTCTCCTCCGTGTCCCGTTTTCTCTTCCTCCCATCGGCGCGGTCTGGACGACGTAGAAAAATTTCAATCCCTGCGTGCACCTGACAGGGGACGATCGAATAAAATGCCGCTGATAAATTCTCAAAGTACGTCCATCGATTCTGCGACTAGTCACTTTGCGCTCCGGGCGAGACCACAAAGCTTTCTCCCGATTCGTAGAAAACTTGGAATCGAAGAGGAACGTCGCTTCGACGGCGTAACGGGATTAAACGAAATTTGTTGCTCGCGGGGGAGAACGTTCTTTTCACCAGTGTTTCCTCTGACACGACACCAACAGATACGTTAATTTACGTGATACCCGATGCTTTCAAATTAATCTGTTTGACGTTAACGACGACGTTCACTTCGAAGTGCACGCTTTCGTAAAACGAGCACGATGCGTTACGGACTGTACGCGATTCTTCGGTAGGTGCGATCGATGGGCGACGATGTCTACTTTAATACGTCGGAATACGTCGGATAATATAAATAATTCGTGACAAACGCGCTTTTGAAATCTTTCGGGTGCAATCTCCTTTTACGAGTCTGCTGCGCTCGAACTCACGACGAAAACATCGTTTAAAGGATGCACGCGCGCGTGTGTTTACGTAGCGGGTCTTCGCAATTCTGTAAAACATACGTTTCTCTGACCACGCTAGGACTCCGTCGAAACAATTTAATTTACTTTAACGTGCTTTGAATCCATTCCCGTACTCGCACCGAGTTTCCGTCGTCGACGTCGCGGGTCAAAAGTCTCACCGCACGCCGGCCAGAATTTACCGGGGTAAAAGGGTCGGTTCGCGAGATAGAAACACGAAGAGAGGAGGGTCCGTTGGCTTCGTTCGTCAAAAACTACCGCGGGACAAACACGTACGAGCCACAAATTGTCTGGCATTTCCGCGATACGTACGAGCACGAGGAAGGAGCGTGTCCGAAGATGATTGCGCGACCACCGTTCAATTTCGAGAACCCCGCAAACAACCGACCAACGTCCGATAAACATTATCGTTTAATCCCGTCTCCGTTCTGGCACCACGGGACGCCGCCCTCGTTCTTCACGAACTCCCCAGAAATCGAGCAAAAAGCTACACCTGGCAACGCCCGCTCCGCCCGACCGACGCGACCACCTCGATCCAACGATCGCGAATCGCGGCTCTTCCGCGTTTCTCGACCTCGATCGCAGCGATTCTATTAAAAACGTACGAGCCACGGATTGAAAAGGAATATTCGAGCCGCCGGCACAAAGACTGACTCGGCGTATATCGAAGAAAGCGCGCGGATAACGAGGTTTTCTGGTAATCGCGCGAAAAGGAAGAGGGTTTTCACGGAACCGGCTAATTCACTCGAACGCTTTTCGAAGAGCCGCGCGGAAACGCGGACGTCGACGCGCGACGACCCATTTTTCCCGATTTCGTTCCCGACACTCGGCTCGCGCCGTTCGCCGCGCGAAAAAATGTGTAACGTCACTTTTTACGGTTCGTTCGGTGCATTACACGCGTTAGTCGAGTCGAAAACCCTTCGTCGGCTGCCCTTTTAACCGAATCAGAAACTCTTTCACGATCGCGCGTCCCATTTCTCTCGCAAGAGACGGAACGCGCGAGCGAGTCGCGACGAGTCGTTTTTTTTTTCCATGCCCGATGGCTCGCCCCATTGACGCGCGTTACGTCGAAACGCTGTGGGCTTTCAAACGCTTTAAAATCGAACAGGCTTTTTTCCGCCATTTTTTCCACGCTCGCAAACGCGGCTACTCTCTTGCCCTCTCTCCTCGTCGAACTATTAGAAAAACTCTTCGCGTCGAGCCTGGACATAACGATCGAGCGACGCTTCATCTGGGAAAAAATCCCGCTGTTCGCACGCGTCGTTGAACGTCCTCGAGGGTGTGCTTTTAGCTTCCGGGCAATGTCCGTTTTGCGCGCGTCGCGTCGTCGGTCGCCGCAAGTGCTCGGGCTGGAGCGCGCGCGGTGCATAAAAGTTGCCCTGAAAAACTTGCCGGCTATGCGGAAAGTTTCGCCTGGTAATGAAATTCCGCGTTCAGGGGCTGAAATTCTGCTGGTCGTCGATCAGTTTCACCCTCTCGCCCATTGACGTAGCACGGCTCCTCCGTCTCCGTCGCCCGCCTTACGCCTCTCTGTGAAAGCGTCGACCATTTCCAAGCACGCGAGGGTGGCAGGGAGGGATGGAATGCGGGTGAAATTCGCATGATCGACGACACGTTGTTGTGTCGGTGTCGCGCGACGTGAAATAGTTCTTCTTTCGCGACGTTCCGCGCCTCCCGCGTTCAACGCAGCGTCACACGCGTACGGGTAAATTAATATCGCGACGCGAAGCTGCCCCTTCGCCGCCCGCGCGCATACGAGATACCCTTCCTACCGCCAGGAATCGTCGTCCTTTGTCGACGTTATCACCGATGATGCAAATTTTCGGAAGAAACTAATATTATTCTCGCGTTCTGTTTTTAGAAGCGGAGTTACGTTCGCCTCCTGAAATTGAAAATTAACTCGCCCGTTACTTTCTGATACTTCGCGGCCGTAAATTTTCGGCGCACGGTTCGGAGAGAAACGCTTTTAAAAGTTAAAGCGCCCCTCTCGCCGTAACGTTGTTAACGTATCAAATTTTCCGCGCGTACCATAAAACGCATAAAAAAAAATGTAGGTGCTCTTCCTTCATCCGATATTTGTTTAATCCCGGAACACGGAGCTCTCGCTTCAGAGATTTCCCTGTAATTCCAGCGCGCGAAAAAATACGGCTAACATTGTTTTTGCAAAGGCTCGCAGCGTAATGTACGTCGACGTCGATTTCGGTAGTCGCTATCGTCCGCGGACGCTTCTTATCTCCGCATTGCGCCAGATATCTTCTTCCTTACGCGTTTGCAACGTTTCTTGCACCCCCGGTATCGCCGGAGACTCTCAACCCAGATTCTCCACTATCAAAGTCAACGTTCGCATGCAAAATCATCGGAGGAGGAGTAGACGGGTCAACTCGAGGGAAACCGACCTTACTTAACGAACTTCTTTAAACGGCGGAGCTTAAGTCGGCGCGCCGGTAGCTGCGGATCGCCGACTGGCTACCGATCCAGGGATTTCTCTCGAATAATTTCACGATCGCGACGACGAATTTCCATGAAAAAGCATGCGCGCGCGTTCCTCCTCGTGGCGCGCTGGTATCACGGTATTTTCCCTGGCGGCGGTATCGGCGACGGTGGTGGGTGCCACCATAAATGGTACTTGGCGTTTCTACATTTAAAATGAGCCACGCTTTGCATAATTGTACGCCAATCTCCGTGCACGTACGCTCCACTAATACGTTTCCTACTGGCACCATCGCTCCTCGCATCCTCTACCCGTCCTGGATATCCGATCCACGAGATCGAACGACGCCGGAGCAGTTCCAGTTGCCCGGGCGATCAGCTTCGCTCGATTCTCTTCAACTGAAGCATTCGTTTTTGAGTTGTTTTAGAAATCGGCGATCTCGCAGCTGCGAAATTCTACACGACTGCTCCTTTCTCCGTTCCCGGCTCCTCGTTGTTTTGGACGAAGAGAACGACTCTATTCTATTTCGCTCCCGCTGTTTCGCTCACTGGATGTATTTTGTGCGGCGCGCTGCGTTGAATTATGAATTACTCGACTTAAACAGTCGACCGGCGGGGAGTATCATTTTGAATTGTAAATGCGGAATATATCGTGACCGAGGAACGAAAGTTCGTTTCGCGCAATCGAGTGCGAAGCAGCGACGATCGCGTTCTCATCTAGCGCAGCAGTTCATCCTCTCGATGATTTATTTATATCTAGGTACCGGACGTTTCGTTTAATCATCGAGCCGCATGGCGTTCTTAAATAGAATTCTCAAAAGAAAGGCGCGGGATTCGAATATTACGTCGACTCGGATCGGTCGTCTCGTCTAATGAAAATCGCGTTTTAATTTTCGGTTCACCGAGATATCCCGTGACAGGATTCCTGTCTGAAAAGACTCGTCGTCGTCGTCGTCATAGTCGTGGGCTCGGTTGTAGCTGCGGTCGTTCTCTCGAATAATTATTATTCCGGTGGACTCGTTTCATATCCAGCATCGAATCACTCTGCGCAATATGAATTCTGGGCGCGCGAACAGCCAGAAACGTTCTTCTTTCTACTTTCTCCCTTTGCGCGACGCATGGCGCGCGTACAAGAAGAGAAGGCGTCGAAAATCAAGTTTCCGCGGTAACGAACTGGGGCTGAACATTTTGCCCGACGGGATAGACGTGCGCGGGAGTCGCGATAGTCGGAAAATCACGCGACTGAAAAAGATACGGCAATGGAGAGATTCTCCGGCAGCTAGAAAGCGCGGGGAAAGACGAGGCCAGCGAGGGGAGAGCGGTGGTTGGTTAGGAAAAATAGAGAAAAACGAACTCTTTCAGAGAGTTTCTAGCTGCGACTCGTGTTTTTACTTTCGTCCGGATGTCCGCGATACCGGGAGATCGGCGTGACGGTGCGCGTTATTGAATACGGATGCACACATTGTGTTTAGTCGGGCGAATCGTTATCGAGATTTTCTCTATATATCTATTTATTTTTCTATGAATTTTTCTTTTAACTCAAATATTTAATTAGTTACGTA
>NW_017172225.1:1779328-1791652 GCF_001652005.2 Ceratina calcarata | reverse complement strand
AAATCGGACCATCCCAGCGTCGGAACGGCGAACTTTTGGCAAAAAATTTCATTTTTCCTTAATTACTCCTAAACCGTTGAATCTACGCGAAAATTGTATACGACCTTTCTTGTAGAGAACGACGAGATCTACAATTTCCATGTAAAATTTTTTCGCTAGCATTAATATTTAACGAGTTATTGACGAAAAACGAAAAAACAGTTTTTTGCAAATAACTCGTTAACTATCGACGCTAGCGAAAAACTTTTATACAGAGATTGTAGATCTCGTCGTCCTCTACAAGAAAGGTCGTATACAATTTTCCCGTAGGTCCAACGGTTTGGGAGTTATTGGCAAAAAACGAAAATTCTACAAAATCTGAAGGGCCCTTATCTGTACCCCTTGAAAAATCTCGAAAAAATTGAAAAATTCGTTTTTGTCGAAATTTCGAAAAATGCTTCAAATAAAAGTTGTAGGTACTGCTATTACCTACGGAAAATGTAATTACCATAAGAATACATGCAAATTTTTAGTCACTGTAATTTTTCAAAAAACCCATGAATTGACTTAAAATTTTACAGATAGCTTTTTAATAGTAACAGGAATCTATAATAACAAATTCAACATGCTAGCATCGTTTAAGTATATAGCCTATACATCTTTAACGAGTGGAAGTGGAGTTAGAAGGAAATTGCCTAGGCTTATTACTCTGTTTGAATCTTTTCCTCTTAGAGGAAATTAACACTAGTCGGAGTTGGTCAAGACTCATTGCCCCAAGCCGTATCTATCGTTCGATCGGTCAATTTAATATGGACGTTTCGGAGCTTTAATTTCAAAGATCAAAGAAATATTGTCCATTTTTATCGATCATCCCGACCTTTCCATCTCGAACGATGATAAGCTTTTTGACGTTGTCGTTCATGGAATTGAAAGCTGATTGGTTCGTTTAATTAATTTTTTTTTCATCCTCCGCTCCTTTTACTTTTTTCGCAATTACGTCGGTCGCCGTAGATATTGTATTTACGAATACATATTACATAAAAGCCAATCCGTTCGGGAATGAAACTTTTTTGTACGAATGAAGGAAAGCAATGAAAAAGAGACAGAAAAAAAAATAGAATATCGATCTCCGCGTTGTCGACGCAACAGTTCGAAGCTATTTCAGGCGGAGGCTACGTCGGAGCGGGGAGCATATTAAGAAACGTCTGCTTTCGAATCTAACTGTGCGTGAATCGCTCGACGCTAAATAATCGCGATTGTGTAACCTCGTATCGCGACATCGGGCTTCCCATGGAAATTACAAGGAAAGAGCAATTGTGAATAGAGGTATCCTTGAGCGAGTATGGAATTAGGAAGGCGAGGTATCTCGGCAAGGCGACCAGTCCATGCCGACGCGGACGTCGAGCGTGTCGTTTCTCAGTGGAAATGCGCACTCTGTTCATTTAATTTCGTAGAATCGGCAAAGCAACGGCGCGACCAACGACGACGTTCGCCGCGTGGCTTTCTCCGACGTTCCGAACGCGGAACACGCGGCCGTTGCCCGGCTTCGACGTGGCAATTTTTTTGCCGTCCGACTCTGCAGGAAACGGTAGTGCGCCGTCCAATGGTGCGACATATCTTCGCGAGTAACCGGTGAAACAGGACGATTACGAGTAACGGCGACTGATTCGAGCGGTTCTCGATGAATTTACGAGCTCTCGAAAGCCTTCGCGATTCCAATGATTCAACGCGTTCGCGATCCGCGCCCCCGCGCCGTGTGTTGGATAAATGGATCCCCGGATCCATTTGTCGAGGGACAATACTTTTGTACGGTACGTGCTCGCGCTACCTCGCCCCCTGTGTCTTCTCCGCTTTCTTTCACGTCTTTCGCCTCTTTGTTCCCTCATGCATTCGACCGCGTCCTTCTTTGAAATCTTCCTCCGCCAATCGTTAAAACGATTATCGAACCGTGTTTGGCGTTATTTCGCAACGTTCCCCATTGTCCGACGGCCTGGCAGCGGTACGAACGGAACGAACGAATCCCTGCGCAATTTCCGCTCGTAGCAACGCGAGGAAAAGACAAAACCAGCGGAGAAAAATCTGTCGAGCCGATTAAAAAAGACGACAGTAGATCATTACGTGATTGCGCGCAACGGTCCGTTTACCGACGACACGTAATAAAGTTTGGCTAATTAAAAAGGGACACCCGGCTGGAGTGAACGCAGGCGCCTCTCGAACAATCCGCCGTTAGAGAACAAGAACGAAGAGCAGTGATCGCGTTGCTGTTTGGCAAAGTAAACTTGTTACTTCGTTTCCACAGCCAAGCTGACTAATCCTAACGTTAACAAGAACACGTGTTCTTACGTGCTGCGAAACGCACGCAGCGTGCAGTTAACGAGGCCCCGAGTGTAATAGATAAACTTGTCAGACTTTGCCACCCGGTAACAGAGAACATTGATCATGCAGCAGTTCGTTGCTAACTACTAATCGGTCTTTGTTGATACGCAGCGAGCAGCAAGCCTCGAATGCTAATTAAAGTTACCGGAGCTTCTTGCGTCTAGGCTTCCCGGTTCTGGCTTCTTGTTTCCCCGCGCGTGCACCCTTGCATTTCTCCTGGTCCGTCGCTCGTCGAGAATCTTTTCGAGTCTCAATTTTCTTTGATCGTCCCGGGAGCCGACTACCATTTTCTGTTTGCTCGCAGTCGTTCCATTTCAGCGCATACGGCCAATAGATACGTATAGACGTACGTGTAAACAATTCTCGTTCCGATATCAACCCGATTCACGTGAGCTTCCAGCAAGCTCCATGTCCACGGTAACGTCGCTCGCTCGAAATGAGACCACCTGTTTCCGCTTAACCAATCCTCTCTCAATGCCATCCCAGCCCGTTCATTAGGAAAGTCGAATCATCGTTGGCCCTTCACGGTCCATCGAACGGCGCGCCGGTGGTCGCCGTCGGAAAACCCGGCTCGTTCCCGGTTGCCCAATTTTTCAACCTCTAATCCCTTCCACTGGCAGCGTCGATAACAAACGATATTATTCTCCTCGCTCCCTTTTTTTTTCAATTTTCGATCTTTCGTCGACGTCACGTATTCTCGCTCGCGGGTTGCGCGCGCGTGTTTGCAGGATCAATGGTCGTACTACACAATGGTTGGTTTAATCCCGACGTTCCATCAAACTCCAGCGTGCAAAGCTCGCGATCCGAAGGTTAAAGCCTGCCGGGCTTACCCACAGGTTACGGGGGCCCGGTTATGTAATCAATCGAGAACTCGAGCCTTCGGGAGACAATGCTTTCCCGCGCGAACGATCTCTCCCTCCTTGGACCGATAGAAGACCGTCGCCCGTCGCTGACGTCGATCGCTGCCAGGGAGAGGGACTCTGGCCAGCTTTATATCCGAATCTCGTCTAGTTATTTGCTTACACGAGGCACGTGCTTGGCTTCTGCCAGGATTATGGATGAGTTACGCGTACCTCGCTCGGATCGGATCGGATCAGAACGGATCGAATCGGATCCGACGATCCCGGCCATTTTCGACGAAGTTATCGTTCGCTACAAACCGTATCTCTCTCCCGCCCATCGTTCGATCTGCCCGCGTAGGAACAAACGCGAGATCTTGGGGGAAATTCTTTTTCTCGATCTTCGGTGGATGCTCGAGGGAAAAATAGGACTCCGAACGACGCGCGAGGGGTCTCCGATACGACCGGGGTTGGGAGGATTCAGCGTCGAGGATTGTAATTATTTCGTTGACAGTCTCAAACGATTATATTAAAGTCGTTTTCGATGTCTCGACGACGTAAGTCGACGCAGAGAGTCCGAAAGAGGGACGGCCGTAGCCAGACAGATTGTCGGGTATCCTTGGCATTACGATGTCACGGCGACGTCCAATTAGCGTTCGTTAGGCGGCTCCAGCCACCAAGTACGTCCTCAACGAGAGAGTAATTAACGGTATTAGTCGAACGAGCTCGATCGGGAGAAGCTACGGGTCGGTGGAACTCGAGTAATGGAGCTTACGT
Organism: Ceratina calcarata; assembly: GCF_001652005.2. NCBI lineage: Eukaryota > Metazoa > Arthropoda > Insecta > Hymenoptera > Apidae > Ceratina > Ceratina calcarata. The sequence continues at coordinate 1,787,681 of NW_017172225.1, read as the reverse complement.
TCGCAGCACCAGTAAGCCACTTATAACTGGCCCCATGCCCCACGGTGAGTTATTTAACCGGTACGTTCGATCTACCTTCCATTCTCAAAACCCCGTTACCCATTCAGAATCGACGCGTTCTCCGTTCCGATGATCGTTCGAACGTTCCACCGTTTGTCGTCGACGCTGCGAAAAGATTTCGCATTTTCGAAGAACTCGAAATGGAGACCGCGAGAGGAGAAAGGTCGAGATTCTCGATGCACGGGGATAGGTGTAACGCGCCGTAATCGTCTGTCCACGAGAAAAAAGAAAAGAGGGCTTCGAGGTAATGTGGAGCACGTGTCTCAAGAGTTTCGGCCCATCAGCGTACGTGCAACCTCTCTCATAACATGCAAATTCTTACGAGCGGTGCAAGCGAATTTAGAATAACAAGCGCACGGGAATAATTTACAACAGGTGGCAATGTACGTGCATAAGAAGGCGAGAGACGCGGGTAGGAGCGAAAACTGTTAACGTTGAACCGCCGCGTTACGCGTTCGGATAACACGGAATCGTTTAATTTCGGTGGCGAACGACGCGAAAGCGCTTTCGCCCTCGCGAGAGTACCGTTTCATCGCCGACCGCGGGAAATACGCGTGGGACGCTGAGAAGCGTGTTTGCAGGATCAATGGTCGTACTACACAATGGTTGGTTTAATCCCGACGTTCCATCAAACTCCAGCGTGCAAAGCTCGCGATCCGAAGGTTAAAGCCTGCCGGGCTTACCCACAGGTTACGGGGGCCCGGTTATGTAATCAATCGAGAACTCGAGCCTTCGGGAGACAATGCTTTCCCGCGCGAACGATCTCTCCCTCCTTGGACCGATAGAAGACCGTCGCCCGTCGCTGACGTCGATCGCTGCCAGGGAGAGGGACTCTGGCCAGCTTTATATCCGAATCTCGTCTAGTTATTTGCTTACACGAGGCACGTGCTTGGCTTCTGCCAGGATTATGGATGAGTTACGCGTACCTCGCTCGGATCGGATCGGATCAGAACGGATCGAATCGGATCCGACGATCCCGGCCATTTTCGACGAAGTTATCGTTCGCTACAAACCGTATCTCTCTCCCGCCCATCGTTCGATCTGCCCGCGTAGGAACAAACGCGAGATCTTGGGGGAAATTCTTTTTCTCGATCTTCGGTGGATGCTCGAGGGAAAAATAGGACTCCGAACGACGCGCGAGGGGTCTCCGATACGACCGGGGTTGGGAGGATTCAGCGTCGAGGATTGTAATTATTTCGTTGACAGTCTCAAACGATTATATTAAAGTCGTTTTCGATGTCTCGACGACGTAAGTCGACGCAGAGAGTCCGAAAGAGGGACGGCCGTAGCCAGACAGATTGTCGGGTATCCTTGGCATTACGATGTCACGGCGACGTCCAATTAGCGTTCGTTAGGCGGCTCCAGCCACCAAGTACGTCCTCAACGAGAGAGTAATTAACGGTATTAGTCGAACGAGCTCGATCGGGAGAAGCTACGGGTCGGTGGAACTCGAGTAATGGAGCTTACGTTCGCAGCACCAGTAAGCCACTTATAACTGGCCCCATGCCCCACGGTGAGTTATTTAACCGGTACGTTCGATCTACCTTCCATTCTCAAAACCCCGTTACCCATTCAGAATCGACGCGTTCTCCGTTCCGATGATCGTTCGAACGTTCCACCGTTTGTCGTCGACGCTGCGAAAAGATTTCGCATTTTCGAAGAACTCGAAATGGAGACCGCGAGAGGAGAAAGGTCGAGATTCTCGATGCACGGGGATAGGTGTAACGCGCCGTAATCGTCTGTCCACGAGAAAAAAGAAAAGAGGGCTTCGAGGTAATGTGGAGCACGTGTCTCAAGAGTTTCGGCCCATCAGCGTACGTGCAACCTCTCTCATAACATGCAAATTCTTACGAGCGGTGCAAGCGAATTTAGAATAACAAGCGCACGGGAATAATTTACAACAGGTGGCAATGTACGTGCATAAGAAGGCGAGAGACGCGGGTAGGAGCGAAAACTGTTAACGTTGAACCGCCGCGTTACGCGTTCGGATAACACGGAATCGTTTAATTTCGGTGGCGAACGACGCGAAAGCGCTTTCGCCCTCGCGAGAGTACCGTTTCATCGCCGACCGCGGGAAATACGCGTGGGACGCTGAGAACCTCACGTCGTGGCCCAGTTGAGTTCCACGGAATAAGGCAACAGAAAAACGTCATCGTCGCTCGTCGCGTTGGAAACCGTCGGAACGGTCTTCCTTGGACGGTCTCGTCCCTATACGACGCTCGAGTACGAATTTATCGGCACGTTCGAGCCGCGACAATTAATTATCGACGAGCATCGGGAGGGTTCATGTCGTGACTCGAGGATCGAAACCTTGGGACGCATTCGTTCGATCTATCGATCAACCAGCGGGGATGCACGGAGCGCATCGACTCGACGACGCGTCGTAAGACCGTAGACGTTCCACGCGATGGTCGATCGAAAAAACAACGACCGACGCGGATTGCTTTCCCTAGAAACAATAGTTTCCCCATTACCGGCGCCCGTTACCGTCAATTAAAAGACAAAGAGTTTTTATCGGAAATCGGTTGATTAACCGTCGTTAATCTCGGTCGAAAGTTACAATGCGCGTTGCGCAAGATGAATGCTTGATTACAATAGAGACCGGGGGGACTTATTATGCATTGTACCGTGCGTTTAATTATACGTTGCTCGTATACCGTTGATCCCAGGCTTAACGGGAAGACAATCGGGCCAAGGCTCGCTTTAGTTCTCTTTGTACCTGAATAGCTTCGCAATTCGCATCGTTTGCATGCGAATTTCTATATTGGAATAAAACGTCCCGGTTCCCTCCGACTGTCGCAGCAACGCGACGACGACTCTCTTCTCTGCACGGCGCAGGGCCGCTGCTGTTTCCTACGTCTTTCCCACGCGACGCGGCGGACACCGACGACGGGATCGAGTGTCTTGCTACTAAAATTTCCAGGTGCATCTCTGAATGCACGACAGAACGAGAATCAGAACTTCGAGGCCGATGCCACCTCTTCGAACACCGTCGCGAATCGATACGGAAGTTACATCACCATTGGAAAGATGCGTGCGTAAATGGCAGCACGCGATATTGTTTCCGCGATCGGTGAGCACACATGTTCGTGCAATCAATTCAATCAACGTACCGGGAATTGTTTCCTCCGGATAGGACGTGGCTCGACCCGGGAAAGCAAAACGTACGAGCGTTATTTGCCATGAAAATGTTCCCAAGGTTTTATTTTTCTTCGCTCGCCCAGCGTTTTATACCGTTCGATCGTGCCGCTCGTCACGTTACGCAATAACACGTGTCGCGTTATGCCGCGTCGTATTATGTTTTGCGTCACGTTGTGTCACTTTTGGCAATGCTTTTCTTTGCTCTTAACATCGTTGGTTTACCGATGCGATCGACGCGTCGAAAAATATTTTTACTCCGGCGACTTTCGGCGAGAGCGAACACGCGACGGTAGGCGGGTCGTTTCAATTAAACGCGTTCCGAGGGCATAGGCCGTCCGCGATTACGGTAGCCGTCAAGTTCAATTACAAGTTGAGCGTGGACGTATATTACGTGGACACGTTTACATTTTCCTAACGGAGTTTCTATCGTCGCGGATGACCATTGTCATCGACGTGACCAGCGTCGATGGTTAAAACTGGATTTCGTGCACGCCACGTAATATTCGCTGTTCAACGGTGCGCGTCACACTTGTGTAATACCGTTGCCACGACGTGGAGACCCCGCGCGTACATACCTACCTTATCAAGATTTCGAACACGGAATCGTATTAACGCGTAAATCCTTCTCTCCCTTGTAACGATTGCTACGCGCGCGGACGATCTCGTTTAAACGGGAAACGGATGTGACACATTTTAAGATCCGTTCCATTTCCATTCCGACCGTCGGCCAGCGGTACGGTTCGCCCAGATATTAAACGGGATAGGCTTTGGCTCGGCGGGAGAGCGCAAAATTCAGTGGTACGGCTCGACCATTGGCCGGACGTCGGGTACGGAGCTCGAGGCGCGAACGTGCAAAGCGCGTTTCGCAAATTCGGTCCGGCCGGTGATAATAAATCAGTCGCTTAATGCCCTGCGCGTTGCCACCGTGGCCGTTGCCATCGTGCTCGGCCTTGCCGCTGTCGCACCGATCCGTACGTACTGCTCGATCTCGCCACGCACGTGCGTGCGCGCGTGTCTCTACGCGTGTACGCTCGAAGAGTAAACGCGCGTGTACACGAACGGGCACGTATGCGCCCGAGTGAATTATGCGTCCTGTCTCCGTGTCCACCGTCACCCCGTAAATTTACGTCCCCTGGAGTTTGCCGCGCCGCGCTTTCCATCTTCGAACCGCGCGTGCGTCTTCGACTGGTGTCATCGAATCTCATCACCGACTCACATCACCGTTCGCGATCGGACGTTCTTTCAAGAGTTGCCCGAGTCTCTTTTTAGTCTTATCTTATTATCTTAGCTTCGAGTCTCAATTAGATGTCGAGGAATAAAAATATTCGAGAGACGGGATTCAATTGCGAGTCCGCAGTCTCTGAAATCCATAAAGTTACGACGCAGACGACGCACTCGGGAGCACGCTCTAGTTGTACATCTCCGCGCGTCAACTAAGATCGGTGCAAGCTGCTGCTGCTGCTGCTGCACCGGGAGAACTTTCCGTTTCCGGTGACGTGCGACGGGACATGGTATAAGACGGAATACGTGTACCGCGCGTGTTTGCGCGTGCACGTAAGTACGAGTGCATGCAGTCGCGAGTTGAAGTGGACGGGAGTAGAAAATTACAGAGAGGTGTGGGGAATTTCACATGTACGAAAGCCTCTCTCGCGTTGTTCCGGTAACGCGTTCTCGAGTCGTATGTACCAGTGTTGATTTACGCACTTACCAAGAATGCCTTGTCTCGCCACGTCTAGCGTAGTCTAGTCTTCCCATCTCGGCGGTTTAATCGACGAAGGGGGATACATGCCGCTTTCGGAGTCGGAACGCGGCTAACGGAACTGCGACACGGAGAGAGAGCAATGAATGAACCACGCGTGCTTTCGGCTTTCAGCGCAGATGTTCTCGTCTCGTAATCATCCTGGCCGCGAGTGAAAGTAGGAGGCGCGCCTTCCGTCTCGAAGGTAAATAAGAGGTTCGTGCGATGCGACGGCTAATTCCCGCTGGATGATATTAAATTTCGCGTAACGCGGCCGGCAGGGACGGCGGAGGCAGTCCTGGCGACCCGATAAGATCGGTTACCATTATTCCCTTAATGGAGCACGCGGGACGGGGTTTATCTCGCCTTCGCTTATCTCGCGCTTATGCTAATAGTCGTGCATAGAACAATAATCGTGGACGTTTTATTCAATTGGTCGCTAACGTTCGGTAAGTATCACCGGCTTTCTACTCGAACTCGGGATGCTTGTAATCCTTGCAACACATTGAAACGCGTACGTTCTAAAAATTGTATTTAACGGTATGCAAAATGCGCAAAAAACCTTCGCACGCTCTCTCTCTCACTCTCTCGCTCGTCCGCGTCTCGTTTCTCTGTACAGCGCGGGTCGTTTTCGCATATTTTTACATATATTTGCCTGTTTTTCCATATTTTTCCATCTCACACGTGCACAAACATTCACGATCTATTCATACCCTTTCCGAACTGAATTTCCTCCGGTAAAAGAAGCGCGTCTCAATTATCTCTTGCCCCGAACCGTTGATCCTCTCGTCGCGATGATACTACTCACTCGCGAATCGTTGGTGCTCCCTGTTTAAAACTTCTACCCCCGTTACTAAATGCGTCGTCGCGTGAAACGATTTAACGAGCAGCTCGCCTCGGAACTGGGAGAGTCGTCGTAAAACGCGAGCTATCGAGTCCGCCCCGAATCATCGCCTGTAAAACGGCTCGCGATCAAATTCGGGAAAGGAACGGTATCTATCGTGACGTCGTCTTTACTTCTGATTCGCCCCTTTACAGAGCGTAAAAAGAAACTGCAGTTGACAACGCGTTTACCGAGTTATCGCAGCTCTGAGCAACGACACGCGCGTACGTCGCGTTTCATCGGCCGCTCCCTTCTTTCGCGTAGTAACGATCCGTCGACGAGACCCATCTACGTTTAACGAGTAGTCGATGCCAGAGACGTATCGCGCAATAAAGAATTCATATCAATTTCATAACGACAATTCATTCGATCGGCGCCGAGACGCGAAATCGTTCGAAGAGAAGAAACACCTATTTTGCGGACGTTTCGAGTGACTAAACCGCGTGCGCGATACGACGAGGCGTCAGCCCGATTCCTGTTGGTATTTTATACGTTGTCGCGTCATTCTCGTCAATAAATTACACGCTGCATAGAATTTAGTACGCGCCGTATCAATAGCAGCATTTTATACATCTGCATTCCAGTTCATTTCGACGACTTTCAATATAATTTTATACGCTTCAATCCGTATCAGGTATCACGGTCTCTGTTATGAAAATGGATATCGTAGGTTTTTAATTAAAAACGTATTAATACCGTGCAAAAATGGTGGATAATTGAAATGGACGGAACGTCCTTCGAACGCTTCGACGGTTCGTCGATACGGCCGCGTGATGGTCTTTTCAGTTTTTCACGAGACGTACCATTTAATCTGACAAAGAAATGATCCGTTTGATAATTGAAACTATTCCAGGCGTCGTAAAAGGAGACTTAAATTAGTGGTCAGCGACGAGATCCGACAGAATAAGAAATTAAGATAGAGGATTCTGATAATTTGTCAGTGCGGCTCGAGTGACTGCGCTACGTTGGGGACGCGAGGGGCAGAAAGGAATTTGTACGAGGAGCTTCTTAAAATCGCGGAGAGCCGGGGGGTTCCTCGAGAGCTGTTCTCTGAAGTGGGTGCTTCGGCTTCGGTCGTCGCGTCGCGCGTCGCGAGTCGCTCTCCGCGAATAAATTAGACCAATTCCCGATGCCGCGAGACAAAGGATAAACTCGAGTGGAAAGGAACCCGGTGGAAAGGCAATAAACTAAACCGGCGCAACGTTACGGACGATGACTGGGAAAAGAGGATTTTCATTTTCTTCCAATTTCGCCAGTTTTCATAGTGTCGCGTCCGTGCGAAGAATAAATTAACCGCCAGTCTTCGTTTCGCCATTTTATGCTACGTAGACAGGTACAACTGCTACTAGACGCGGTATCGCGCGTACGTAGGGTATATGTGGGTATTACTGCGCAGTAGAAATATGGCCAATCTTTAAAGCTATTGATTTAAGTTGCAAATAAATGAAAGCTTTCAATTTTTTGTTTTAATGTATGCTTAAGGATGTATTGGCTATACAGTCAATCCCAAAAGTTTATGCACTTTAGAAACACATTTTTTAAAAAGAAATCAGACGTCGGAAGAACATTGCTAATAATAAACAACAAAAAAAAATTTTCGATTTTTCTGAGATTTTTCCAAGGGGTACCCCTTCAATTTCTTCCAAATTTTCGTTTTTGGCCAATAACTCCCAAACCGTTGGACATACGGAAAAATTGCATATGACCTTTCTTGTAGAGGACGACGAGATCTACGATTACTGTATAAAACNGACTGTATAGTCAATACATCCTTAAGGATTACTTCACAAGAAAAAAAATTCATCTTGTTACCTAATATAGTGATTTAAATTAATAGAAAAGTATTATCAGGTAAGGTCCACTTGCAGGTATCACTGCGGTCGTGAGTACATTATTGCAGGTCAGTTACTGCCAAATATTTAATTACTGCGTGCCTATTATTGTGGATTGAAATTAATATTGAACATTAATGCTAAATAAATTTTTAAAAGTATATGTCATTAAAAATTAAGGTCTATTCTATGCATTAATATCGCTACTTTTATCATTTATATATCATTAAATATTAATTTATATTACATATTTTATTACATATTATATTTATATTACATATTTAAATATCATTAAAACTAAAAATATCGATTTTAGAAAGATGTATATGTTAAATATATGTGTCGTAAATAAATTATTTTTAATGATTTTATAATTATCAGCATTAGCCGACACATCCGCAGTAATATCTACATCTGCTTTAACCGAACGCGAATTGATCTTGGGAAGTCGATGCGGAGAATATTTTCCGAAGCGTGTTCCCGATATCTTAACACGGCGCTTTTAATTAAAAAAAAATTTCATTCCGTTGTTCGTTTCGAGTTAATCACGGATTTTACATCGTATGGCGTTTCGTGTACAAACGTGTGTTCGACAAAAGCTCGGCTTCGCGGTTCCCCAAAGATAACAAAACAACCTTTCTGAAAAGATTTAATTAACGAAGAGAGCCTTTATCCTCCGTCGCGAACAGCGAATACCAC
>NW_017172225.1:1696083-1778662 GCF_001652005.2 Ceratina calcarata | reverse complement strand
CCGACACATCCGCAGTAATATCTACATCTGCTTTAACCGAACGCGAATTGATCTTGGGAAGTCGATGCGGAGAATATTTTCCGAAGCGTGTTCCCGATATCTTAACACGGCGCTTTTAATTAAAAAAAAATTTCATTCCGTTGTTCGTTTCGAGTTAATCACGGATTTTACATCGTATGGCGTTTCGTGTACAAACGTGTGTTCGACAAAAGCTCGGCTTCGCGGTTCCCCAAAGATAACAAAACAACCTTTCTGAAAAGATTTAATTAACGAAGAGAGCCTTTATCCTCCGTCGCGAACAGCGAATACCACTAGCTGGTCGTCCTGAGAGCAATACGTTTTCGACATTGCACAGTTCGATTCCCCTATCGCCAACGTGAAAACGAGTACGCACGGTCGACGGTAATGCTCATTATTTTTCAACAAATATTAATCTTGACTGTTTGCAACGAGCCGTCAAAAAAAGCGAGGTGTGCACATGCAATTATGTGCAAAATTATGGATATTTAATATGGCACAATACAAATTGAAACGCGCAAATGAGTTAGCGAGGTATTAAATGTCCGGCGCTTTCATGGCTCTGCGCAAATAAATAAGGGATACTCGATATTTTTAACGAACTCGCGAATGACTGGAACGTGAACGCGCTCGCACATTCGAAGTCACCGCGCGCGATACTTGATCTGAAAAAGCAAAGGTATCCACTCGAGGACTCAGTCCCTCGTGACACGGTTCCGCTCTTCTTGCCTGCGAATAATTTATACGCGTCGAACCACCGGGGAAACGAAAAATCGGTCCGCGTCTGCGAAAGACGGGCGGATAATTCGCGATCTAACGGAGCGCCCCGCGCCGGTCGCACGCCGCTTCGATGATTTGTTTGCCGCGAACGCGGCCGTGACAATCCTTTTGCATTTGGATCGTAAAACATAGAGAATGACCGGTCGCGTCGTCATAATCGCGACGCGCCGAACACCATCGGAAAAACGAGTCCATAATTCATAGCACGCCACGCGATTCCCTCCCCGGTTCCCCGGTCACCATCCTTGACTGACGTTGCCGCCGGTTGTTTGGTTTTCGTTCAATTTATGTACCGTCGCCCACTGCGTCGTCGAGTGGACGGACGCGCTCACCGATTCGCGAAAACCTGCTTAAAACGTATTATACGAGCTCGTAGATAAATTACGGTACAAACGTTTCATTTGAAATCGTTTTGCCGACAGGATTCGAAAGGTGCGCGACGTAAAGAGCCGGGCGGGGGGGGGGGAGGGGTGGTAACAAACCTCGTTTAGGCCGCGTTTCACGCGCAACGAGAGTGGCTAATACCGAAAAGCGTGAAAAGCTCGGAGACAGAAGGCGAGCGTAAATCCATTCGTTTGATCCGGGAAGCCCGGATCCGTCTGGGATAAAAATTTCGTTCGGAATGCCGGCTACGTACAGACTATAAAGTTCGATGAAAGACGACCGAGAGATAGGCGGTGTCGACCCGACCGTGTCTCTCGCGGATTATTCGTTCTTAATTCCTCGCGTTGAAGACGCTTTCAAAGGGTGGCGAACACGTTGAAGAGAAAGAGATAAAGAGAGAGAGAGGAGTGGGCTCTTGCCCGCGTTGAATTTTCCTTTCGCGACGCTGCGAAAACCCGGTCTCACAATAAAACTCGCGGATTTATTTATCGCTTTGAGTCGACCTGAAAACTAACAGCGTTCCTTTGAAATCGAAGAACACCGCGGCCCGACCCCGCCCGGATGCTCCCTTGACAGCTGGAAGGATAGACATGTAAATCCCATTCCATTAGAGCGGAACCGAGGCGCGCGCGTTCGTTGGACGAGAGAGAAACGGAAGCGAGAGCGATAAGGAGGAAGGAAGGAATAAAAGGGAGCGCGAGGGGTAAAAAAGCGCGGCAACGAATCTTCATAAAACGCGAGGTCGGTAATCGGAAAATTGTCTCCTCGGTCGCGTTCGCTCTCTGACGTCTCTGGAGACGATGATTCGTCGCGTGGCAATTAACGCGGCCGGGAATACGATGACTACGCGCGGCGGGCGTCGAGCTCGTTAATTTGTTTAGCCAGGTCGAAATTAAAAAGCATATATTTAGTAACCGTCCCCTAATTAAAATACATGACCTGGCCGGGTGGAGGAAAAGATCACGCGTTGATACATATTTATGATCCAATTACGTCCACGGCGCGTACCGGTGGTCCGTGAACCAGCCGCGGCCGGCCCGTTTCGCTTCTCTTCTTTCTTTCCTCTGTTGCAACGCCGAGTTTATTTTAGAAAAAAAAAGAGGCTCGGCTCAATCGCTAGGGAGGAAACAGAGCGGCAAATTACCCCTCGCTGCCATTTAATTCGCGGTACGTGTCCGTGTCGCGACCGACCGACGGAGTTCACGATGCGTCGATCTGACGTCGACGGTTGGAAGATCCCTCGCGAGACGAAGTCGAAGATGAATCGATTAATGCTAGCGGCACGTCGTCAACGATTCCTCCGACCAGCGTGCGACACATTAAATATTTGAACGAGCACACCCGAGATAGGGGGAGTTTAATTGAGCCGGGTGCATCTCGTCGCGCGTTTTACACGCTTTAATGCGTCGAAACGAGGAGCGATGATCCGTCGGAACGGTGGCACCACCGTCCCGAAAAGTAAATTTAATCTCCAGCCGAGAAAAAGTTCGCGAGGAGCGTGTTATCTCGTTGCGGAATCGATGACAAGGTAATCTTGCCGTCGGAAACTTGTTTTATCGCGGGAGATACCGTAAATTGGTTTGCCTAACGCGTTTCCAAAGTCGTCGTTGTCGGGGCAGAACGAGAATCGAGTTTCATCGAGAAACTAATTGTGACCGGTGATCCTTTGGCGCGAGCTGCAGCCGGTCGATGGTAAACGCAGTATTCCTAAACGGCCAACAGTTTTCTTATCGTGGATTAAGACAGGAGGAAGCTCTCCTGCCGAGCCGAAATTTCTCACGAGCGCGGGATAGATCGGGATCATCGGGCGGGGCAGGGCATCGCCGGGGCAGCGGAGCACTCGAAGTATTCGCCGTAGCTCCGCGCGCTTCCCACGGCGATTACTTTCCGGATTTATGACCGAATAAACTCTATACGTATAGAAAATTTTCAAGAAACCCGCGCCTCTTTGTTCCTTCTTCTCGCTCCCGGCGTCCGCGCGATCGATCATCATCGCGAGCCACGGAACGCTGTTCACCGAATGGTAAAATGGTTGATAGAGTTTTCAAAGTAAATAACCTGGCCGTAAGAACCGTGAGTCATCCGGGCCTGGGCGCGGCGTTCCAATAATTCACGGTTCGTCCTGTTCGTTCCGTCTACCTCGAGGGAAAAGCAAATTCGTGCGCGCGTCATCCAACGGTCGTCGTCGCAGCACGCGCGAGTAACGAAAATCTGTGGAATCGAGGCTATGGATCTTCGACCCCGAGTAGTCTCGACAATATTTCCCGAGCGATACGAGAAACGCTAAATCCTCCTATCTCCGATCCATCGGATAACGACGTTCCTTAGCATTTCCTTGGCCCATCCACTTACCGTGGAACGAATCAATAATTCATCGAAGCCTTTGAGGCGTTTTACCCCCTATCATCCTACTCCCATCGACTGGGATACGAGCCGAGAAAAGAAGAGAAGAGCGCGGGGGCAAAACGCGGACAGAAGCGAGGGCGGGAAACAGCATTCGGATTCGATGATAATGGAAAATAAGGATAGTTTAAGAGAAACGAGACGTAAACAGAGTTAGTTCGTTCTAGTTCCCGAGGAGTCGGTTCCCCTATGACTTTCGTACAGTACTAGCAGACGTAGCGTAGATAGTTTCGCACGAACGGATCATCGATGTATAAAAAAATCCTGGCTCGTCGTAGAGAGATGATGAGAAGAGAAGCAAGGAAAACACTGGTTTCGAGAAGGCTAGCCGTGATATCCCGGAGGACCCGGAGCTCGATTAGTAGAGCCGTTACTTCTGTGGAACGAGGTTCGTTCCCTTGGAACCGGAAGTTACGATGACAGGGACGACGGTCTCTTCTCTTCGCTATCGTTTCCTTCGTCGTTACGTCTCCCCTTATAACTAACAAACCAACGGACGAACGAACTCCGACCTCGGAATCTGCTCGTCTCTTCCTCGCGACGCACCGGGAAAGAACGACGGAACGAAACGAACCGAAGCTAGTCTGAGAACGATCTCGTTAGCCGATTCGCAAATCGAAACAGTGCGTGCAGTCCGTGACGCGAGAAAAATTCGCTGACGTTCGTTGCCACAAACCCCCAGATCTGCACCGTAAGCCCTTAGGCAAGCTCCACTCTCGTTTTCATCTCGAGAAGAAGAGAATATGTCGCGTCTGCGATCTAGCACGCGTCGCGGACGAGTGTGTACGTACACGTATCGGCGTGTATACACGTCCGTAGGTACACCTGGGGAACCGTGGTTCGAGAGATCGAATCGATGCGTGCACGATACGCAACGACCCTCTACGGATTTCACCCGCTACCAGTGCTTTAAACGAAACTGTGTTCGCTTCCGTTACGATACGCGGCACAATGGACCCATTACGAGACACCAGAAACACGTTCCGTTTCGCTGGGCTCCATTATCGGGGATTGTGTCTCCCTCTCCCTCTCTCTTTCTCTCTCTCTCTCTCTCTCTCTCTCTCTCTCTCTCTCTCTCTCGCTAGGCGCGCGCGTTTTTTAATTCCGTCTAGCCTGGCCGTGACGCGGCAAAAGAAAGAAACGAATTCACGGTTGCGAGCCGGAACGCGACTTTTCAAGATGATTGCGTTCGTCGTTAACGTACTGAGTACGAGATATGCGTGGATCTGGAAGATCGCGTATCGCGTGCGAGAACGGATTCAAGTTTTCGACGTCGTTAAACGCAGAACACCACCCGCCTTGATCGTCGTGTCCGAGCATGAAGATCGAAAGAACTCCCGCGTGACTCGAGTTCTTCGAGTTTCCCGGAAACCGGTGACACCAGTGTCTCGCGTTCGTCAACGAATCGAGTCCAAGAACTCGACTCGTTAATTAACGAGACAGAATGGGCACCATCGATCCTTCTTTCCTTTCACGTATCTCAGAGCGGCGCGTTCCTTTCCGTTTTTCGCGTTCTTTCCTCGTTCCTTTCCGCCTCTCGTATCAACCGGAATTCGAGGAAACACGTCTCGCTCGGTCGCCTGTTTGAACGTCGAGTGGATATCAAATATTTTAGCTCGCTCAAATGGAACTACAGGACCATTAACAGCTAACCAGCTAATGCGTCCGTCGTTTTTCTGGAACGAGTTCGTTTAATTGCCAGCGCGATTCCGTCGCGGCACGCGAAGCCGACCGAGTTCCGACTCCGACGTATGAGGTCGGCTCTCGTTTCGAGCTTCGGACAGAACTTTGCTCGTCGTATTCTTTCGACGCGGTCGGATCGACGATGGACGAAGATGTAAACGCGATTCAGGATCAGAAGGACGTTCGAGCACGTTTTTCGTTTTCTCGTTCGTTCGATGGTCTCGAAAAAAGGTATCCTTGATTTCTGGCAACCGGCACGGGCGAGAACCGGCTCGGTACGCGGCGAGTGGGTCCCGAAAGAGCAAATGGAAATTTGATGGCGGTGTCGCGTTCGCCTCACCGACGAAACCGGAAGCACCAGGCGAAAGGAAATCCATTGACGTCGAGTGACCCAGGCATTTGTCGATTGTGCTCCGCATACATTTCGTAACTGCACGATTTTACTTGTCGCCATCACGATCCATTTCCGGTCGACTCGAGTGCGTTTCCTCTCGGCTTCTGTTTTGCGAGCCCTTTCCGATTCTTTCCCACCACTCTCTACTTCCCTTCTTCTTCGCTTCTGTTCTTTCGGTTCGAGGACTCGGTTTCGAGATCGAAGTTTCGTGAGAGGCTCGCGTCTAATAAACCATCCGATGAAGAGCAATTAAAATCCATCGATGTTCTCGTATCGTTCCGAATTCCAGGGCGCGATAAAACGCGAAACGCGTGTGTCGGCTTTTCGCATTTCAAAGGCCGTGTGAGGCAGCGAACTCTTTTCACCGTGGAACGCGAAGAAATTAATTTAAATCTCGTTGACAACGTTTCGTCCACCTCTTTGACTTCTTTCCCCTTTTCGGCGTTACGCCTGACTCTTTTCCAATTGTTTTTTCATTTTCAGTCCTCGTATTCCCATGAATTGCAATTGTTGACACGCACGTTTCATTCCTATGGCCGAAAAGAGGGCGTCGACCCATGCGCGCACTCCCTTCCCTGATCAACCTTTACTCCTCTCTTGGAAATCCGCAAACGCAAAATCTATTATTTCCCTCTGTCCTCTGATTCCAGTCCCGGTGGTGTTTGTTCGCTCTCTCTCCGCCTCCCTCCTTCCCTCCTGCCTCTCTATTTCTGCCTTTGTTGCTACGTTCATGCGCAACCAATCTTTCCCCGGTCCTTCGCACAGTTCGAGAGACAATTTCGGACCGAATTACTCCGAATAATTTAGTTTCATCGTTTTCGACAGTGAAACGACCATCCGTTGCGATTACTGCGGACCGACTTCCATCGACGTACGAAAAGCTCAACGGCGGGGTCGTCTCGAACGATCGTCCGGCTGCTGTTTTGATTCGAGGAGCAACGAGTAGCGACATCGACCTCGGAAACGGTGTCTCGGGAATGAGTGATCGTGAGAAAGACTGGTTAATGCTTAATAAGCTCGGACACCATTAGTCGCGGCTCGTATTTCATTCATCGAGACGCGTTTGACTAGCTGGATTTATGAACGGGCGGGGTGAATTCTGCTGGGATTCCGGGTCAGGCGTTAACGAGCTTGTTTGCCTCCGCGGAAGGATTCGCAACGGCGAAGGATGGTCCCGACTGAGGGTCATTGAATTAAACATTGAACATCAGCGGATGAGCCTCGGAATCTTCACGCGTCCGCAACGCGGATGAAAAACTTTTATCGTATACGTGCGTGTGTGTACACCTTGCGAGACGCGTCGATGCGAGTTACGCGGCTTCATCGTTCCCCGAGTTACTCCGCCGTTGTACGGCCAAGTGTCTTTTCACTCGGAGCGTTTTCGTGCTAATTGCGCTCAAAGAAGCCGGCCTCTAACTAGCACCGTTTCGATATCAAAGTTTCAACGCCGCGGCGCGCCCGTTTAAGTGGGAAGCCTATTCGTAGTAACGCGGCTATTTTAACGTGGGACGAGAGATTAAACCGGAGAGAGCCATCGCCGCGTTATAGGAGAACTGAATTAAGGTCTGCTCTTGGAGCTCCTTCGCCTTTCGTCGGGACATTAAAAAGTTCCCGACTCCCGCCCGTGATACGCAACTTTTTGCTCGGCGTCGTCCCGCGACCGAGTCGGAACCCGTGCGCTTTAGACATAAAAATTTATCGAGACGTCGAGAGTCCCTGATACATTTCCCGCACGGGCACCGTTACGTATTGACAACTGCAAATTTAATTCCGACCCTATTTTCCGTCGATCGACCGCAACGCGAGTCAGCGATTCGGATGGCCGGATTTACGCTGCGTCTAATTTCGTAATTGACCGCGTTAAGAGCTCCCGTCGACATTAATCGAGTGAACGTCTTCCGCGGTGCAACGCGACGCAGCGCAGCTTCGACGTTGAAAAGATCGTCGCTGTCCTTTCAGCTTCCTCTACCTTTTTCCCCGAGCTCTTTTTTTTCCCTCGCTCGGTGGACGCGAAGCTAATGCTCTTTCTCTGTCGTGTAGCGCACAGGTTTCGCCTTATTTCCCTCTGTTCGATGATCGCTCTCGACCGGACGAAACGAGGTTATTACTATGCCGGGCGTACGCTCGACGGTTTTATAAGATGAAGCGGTAATTTTGTTTAGCAAAAGCGTCTTTTGCATTTTTAATGACGCGAGTAATAGGTCGGCGGAAGAGTTGCGGGAACCGCGTCTCGAGAGTAGCTGGCTGGTCATCTCGATCCTCTCAAGCGAAATTACCGTACTTTGCCCTCTCCGATGGGCCGCCGAGCGACCATGGGTTTTACCAGTCCCACATTTATCTCTCTCTTTTCTCCGTCTCTTGGCTAACGGCTTCGTTCAGACGCAGCTTCGGGGGATACGTACGAACCAAACGTTGTACCAGTTTCGGCTGTTTCAGCCGAACGTTCGAATTTATGAAAGAATGTTGAGAGGCGAGCGTCGACGAGTCGCGATTACTAGCGAGATGAGATTACGAGTCGCAGCAAAGTCGTGATGGATTAAATTCGAACAGCTCGTCTGACCGTATACCGGGTCATACTACTTCGCACCCGATCGCGCCGCACGAGAACTCGTTCGCCCGTACAGAACGTACACGGCCGTGAACCTGTATCGTTTTTCTATATAGTTTTCGATCGTTCTGCGTTCAGATATCGCGGGACCGGAGGTAAAACCGAGATGAAAATGATCGAAGATGCGGAACGTGGAAGTAATTGGTCGAAGCGACGTTTATTCGCGGTCTTTTCTCCGTGTACTGTAGGTGCACTCGATGGATTTTTCGGGGGTAAAACGGCTGGAAGCGAGTGGAGGGGAGGGGGGGCTGTTTTCGAAGAGCGTAAAAGCAACCTCGACGCTCGAAGGATATTTACTCGACGTCCTTTTTCCCTGGCGAAAAATAAAACCGATCAACGTCGATTGCGTCCGTATCGAAGCACGGAACGGGGATAAATCGTTCCTATCGTTCCTCATCCAAAAATGAGAAGCCCGTCAGTTCTCCGAACGTTCGACGCGAGAACTCGCGAACGAGGAACGATTTCGAACCGATCGTTCGACGCTGTTTCCGTAGATCGTAACTTGGGATAAATACCGTAATTCGCACGATCGGTCTAACAAAATCTCTGAAATATACTCGGCACAGCGGGTGTTCCACGGTCGCGATTGGTACAATTAACGAGATGCGAAGATAAATCGCGAAACCATCGACTCCTTCCTTTATTTCTTTCCGCCGCCGTCGCTGGCTCGGTGTATTTAAAGATATTCAAAGATTTATTATTCCGGTCTTTCGAGGCAAACTTTTTGTCCTTCCGCATTGTGATTTGTGGACCATTACCCCTACCACCGATCCATCTTCGTCTCTCTCGCTCCGGTCTGTGCGCGTCTCTGCGTCGCGCGATCGTTCGAAAAAGAACGGACGGTAGGTTCGCATTTGAGGGAAGACAAGTCCGATCTCGGTCGAAGCCCGAAGGCTCTTCCGGGTTATTCATTACGGGGTCAACGACTAAAACCACCCCTTTCTTTCTCTCGCCCGTTTTTTCCTCCGTCATCGACCCTATCGTCCTTCGAAGGCGTCGACCTCCTCCTTGGTCTTCGACCGTTCGAAGATCGACGCGAGCCTAAACGCGACGTTCCCTCGCTTCGCGAACGCCGAGCAGAATTTGATAGCGGATCGGGAAAGGAGAATCGTTCCCGGATTAGACCGCGGAAAGAAAGTTCACGGAACGATCGGGTACTTTCAGTTACGGCACTTGGGTCGGTAACGGGTCGAGTATCGTTCTACGAACGGAAGTCATCGTTCGAGAATCTTGTCTAGCGTCGGAATCGCTGACGGGAAACGTTTCGTGCTTTCGTTTCCGCGAGCCGGGAACCGTTTAAACGGTGTTGAACGCCGCGCACAAAAGTTCGCATCCCACGAGGGCTTTCTTATTTGAATTTCCAACGCCACCGTTACGGATCATTTGCCATTTCACCGCCGGAAATTCCTCGGATCTCGTCCGTCCTCTCTCTCTCTCTCTCTCTCTTCTCATTCTTTTTCTCCCTCCCCTCGTTTCTAGCTCGATCCACCCTCCCCGCAAAGATTCCGAATAAAACGAGCATCAACTTCGTTTCAGGCCACGTCGAAGTAATCCCGTCGAGATTCCAGTTAAATTTCATTTGTTTCGTTGCCGCCATGAACCACTACTACACTCCGCTTGTTAAACCAATTCTAAGGAAAAGGTACGATGTATTTTTATTAAAGTAGACACGCTTGCGTGCAGATCTATTTCGAACATATCTCTAAACCGTTTCAAAGTTAGAATCGAAGAACCACGTAGACGCAGAGACCTGTGAGTCAGGTGTAAGTATTTCTATCCGTCTGCTAATACGAGTTCGGAATCCCGTCTTTCGAGTGAAATGTCCCAGGTATATTTGGCAAGGTGCATCGACCTATTTACAAAGTAGTGCAAATACGTGCGAAGGAGTCGTTTCCTGCTGGGACGAGAAATATTTGCCGCCGAGAGCGATTGTCCATTATTGTACACGCGACGACAGACGTCTAGCTCGCTATTAATTCACGCGAACGCTAAATTTCTAATAAATGCGCAATAAGTGCAACAGATGAGTGGTGACATGTTCAAAGATTTCGTACTTTCGCACCAATGATTTCCTCGCGATCGCCCGATTCCTCGTAAATTCTGAACGAACAGTGCCCTCCACCCATCTTCGTCTTAATTACCTGATTCGACTTCGCTTCGTAAGCTCGTCGAACGTCGCCGATTAACGAGGTCGATTCCCGATCCAATCAACGGGACTGTTAACAAGATTCTTGCGTAATGCCATCGGAAGAACGAAAGCGTAAGTTTAGTAATATGGCAAAAGGATCGAGCGTAATTGCACGCAATAATTAGGACTAAGAACGCGATGCACCGCCGCCGGTACTGGCTCGAGCATCGATACGAGCGGCGCGCATAGAATGCGCCGGTGTGCGAATTATTGCGTTAACGTCGATTGTTGACGCGCAATGGAATTAGAACGGTGGTGGTTCGGTCCGGCCGCCTCGGCTGCGACGGCGACGGCGACTGTGGCGCGGCCTTAACGGAACGCGCTGTCGTTCAATTTTGCGAAAATACAATCGATGCTGGCGCGCTCCATGCATCAACCCGATTAACGGTCGACTATGACAGCGTCCACGCGCTCCGAGACACGGCTCAATTCCATGATGAGAAGTCGAACGTTAATAATAGCGCTCGTTAATATTCGATCGGCGATCGTGGCCGTTACACGCGCCCCGACCCTCGCTAATCGCGAGCCCATTATCTAGGTAGCCTGGAGCCTGTCCTCCTTCTGGCCGCACCGCCTCTAATTACGGTCGGGTCATCCTCTCCTCTAAGAGAGACCAAACGGACTGTTTACCCTGCATCTCGAAACCACGTACGTACACTCGAGCGTGCACGTGTATCTGGCTAAGACCATAAGCCGATCGGTCGACGAATCGGGTTAAAATTTAGAGACTCTCTCCCCATCCGATCGACTCCGGGCGATTCTTCTCTGAAGACGGCGACAGAGACCAGGGTTAGCCGTGTCACGCGTGTAAAATGCTCTTAACGTCCGTACAATGGGATGGAGAAGCCTCTCGCGAATCGGCACGCGGACTCCTCGAATGCGGTTATCCTCGCGTAACTAATTCGCGAAGAATGAAGGTTAACGCGCTCCCAATCCTCGTAGAACGAGGCGAAGAAAGGGGCTTCGTGTTTCTACACGCGCCGCGTACGCTGTGTTCCTTGCCGGGAAATTTCGAAAGATTTTCCTGCGCGTCCATCGCCGACCGCTTTCGACGAAAGTCGGTGACTTCTTATTGTCGGACTCCGATGCGGCCCGGGATCACCGAGAACAACAAAGCCCGCGAAAGCCACGATTCTCTCCTCTTTCAATGGAGAATGGCACGCTCGAAAAATTCAACCAAACAAATCGCCGTATCTATTGTTCCGCCGCTGGAAATTCGAAAACAATCCCGCGATTCAAACTTTGATGGACTCTCGCTGCTCTCCACCACCGAGGCTCGTACGGAAGTCGTTCGACGATATATTTAGATCCGGCTTACGATCTTCCCGCGTTTTTGCTTTCCCATCTCGTTCGAAATCGAATTTCCCTCACGGACGAAAGCAACGAATTTACAAGCTAATTCCGATCGTCAGTCGTTTCCATCCTCACTACTAAACGCACAATTTTCGCTCTCGTTGGGCAAGGCGGTGCACGAACAGCGTTTTGTTTATTTACTCCTTTCCCCATTTCATATAATTTTTCTCGCTTCCTACTTCTATTTTCTGACTCTCTCTCTCTTTCTCTCTCTGCTGTTGGAAGCTTGTTAGGACGTCGATCCGTGCCGCGTGCTGCCCCTTTCAGACGTCACCGGCTAATTATCGGGTTGATCGAGCGACGCCGACTTCGCGTCTGCCATTCAGCGTCGCGACGCGCGGGGCGTGTTACATGGCTGTCCGAACCGGTGATACGTTTAGAGGTAACGGGAAAAACGGCATCGTCGACGCGACGGCGAACAAAAGGGACGAAGAGGGGTCTCGCCGTCGAGCTACCCGGGGTATAATTAAAATCTTTAATTACCGATGCGCCGAGCCGTCGCGAATTCGCGGAAGAAACGTGAAGATGAAAAAAAAGCGAACGGGGATGGGCAGAGGGAGCGGAGAAAATTGGCCGTGTCGCGGTGATATCGTAGTGGCGGGAGAACGAAAACGAGGGAAGAGAGAAATTAACGCAAATTACCGTGAATTATCGCCTAATGGAATTTGTTACAGCGAGCGAGCACACCAAAGCCGAGGCGCACAACTTGACGATTTCGATTGTTCCGGTTCACCGGTTGCTCATCAGCCATTTTTTACGCGCGCGTTTCCAATCCCATCGATCGGCCGCGCGTCATGCGACGCGACATTTGCTTTAAAGCTTGCATCGCACGGAAATACGATATCGCTTGCGCCGATGTCTTTTATACGTGTTCGAGAGCGGCAAACAGAAGCTGGAACTCGATCAGAGGAATACCGCGTGTACGTCGAGCGCTGTTGCATATAAGACGTAAGACGTAGGACGGACGACGGTCGAATCTACGAATGAGAAACGTTATCTGATATCGGTGTGAAACCGGTACAAGGGTAGCTGGCGGGGAAACGGCGAAAACGTGGAACGAAGTACGAAGGGACGAGAGGGGCAAAAACAGCGAACCGCACGCGCGGTTCGTTTAACGCGCAAACGAGGGAGTCGTATCAGTGGAAAACAAGCTCTTCCTGGTCGGCGACTCCGTATGCGATAACTATCGATATCGGTTCCGGTCTATAGTCTATTGTAACCTGAAACGGGAAGGGTGAGAGCCGGGAATTTGCAAATTCGTGTATTACGCGTAATTCGATGGAACGATAGGAAAGCATTCGTCGCGGTCGCACCTCTCACCAAATGTTTTCTCCGTCGATTCTTTGAAGTCGTGCCTCGACTAGCGATGCTCGATCTTGCCGTTACGTCGTACGATATTGAATCTCGCGAAGCGGTAATTGGATTACGCGTGCGGCACTTTTTCGTTCTTAGTATCAATTGTATTTTTATAGAATGTTCCCGGTCGAAGAGGGTGTCAATCAGTACGGAATCGGTCGGACGAGATATTGACAAAAGCGGTTCGATGAATCTCGCGTCGATGAGTAGAACGATGAATACGTAATGAGGTACGGCCGTTAATTAACGCGCGTTAAAATATATTATTTATTGGGAACCGATAACGCGATGTCAAAAACGTAGCATGGGACGAAACGGCCCTTTGAAAGCTGGCTTGGATATCGTCGTTACGTGTACACCGGACGAGATCGTATTCGGTGAAACCCTTTGAACCTTGCAGCGGCTTCTGTTCTATTTAATCCTCGAGCCGAAGCTTTTAGGGAATAAACCAATGGTGCGCAACTGTTGCTTTTAATGACGTCATACACGGTTTAATGAAATCGATAGCATGTAAGTACGCGTGTAGCCATTGGGTCGAACTCGGGGCCGGGACCTAATCATTCTATCGCATAAACCGTTGCCGACGAGTTTGCATCGCGCGTTGGCTTCGGTAGTCGTCGGTGAGAGAAAACTAAACGGCGAAGGCCAGCCCGCGAACGCGGAAGTGCTCGTAAGTCCGGTTAATAATTATTTCCAGGGTCGAACTCTGCACGCGTATGCAGGCGGCTCTCGTTTAGGCGAACAGCGGAACGCGAACACGGTTTGCTTCTCGTCTCGGAAGCTTAGAAAGCTCTCGTCGTCCGAGCGCGCGTGTGTTCGTTAGTCGATTTTCTGAGAATACCGAGCTACGGGATTACGGGCCGTCGGGGAGTTTCCCAATTAGGTCGCACCATTTCGCGCCCTCGTGAACATTAATGTCGCTACACGAACTCTCTCCCTCTCGCAGCGCGGTCCGATCCTACGGACTTGGACCGGACCGCCCGACGCCCGCGTCACCGTCGCACCGGACGGTAAACGGGAAATGGATGAAGGCCATCCGAATCGGTCGGCGACCCTCTCGACGACTCCCGAGACCCGTTCCGG
Organism: Ceratina calcarata; assembly: GCF_001652005.2. Taxonomy (NCBI): domain Eukaryota; kingdom Metazoa; phylum Arthropoda; class Insecta; order Hymenoptera; family Apidae; genus Ceratina; species Ceratina calcarata. The sequence continues at coordinate 1,764,412 of NW_017172225.1, read as the reverse complement.
CTCTCCAGCTTCCCCGAACACAGGCACTCGCATCGAGATGTGCAGCGGAGACAGAGAACCCCGCGAGAACCGGCTCTGCGCACGTCGGATGCGAGGCGACGGGGAACGCGCGTAAATCGTTTGTAACTATTAACACTTTTACGGTCGCCCGCGGGACCTTGTTACCGCTGCGCCCGTTACACAATTAAGCCGGTTAACGGATAGAAACTAATGGTCGCGGCACGTAGCCAAAGACACCCGAGCAGCGGCTCGTCGTTACAACCGGTGAAATAATAATCGGAACGGATGGAGCCCGTGGACGTCCGTGATAGCGACCGATATAATATCGCCACCGTTCTCGTCGCTTCCGTTCGCTCGTTTCACGATTGGCACGTTCGCTTCCGACCGATGGTCGACCTCGGGAAACCGCGAGATCACGATCTATCGGCGTTTACGGGAAACGAGCAGGATTAAACATCGACGGCAAGCTTCGCCGTCCCCTCGGGTCGTCGACTCTCGAAGATCTTACGCGTAAACAACCGCCATCCCCCGGCGATCCAATTTTTTCCATTCTGCGGCGAGTTCGGCAGCCAGTTGGCCTTCGAACCGGCCGCATTATCGTAATACAGCGGTAACGAGCGTTAAAAACGGGAACTCGGAAACGCGCGTCGTTCTCATTGTGTTCGGTCGGTCCCCGACGACGGGAGCCCGGGTTCGGCCCGGGGCTCGCTGGCAGGAAACCGGGCATAGATTTCAGCGACGGTCGGTCTGCCTCGTTTCTCGTTCCTTCCCCGATTCTCTTTCATTTTTCTCTCCTCCCACCTTAGCTCGCCGCCTTCCTGGCTTCTTCCTTTCGATTTTGCGCCGTTCCATGCCGTATCTCAGCTACCGTTCTGAGCGCGAATTTCGCGAAAGTTAATGCCCTCTTCCTTCCGTCCCTCTCTCGCCGTCCTTGATTTATAATTCCCTGCGCCCCCACCCTCCGCGTTTCGCAGCCGCGCGCGTTCCGACTACGGAAGCGATATTATACCGCTACCTACGTGTACGGGAACGAGCGGGGTCCAGGGCAGGTTATTCCAAGTTGGCCGAAAGTTAAACGAAACCGCTCGGTTCGAATCCTGCTAACAAACATTCGATATCCGGGCCAGGTTGCACGCTGCTGTGTAAAAACATTAATCCAGCTTCTCCTCGCGTCCCGTCCAGTTTCCGTTTAGTCGACGAAACGACGACCGAAATCCAGACCGGTAGTCGCATCGAATTAAAAGTACTGCGAGACCGCAACGATCGGACGGTCGCTACCCAGCTTTAATTTCCAGCTCTCTGGAAGATCGACCCTTCGTCACGCTCGAATTCTTCGAGATACGACGCTCCGGTCCCTCGTTTAATTCCGCCTCCGGTCCTCTTCGTCGATCCGCTGCGAGTTCTTTCGACGGTGCAGTCGTTGCGTCCTGAGCGGAGGACGCTCGTTGTCTCGCTTGTAGACGCGACGCGAGGAAGATTCGCGTTATTAATATGCGTTTCACCGCGAGGGCGTGCATTTAATTAAACAGCGGAAACTCGTTAGCGTGAAAAAGTGCGCTGGAGGTAATTTCTCGCGTGTGTACCTACAGACGGAATTTCGGAACGCGTAATCCCGCGTTATTTGACAGATACAGTACGCGTTCTACGAGATTCGCCGATCCGTACCGAGTACTGATTAAGAGGGGAAAGTATAACGAACTTCATTGTTGATTTAACAAACGGGTACGCCGTTCGTATGCCGCGTAGCAGGTTTAACGATCCCGCGAAACCTGCGCGTCGGACGAATCGTATTACCGTTGCCCTTTGTGATTCGTCGAAATTTAAAAAACTGCAACGTTCGCCCGGTACGAGGTACTTTAATAATCCAGCCACTCCTTCCATCGAAGAAAGGGGCACTTCCAATGTTTAATCCTTTTCGTTTGAATCCCAAGGTCCATTTGAAAAACTTGTAATTTCATTTTTAATCATCTTGCTCGAAGAGGTAGTTCTAATTAAACGCGTAAACGGCTCCGAACCATCTGGCTCGGTGGCAGTCCGTAAACGTTTCCCCGAGAAACGTTTATCGCAGAGAAGAATCGTAGCAAAAATAATATTTCATCCGCGACTTAATCAAGCATATAATGAGAACGTCGTCGGCGATCCCAACGTCGGGAACGGTGGAGAAGCGGAATGAGCGGCACTCCACAGAGAGACGGACCGTAGAAGGAGGAATAAAATGCGAGCCCATTTTGAAATGGCTCGAAAATGTGATGAAAGGGTCCGAGGGGCAGAGTTTACAAGCGCGTTCGAGGCGAAGAGTTTTGGATCAGGTCCAAACTCGGAGCAGTCGATGGTCGACGAAAAATTCGTTGTAAGTTGCGCGAACGAGGAACACGTTGCAATTTTCCGGCGAGTCGATCGCTTTTCTCCTTAAGTGTTTCCGAATTGAATGCCAATGAATCGAAAGGTTCTTTCGGACCGAATTATCCACCGGAACGGAACTGTTTCGCAAACTTAAGCGAACGCCGCGTACATTGGCGCAATTTGCAAACTGATCGATTTAATTAACGGGCAGATTTTAAAACGAACGACGCCTGCTCGTGAAATTATAGAGCTTCGGAGTCTAAAATCACGGTTTTCTCGATACTAGAAAACAGACCGTGCGTGTGGAACTTGAAATATTTTTTCAATACGCATGCAGTTTCCAACGAATGAAACTCAAACCGAATTACTTTTTTCCCTTTGCGATTCAATTTCCGGCGTGAATGGCCGCGCGAGCGTGGCTGAAACGCACCGCGTTGTAACTCGGAAACAAAGCTGCTGCGTTTCCCGACGGTTTCCGCCGCGAATGCGGAACCGCGCAGATACCAAACGCAGCTTCTCTCCAAGTAGGTAATACCATAGTTTTCGCTAATTGCGTGCCGCGGAAATTTTACGGTCAAAGGACAAAGGGCGTGCCGTACCTAATACAAAACGGTTTCCCATAGATTCGCCGAGCTCTTGAATAGTTCATCAGTACTTTTCCCTCGATCGGTTTCGAAATCCACGGCTGGAATCTCGACGTGGGTTCTTCGAGAATCAATGGCTCGTCAGTGGATACGTTTGTTCCAAACACTTTTTCTATATCCGTCAAAACGATGCCCTGCGTGAGCAATCGAATGGAAAATCAACGTCTGAAACTATCTATCGGGTCTAATTAGCCGGTCGCATCCCATCGAGGTCGGCTCATTTAGTAACCGCGTAAGAGCCGGGATAATCGTCGCAGATCTCGAGTTCGCATAAATCCTGTAAACGCGTACTGAATTTCGTTCATCCCGTAGACCAGATCTAGGAGATTCGTGGAACGTGCTCGTATACAGCGCACGGATTGATCGTCGACGACGTAACGAGCGAGTACCGTCGGTTCGATCTCGTTTCGGTTTAATCGAACGCAACGCGTCGCGTCTGATCACAACTTTCCCTCGTTCGCCTAGATCGGCTTCGTTGCACCGACTCAGCGTTAAGGAACGAGAACCGGGACCGACGAACTGGCAAACCGATGCGATTTATTTCCCCGTCGTGGAATCGCGTACACGGAACGGAAGGTAGATATTGGGACCGTTCCAAGTGTGAAAGGCGCAAAACGCGTGAACTTTTTGGAAAACGGTAAATCTCACTCGCGTGGATTCGAAGAGAAGAACGCGCGCACCTACTTGTCTCGATCCGAATCTGCCTCTCGTAACGCGGATCACATACACTATGTACGCGCTTTTTCGCTACGATACCGTGAAACGTTCAAGCGATATGCTCGACGCGGAATTGCTTTTCCTTTTATTGCGTCGCCGAGGACTTAAGCTTTTTAACGCGACTCGATCGCGAAAAGAAATCGTCGCCGGCGCGACGGAATATTGCCCCTCGTCGTACACGCGATTATTCGATTCCGTCACAGAACGTCCGACGACGTGTGATTCTGAAAGGCGGAGCGCCGATTTGTTGCGACGAAAGGAATGACTTTTATTATCGAAACTGCCTCGCCAAAGATTTATACGTCACGAGGATATCACGAATAATCGGGCTTATAGGAAAGTTGCACGTTTCGTATGCGATTTCATTTAAAAGTCGACGTACGTCCGATAATGCACCTATTCTGGGAGATGATAATCGTTCCGTTACAAGTTACGCGCAGAGCAGCACTACCCTCTTGACCGTAAGTGCTCGAGCCGATCGATCGAATTCCACGTTGCGAGATAGCGAGTGCATAATTTCTAATAGACCATTTTGGCAAGGGCGACCGCCGACGCGTCGAGTCGATTGGATCGACGATCGCTTAAGTAGACGACTTCAAACTTGAACTTCTGGTTCTCGTCGAGAGATTACTCTTAAATAAACAGTAGTAATAAACGGCAGTAACACTGGTCACTCTCCGAGCAGTTCTTCGCGGAAAGTTTGCACAATCCTTAGAATTTTTCTTGAAAACCATTGGGAAGTCGCCGCGTTACGATAACCTTCGTCCAACAGTGTCGTTCCTCCCGCGGGCTGCTACGGTATTAATAGTTCCGGCACTTGATTAGGTACCGTCGTCTCGCACCGTCTCTCGAATTAAAACTAAGACCACTGTACTTCCGCTACAACGAAACGTTTTGTGTATCTTTTCGCCGGCAGCGAGATTGCGTTTAAAACGGAAAGAAAGTATCGGGGAACAACGGGCAGCGGTGAAGAATGAAAACTTGCGATTCGGGAAGAGACGAGAGAGAGCGGGGAGAGAGAGAGAGAGAGAGAGAGAGAGAGAGAGAGAGAGAGAGAGAGAGAGAGAGAGAGGAAGAACGTGTATCAAACTCGGTCACGTGAAAAACTTTTCGCATCCGTCTTCGTCCAGGGCCGGGGAGCACGCAGAGGTGCAGTTAAACCCGCTGGCCAATTCTATGAAAATGAATTTAATTATTAGAACAGTCGAACCGTTGGACTCCTCTACTCCGCTGCTTCTTGGCACTCTGTGCACGTATGCTCCCGTTCAAAAGTTCCCCGCACCGCGGATCACGAGAGAAATTTCCTGGTATCATTTTTATTCGCTCGTTCGACGAAGCGACGCTGCGCTCGTTCGCCGTCGGACATAAAAATCAGCCATTGGGACGGATCGCGGGTTATTTATTCCCGGATGATGGAAAGTCGTCCGAACTTTCGAATCGTAGTATATCCGTTAAATGTGGCGCTGAAAATCTGGGCGTTCAACCTGGACGGGTTTCCCTCTATCTCGCTCCATCTCCCTCCGGGGTGCCCCGAACGCGAAGACTCTCCCGGGAAATTTTCGGTCGTCTCGATGACTGAACGCGGGGTCTGGGGACGCGAGCCCCTTTGAACGGCCTCGCGGAAACAACGAGATAACGAGAACAGGACGCGGAGATTGGTTCATTAGTCGAAACGCGTAATTATGGGGTCCGTCCGCTCTCGAATGAACGTCTATCGAAGAGGAACGTTTTCATAATTCATCGCAGCAGACTTTTGCAGTTAGGACGATGTCTTTCAATGACGGGAAACGAAGAGACACCGAATATTCCGATGCTTTCGTCCTGGGACGGAGAGCGAAATTCTTCGTCGACGGAACTAGAATCACGATCGAGCTCGCGAATACGAAACAATTAACATATTCGTAAGTGGGCGAAAACGACGAACGAAGTCAATTTCCACGACTGATTTCAGCCATCTCGAATCGGTTCAATCGCGAAGCAGCAAGAACCTCCAAGAAAGATATTTAGTATCTTTGTAGAATGTTGCAGGATTTTTTCACTCGTTCTCTTGGCAACGACAACTTTCTAAGGAGAACCGAACGGTCTAACAAACTGCTATGGACAAATTTAATTATGCGTCCTTCTGTACCTCTGACGATTTTAACTCCGCTTCTTTCGAAGACGGATTCTGTGGAAATTGTCAGTGTTAGAAGCATGGATATTGAATTTAAAGGCGTTTAAGCAACAGCTATGGAGATGTCTGGAACAAAGTTTTTTCTCGCATTAAGTTTCTACGACGACAACGCGGCAACGCGTTTCGTAAAATAAAGAGTAAACCCAGCGTCCCTCTAACTAAGAGCGAATCAAATAATTTCTTGTCAACGGCAGAATTTCTCCGAACGGCTGGCTGGTCTCAATCGGTTCGACGTGCGATTAATCAGGGAACGCGCAGTATCGCCGCTAATTGCTTATATGCAGGGAAACCTGATTGTATGGCCGGAGAACAATGCCTCCCGGGTAGACAATAATGCGCGCCAAGCTGTTTCGCGGCGATACTTCGTACGCCGCATATTTTTCTATCGGTTCATTTCGCGCGGAGACAGTGGCAGCGGCGGTGGCAACCTCGAATCGACCCGGCCACGATTGTCGATGCGTGCCGGGTCTCTCCGGCCGTGCGGTTTAATTGGTATTTTTAGAACAAAAGCTCGCCCCGAAGCCGCTAATCGCCATCTGGCGCCCCCGTTGTCGCAGTTATACCACCGCTGATCGATACGACGAATCGTTCTCGCGGTAAGCTACACCGAACGCGAACGTGATTTATAGTCGCGGTCGGTCATCCGTCGTTCGATCGGCAGAGAATTTTTAATTAGAACGATAAATTCGAACGACGATGATGTTCCCGGGTGGCACGCCGAGCCGAGCCTCCCGTCTCCGAGACGCGGGAAGAAAGCGGCCGTTAAGAAGCTTCGAAATTGCATTTTCTAAACTGCAACGGGGGTGCCTTCGTTCGAGCTTAAACCGAACGATCTTCTTCACGCTCCCATCCCTTCGCATCGGCTTCTTTCTTCGCCGCCTGATTCCTTGGTTAATGCCCCGTTGCTTTTAGCCGGAGAGTACGTTCCCGCTAAAGCTTCTACTCGCTCTTTCACCGACCTCCCACGATCTTCTCCGCGGGATTCTCTTCTTCATTTCTTTCCGCTCGCTCATCTTCCCCTTTTTTCATATCTTTCATTCGACGGAGATGTTCGGTATCGATTTTAATTACGCCCATTCGAAATTGGACAATTTACGACCGACGGAAGTTCTTGGTTTTTATTCCCCATTTCGAGACGAGATATCCTAGCTGTCTTTCTTCGTTCGTCGAGTTTCGATGATTCCACGAACGATTCAAAGTCGATCGATGCTTGCATAGGTGTTCGGACGGAGGTATTCGGATATACCGCGCGCCGGCGGAGACGAATAAGTTTGGAATAAACGTTTAGCCGCGATGGCTCGCTTCATTTTTCTCAGGCGGCGAAACCGTGAGCGAGCCGGACGTGGCGTGGGAAACTCGGGGCAGGAAAATACGAGTTTGTCGAACGTGGAACCGCGGGGAAACGCGGCTCGGAATCCCGTAGCAGCCGCCGACCGAGCCATCGATAAAAATTTACGAGGATTCGTTGATAACCCGGCTATTCTCCTAAATGGGAACACGGTTCGCGGCATTAAACCGGTCGTCTCTCCTTCTCGCCTCTTTACCCTCTCGTTCTTCCTATCCGTGTACATTTTATAATATTTTTTTCTACCGACAGCGCGGAGCGCTCGTCGTAATTTTTTCAAATCCGGCCAATCCGATTTCGAATCGTAAAAAGAAAGATTCATTTGCAGCCCTCGCGACGTACCGCCGATCCGTTTACTGTACGAGGGAATCGATGACCCCTGAAAAGCTGCACGAAATCAACGAGAATCGCTATCGAGCCGCAGATATTTTACCGACGCCAATTTTCGTAACGAGATCGTCCTTGTTCCTGCAGTTTTTAATTCGTTCTCGAACTGGTCCCAATCTCGACTTGTCGTCGCGCAAGATGTTTCTCACGATCGGTCCAAGACTCGGAAATATCAAAGTCGAAAGCGTGGACGAAGGAGGGTGTATAAAATCACGGTGGCAAAGATTCGAAAAATCCGTAAAAGGAATACGGAAAGGTACCTGTGGGCGCAACGGACATGTTGGCGAGGCATGCACCGAGCATGTAAATCCATGCAAATAAAAGTGCCCGCGGCCGTGCTTGCGCTCATGGGAGAACGGCGAAAAGGCAGATAGATAGATAGATAGATGTATGTACAGACTGTATAGCCGTACAACGATCGTATGACCTACCGGCAGCATCCTTTATAACCGAAACAGCTTCGTAGGTACCGCTTGAAACGATTACGAAACTTCGAACGTGCACCACAAGCGATACCGAGAAAATGAGCGCGAGCTCGTTCTGCGCGTAATTAATCGAGTAAAACAATTCGGTCCTCGCGATTCGCAGAACCGAGAGAGGACGGTCGATCCTCCTTTTGCGCGCGGGCCCCCGACCCTCGGTGGGTATCATCCGAGCGTGAACGGTTGTCTGAAAGAGTGGTCTCGTAAAACGCGAAAGTCGTTGCGCGTCGGATGATATAGAGTGTAAAGAGCAGACGAGAACGCCCTGGGAAGAAGTCGCCGCCGCGAGGAAGAGGAACCAGTTACGCCGATTTGTCCGTTTTTCCTCCGGTCGATTTTCCTCGTTTTTCTCTCTTCCAGTCTCCGTGGCTCCTCGACACGTTTCAGGGGGAGCGATATCGTAACGGGAACGAGAAAATTGCCGTAATACGCGTGTCCAAATGTCCGTTCCCCGTCGAAGACGTCGTAGGTAGACGTTTTACTTCCTTCTCCGCGTGTCCCTCCCTGGCCCGCGTCCCGCTCGCACGCGATGGCCGCGTGTCAAATCCTTGTTTTCCGTTTCGTTTACCGGAAATTGATTTTCGATCTAGCGTTCTGAAAGTGACACGCATCGTGAACATCGATCTCTCGAGGGCGCGGTTGAGTCTCTCTCCGAGGAAATTGTCTGCCATCCGACCAGTCCGTGGCTATATATTTTTATCCCGCGGACGATTCCACGCACCGGCGCCTCCGGGATTCTCGCGAATCTTCCGTTCGCTCGCGTATACGCGAAAATTTTGAAGCTGTCACGGCGGCAAATTGAACGTGAGAAGAGGGACCCGTTCCTCTTTATTCTACGCGTTACGAAAGAAATGGAAAATCAGGGGTAATTCGTTCTTCGCATCGGAGTACCTACTTATCGCCTCGGAACTGCTAAGTCTCGGACGTTAATAAATGTATCGCTCGACGTCGAGTAAACGGGAGGTAGACTATTTCTCAATCCGGGTCGAAAGTTGATTTTTAAAGTCATCCGGTTGATAGATCTTGCGAGTTTACCCTCCGGGTAGTACCGTGGCCGGGTTCGAAACACTTGGGTAGCTAGATCGATGGCCGCGCGTATCCCTAAAAGTGGCTGCCTAGATGTTTGACCTCTCTCCCGACGGCTTATTCGTCAACCTCCCTCCCATCCCTTCTCGAAAAGAACAAGAAGAGTTTCGAGTATCGTATTTAACTACGAAAGTTTACAAGCATCGTCTCGCACCAACAGAATGTAGCTACTTTGTAACAAGTTCCGAGGCGTGAGTCGCGACCGATCCTTTTCAATGGGCATTACCCCAATTTCAGAAGGTTCATCGGGTGTCAAAGTCAAAAATCCGCTTGTTTCCGTTGGCCGGGAAGTCGCGGTGGAAATCGAGCTTCCTCACCGAATCGGTTTGGCTTTGTTTCGCCGCTTCCGCGAATTTCTTTCCCCGCCGACACGACGGCCGTCGACGCTCGCCCTGAATCGCGGACAATCCAACCAGGTTCCATCATTTTCTGGCAACGGATGAATCAGGAGTCTACACTCGGCCGTTGTGTAACATCGTCCACGTACGAGACGCGTCGCAAAATAAAGAGGCAACGCGGAAAAGCGTCGTGCCGCGTCGCGCGTCGAGTCGCAGAATTTTCCTACATTACCGCCGCGGTTTTGCTCTCGGTTTCAAGCGTTTCTTTGTCTCGAAATGAAATATCCAAGGAAAAACGTGTTCGCCCGCCCGCGAACATTTTTACTCTTCTCGCGTTTGCGGCGCGAGTAATGCTGTATAAATATAAAGTATAAAAGCATGCCGTTTAATTTACGTTCAAAGTAAAACAGATGTTACGTTTGGATAATAAACGACAGCGGATTGAAAAAAGACGGCAACGTCCCGTCGTTTTAAACGTTTCGATCATCGTTCCACGTCGTGCACAGAGTCTCCGTATGGTCCTTGTTCCCGCGTTGTTCGTCCCTCTGTTCGATATTGAACATGGAAGAACGTCTTTACGGTGATTACATATCGTTCGCGACGAAGAGGAGAGAAAGGGAACAAAGGCACTGATCATCGGCTCGATGGGCAAAGACGAGACGGACGATGTAAAAAAAAAAGATGCGCGTGAATGGTACGATTTAAAAAGGCTCGATGGCCCGATACGATTGAAACAGGGTAGAAAATTTGTAGCGCATCGAAAAGCGTTCGATCATTTCCCGCATTCGCCCTCGCGGAGAACGGCAGCGGCGTCGTCGACGACGTCGTCTCGTCTGTTCGTGCGAACGACTCCATTCTGTGAGAGCACGTACCCGTCTGGATGATTTCACGGTTCGCCAAAAGAGGAGAAGAGGTCTGGATTTTGCATACGGGATCAAAAGAAATTATCCCGGTCGGGGAGATAGAGAGGCGGCAGCCAACGGAGAAAGGCGAGAAAGAATATCGTTGACTGGCTGCGATTTCACCGATTCCCTCGGCAACTCGGTAACATCGCGTTAAACAGCCGAGAGCGTAGCCGCGAAAGTAGCACGAAATCTCGCGTAACAGCTCCGATTCCCGAACCGCAATTTCCTCCGTTCTCTTCTCCCCTTCTTCCTTCTTTCCTTCGCCGCGGCTGCTCCTCATCCGGTCTCTGCGCGTGGTTGTGGATTCGAAACAGAGCTCGACTTCGATTCGGACTCCACGACGTCTACTCGACGACGCAACATTTTCCCTTCGCACCAAATTCTTTATCTTACGTCTTCAACGTATAAAAAATCTGCCATTCCTTTCAGTTAATTTCCCTTCGAGATCTCATGCCACGGGCCGATCCATTTCGCAACGCTTTTGTTACAGATTCTTTCATTTACGTTCCGTTTAAATTTATCTTATCCTTTTCATGGAATCGTTTCAGCTCGTTCTTATTTAGAACTCGATATCGAACCCGAACAAATCGCAAATGGACGTAAGACGATGAATTTTTCTTACGTTTTATCCCGGTGTAGGTACGTTATTACCAGTGGATATCTCGTTCTCGTTCGCTTTAACGATCCGGATCCCGTCGATAGAACTCCAGATTGAAAGGTTAGAGCGCGATTCGAGCTTTTGTTTCCGATTCCTCGATAGCCGCGATAGAAGCACTTTAGAAGAATCTGTGCGCCGTATATAATGGATTTTTAAAGCAACGCGAAATGCATTTTCGAGCCTTTCGTGGAATGAAAAATATCGTGGAAACTAAACGGACACCGTTTCCCTCACATGAAACGACAACGCTCTTCCTAGTTAGCCTCTCGCCGACTGTCACTGCACACGTGTACGTAGCTCCTGGGTCAGGTTAATTCTTGATGGCGCTTTAGGGCACGTCGCGAGATGAAATTCGCTGTAGGAACGACTCGCGTTACAGCCGTCTTTCGCGTATCAAATTTTCGTTCAGCCATAATCCTATGGGAGCGAACCCGTGTCAACTTCGATTCGACGGTCCGCGAAGCGCCAAACTCTTAACCGACGCGACGCGATTGTCCCGAAGAAAATAACATAGAATCACCGACACGATAAATAAAATTCCGTTCCATGGCGAACGAAATTTTCCCGAACGTGCGTCGCGTATATTCGTTGATAAATTTACCGCGTCGTTCCTTTTGAAATTAGTCGAACCCATCGCGGGATGCTCCACGAGTATAGCCCGATTCCCGACCGATCGACCGACCATCGGTTTAAAATCCATGCGAGAATCTCGGTCTGAGCAATTAAATACATCCCGGCTTTGAAAAGCCAAAAATGCGCATCGATCGGAATCAATATTGGTGGTCGCAAACGGAAGAACGAGTACCCAACGAGAAAATGAAACTAGAAACCGCTGCTTCAAAAAAAATGAATGCCTGGGGGAAAAACGAGCGTAGGAATTAAAAGCGAACTAAAAACACGGAACCACGCTCGATCCCACGCGATGCGGTCGCGGTCCGTAGAAATGATTTGAAAAGCGCATCGAGCACCGTTCGCCGACCGACCGTCCATTTAAAACGATGATCACCGCGACCGATACGCCGCGCGTACGCGTACACCGCCGATATATTTTTACTTCTACCGAACACCGGCCGCGGTCGAAGCCACGAGATCTCGTATCGACAAAACTGAATCCATCGCTGAACACCGTCTCGACAATGACGCAACGGGATCCGAAATGGCCAGTTAACGTCGCTCGTCGCCTCTAGCATTCGCAATCCAATTACCGCTTTCCCTTTTCGAATCGAACGACTGCCAATCGGTCGGATTCTAATTTCCACCCGTTCCCTGTTCCCTGTAATCGGCGCCGTGGATAAAATAAGTGACGCGTGAATTTCGCATAAGGAGAAACCACTGTGCGCTGCCGAGCTTTTGTTTCGAGGAAAAATATTTGAACAATGGTGCGGTGTTCGAGTCGGTCTCGATCCTCGATGTATCGAGGGTGAATAGCAGAAGGGTTGTTCAGTATACGCCGGCCACGCGTATATCCGGGCTTGCCGAAGGGTGAACTTATGATATCGCGAGTACGTGTTCGGAATCGGGAGCACGACGATCACGAGAACGCAGAGCTCTCGCGGTTCCGCAGTGACGAACTCGTCGATCCGCGTTCCATGCGAAACGTCATATTTATATTGGCCACGAAACCGTCAAACGGGTAAAAAATTCCGACGAGCCATTTTGTCGGGTAGCACGTTCGCGAGACCCGGTGGAGACCGCGCGACGACGACATCTCATCGGATAGCGAGCTCGAGTCTACGTTCGTTGAACGTAAATTCCTCGTAGCCGCAGCCCTTAAACTTCTCGCGTTACCTTAATTCTCCGGTGTCCACGGACGATAAGACCGGCAAAGCGTTTCAACGTCATGGAATAGCCGCTACGAACCGACGCAACGGATCGATGACCCACGGTATGCGGAGGTTATCGTAAGGCATTCTTGGCTCGGTTTGATTTAGTGGCTTCCCTGTAGCTGCTGCGGTAACAGCCCCGTTATCTACCTTCGCTCCTCTTACACGCGGTCGCTTCTTCTTTCCGCGTCCCACCTACGCATAGATATGCATCTATCGTACGTCGACCGGTTTTATCCTGGTCGTAGTGTTCCGCGTCCATCGAAATAATGGTCCTCTCTAGGAAAATCCCGTCCGCTCCGTTTTCCGGTTTCGGTGGATCGCCGACGCGTTTTCGGTCGCGATTGCGAGATCGCAGGAAACTCGGATAGACGTGGCGATCGACGCAGGTTCAAAAGCGCCGGCAGAGGGAGGAGAGGCGAAACCCTGGACGTTCGACGAAAACCCAGTAGCGAATCACCTTAAATCACCGCGACGGACCCCGGAGAGAAAACAATATCGGCGTTTCTCAAAGCCGCTTCTCTGCTCGCTCGTGAAATGGATTTCCGTGCACGTTGGGAAATCAAGCCAACGACGACTACTCTCGGCGCCGTTGGTCCTTCGTTCGCTCTCGTCCGTTTTTATTCCCGGGTCCCACCGGTCAGCGAGAATCGATCGGATCTCGCTGGCCTCGCCGAAAAACCGTTCGCGACATCGCCGCGAAACTAGTGGACCAGTAGAGAATTCTTCGAACACCGGTGGGCGACCTAGTCTGTCTGCGGAGTCGGTTCAGGGAAGAGAGGAACGGCCCGGTTGGAAACGCGTGGAGAAGAAACGGAGAGAACGGCACGCGAACTATCTGGAGAGCCTTTGATAGATGCCAATACTGTCACATTTCTTTTCTGACTCCCGGCAGGCTGACAGTTCTGCTTTTTCGATTTCGAACCATCCCCGAAAACGCCACGCAGTGTTGCTCCCTGCAAAGGACACTGGTTCATATTTTCACGTGGCGAGGACAGAAATAAAAATTGTTGCGAAGCTGCGAGATCACGGTAATACAACGTCGATACTCGTTGCACGAGTTGTTCGCCACGAGTTGGCAAATTTTTAATCAAACTTTTGAACCAATCAACGTTTTCATCGCTAACGAAAAATTGCTTGATCATAAAAAATCCGTGTACGAGGGGAACACGGTTGAGCGGCCGTTAGCTACGTTCCGTTTCCATCAAATTATCGGTCATGGAAATCGTTGCGAACGGAAAGAGATTCGACGAGAATGTTTAATATTTTTTACTGATGGCCGCAGTCGACGGTCGGACCAGACATCGAACGACTTTTCAGCGAATCCCGATACGCGAACGGAACGTTATCGTTCGAGCAAATATGGTAGTGCCCGTTCGATAGAGGCACTCGAACTTGGAACTTAAGAAAGGAATTGTCCTTCCGGCACTCCAGCCAGGATAGACACTCGTTCGGATATATCAATGTTGGCGCAGGACATTTTCATTGTTGTCTTTCGTTCCAAGATAATAGTGGTCAATAATATCTAACCGGTGGAGGGAGAACGAATAATACCTTTCAAACCATTTACCTTCCTTTTCCCTAGCGTAGTTTTCGTTTTATAAATAAATCCCGCAGTTCCCCGAACGCACCATTAAGATCCATTAGTAAGGGCGACGAGTGCTTAAAAATTAATCCAAAACGTTAAGACAGAAAAATATATGCACGTTATACTTCTCGTCGAGTCGTACTAACATCGAATACGTAGTGTAAGCCGCGTCTGACATTTCGTTTACTCGTACTACTGGCAAACTAGTTCCCTTCGGATATTCGTCGATCGCTCGGCCTCTGAGCTGTTCCGTACGCGCCCTGCCGATGGATCGCATCGTTCGGAGTCTTCGCGATCGATGGAAATCCCGTTTGCTCGCAGTAAAGTAGGACCGTTTTACAAGCCTCGTTTGGCACCGGAACAGGGACGGGGATAAAGAGAGTCGCGCGTAAATTCGTCGTAGACGCGTGCACGGACACGCGCATACGCGTGCGATGATACACGACGAACAACGGGAAGCGGGAAGCCGCAGATACGAGCAGAGTCCATGGTACAAATTTAACCGTGACGCATGACACTGCGAAGCTTACGCACCGCGCGCTCTCTCTGTCGCGGTGCCATCGAGCGACCGTGGACTAATTTTCGTCACGTTTCGAGATCTCCAGCGCGTGGATCATTTCCTGGCGAAACTACTGATTTTCGAGTTCACTGCGACGACGTACACCTCGAACTTTGACTCGGTCCAAATGTGCAATTACGCTTAATAACGACGTTGGTTCTGTTTGTTTCCAGATTGGGTCCCTGAAGGAATACTACCTGTTCGCTGACAAACGACTCCACAAGAGGTCCTTGTCAAGCAGCGAGTCACATCATAAGACGCTGAGGGATGAACCGAGGGTAAGCGATTTCATCTTGGCTCGTCGAGTTACACACGCGAACGATGCGAGGGCGCACGTGCGAAATATTTGGTGGAACGCGTAATTCCGCGACGCCTATTGTTCTCGCGTCGCGACCCCCCCGGTGCATCATCGTTCTCCGTGCCATAATTTACCCGGTAATATCTCTGTCTGTTCGTTACCTTCGATAAGCATTCCCCACCCGCACTTCCGTTATCGGTCATGCTTCGATAAAGAATGGCATCGAAAGTAGACGATACCGATTGCGTCGCTTCGCTGTTGCACATTTGCATCGATGCCAGGTGAACGGGTAGACGGGGCGGAACGGAGACGAAATGGATTTAAAATTCTTATGCGACGCGGGATATGATAATACTTGCATAATTTAAACTTTCATACATGTGAAATAACCTTCCCGAATAATATCCTCAGCTACATAAAATATTCACACTTTTAATTCGGAATTAAGAATTTTTATGTTACTCGTGAGCGCGCGAAAAAAGAAAACGGTCGCTGGTCGTTTATACACGTGTTAAAACGAAAAGCGCAGAGCTTGAGCGCTGAACAATAATTGCGAAGCGTAACCAACGATAATTCCGTGAGTTTGCGTCGCGGCAAGTGTTTTAATTATCAGGGTATTTTTATACGCTGGACGAGCGACGCGAATAGATTCGATCAGTTCATAGTTGGCCAACGTCTCTTCGAGCACACGCCTGTGTCCGTCTTTAGAAAAATACCGGGAATCATATTGTTATACAATTGTCCGCGCTCGTCGATAAATATTTTTTCACTCTTATCGAAATACGTTGTTCCCGTTGTACGAGGATGAAAAAGTTGGAGCTCGTGTAACACTCGTTGAATCGCTTTTATCGAGGCTATCTAGAAAATACTCATCGATTCGTACCGACTACGTGGTATCATGAAACGGAAAAATCAATTAAGTACGTTTTCGTTGCGAACCGAACGGAAAGAAAGAGCGGGGCGATACTTTGCTAGGAGACTGTCTCAACGAAAGCTAATTACAAGGATTTTTAATTAAAGTCTGCCCGGATCGTTCAATCGGTTTGATGCTGTTCAACCGTGGCTCTCGCGACTCCTCCGTTCGCGGAAGAGGGGCGACAGTTTTAAAGCCGAAGAGAAGCATTAAGACGAAAGTGGCCGATGATGACCATCTCGCGAGCCGCCGCGCGCCATCGACCGGGTGGTTCTCTCTTTTTTCTCCCCGCTCCTCCTTACCGCTCTTTCAACGAACGAGAGAACAACGGTGGAACAACGGCGTGTTTCCAGAGATAATATTGTGCTTGCACCATCTTTCCAACAGCCGGGCCATTGTCTTTTTTCCGGCAGCGCGCCGACGGAACGGTTTGCGACGCGAGATGAACCGGCGTTGGAGAGATTCGGTCGACAAATATCGAAGTCTGACCCTGGATACACCCCGATACGTTGTGCGCTTATTTACGACGAAACGATTGTTCCGAAGTGCGGGTAAAATGGCCCTCCCAGCCCGATCGATGCGTCCGAACGAATCGTTCCGTTAACGTTGAAGCGATCCTCGAAAGACTCGGAGCAGAGTCGCGGGGAACCGCGGGACGCGGAGAGGGAAAAGCTTTTGCGAAATGGTTAAAACAATTACCTGGATACATATTGGTCTTTTTTCGGGCGCGTGTGGACGGGGTACGACCGTGACACTTATCGAAGCGTAACGGCAACGAGAAGAGAGGGCAGAGAGTTTTTTGGCCAGTGTCCAAAATTGCAAAGGCCGTCAATTTCCGCGGGTCCGCGGCTCGGATTCACCGACGATACGAATGAAACGATGACCGGGGCGTCGCGCGTTTCACGCTCCGAAGACCGAACCTCGACCGCGAAAGCGGTTCTCGTCGATGCTCCCCGCTTACAAGGCGCCATACGGACGAACTCCGTATTTTTACCCCGCGTCCGCCCGCTACCCCGTTTAAATATACGAACCGCAAATGCGCGAAATTTTTAATAGCCGATACTCGCGCAACGCGGAAGCGTAACATCGACGCAGCCGCGTTCAACCGTTCGATCAATACGTATCCAATAATGTTTGTATCCCGTATATCTTCGTCGGAACCTCTTCTAGTAATCTGACGAGTCGTTTTAAATTTTAAGCCGTTCTAAAACCATACATCGAGTCGCTCAAATATGTGCGGACGCGATCACTTCGCCGAGTTCATATCTCCGATACTGTGGCTCGGGACGTACGCACGCGGAATCGCGTCAAACTCCGGAACCGCGAAAGCGCTAACCGCAATAAGCTAAATAATTTCAATTTCATAGCCGTTCGTCAATGTTTAACGTCGAGCCCGTAGCCCGTTCCCTCTCGAATCCGATTCCGCCCCTAAATCCGTGCGAGTCGACGAACGATCGTTCAAAGGGAAACGTCCGACTGATTTTATTTCAGGTACAATGGTTCCAACAGCAGCACGAGAAGAAACGTAAGAAGAGGGACTTCGTGCCCGCGTCGTCGTTCTCTTTCAGCGATTATCCAGCGTTTTTCGATGAGTTCGGTCCGCGTCCGAGGCAGGCCACGTTCCATCGGCAAAGGAACAGAGGCGTGCCTCTTCAGAATCTGTTCACGGATCCCCTCTTTAAGGAACAGTGGTATCTGGTAAGTGGATCCTTCGATTTTACTTCCCTCGACCAGAAACGAACCTACGTGACGAGACCTACGAGTAGAGATACCTACGACTACGACCTCGTCGCTGACGCGGTTCGATAACGCGTTCGACATCGCAACGTCGTCGTCGACCGAATTGCGCGATCACGCGATGCCGTGAATCGGCCCCACGATTTTAACAGATTCCTCGGAGCTCGGCTCGCGCCGATAAAAAGCATCGGATCGCTAATGGCGCGGCAATATCTATATCCGCAGGTATATCGTATTCCCAACGTTAATTTCAGAAACGACAGAAGCAGCGATCGCCGCTAACTATACCGAAAACGATCGGTCCGGGCGACGCGGGACACGCGGAGAGTTACGAGCACCGGCAGCGTATGAGAAACCACGACCCATGCCCGTGTTCGAATCTCTCTTCCTCTATACGTATATTCTACGTACAATGCTCTATATCGACTACGCGTAGATGAATCGTTCTTTCGCCGTGCCAGGGAATAGGTACATCGGTGCACAGATTATTCCGATTTAAATTCTGCGTGCGCGTGGTTTGGAGCCTGGTCGAGCTATGATTAACGCCGGGGCTATCGGTGGTCGAATTGTACCTACTTATTAGTAACGATGGTGGAGATCCGAGGCGATCGCGAGAACGAAGACGCTGACACCGTTCTCCACCGGCGAGAGGTCGTTACGTAGCTACGCGTGGAAAACGAATAAAACGAGAGAAACCGTTTTATCTAATTTCCTTTCTCTCGGCTCTCGATATCGGCTTTTCTCTTTTTATTTCGACCGAGTTAATCCTCGGTTCGTAGTTTTGCCGCGGTCTCCCTCGTTAAATATTCCCTATACACTGTACCTGCCTCTCCGCGGCTGCTCTGTTTCGTTCGTTCCACTCGCGTGGCTCGCCTCATTCAATTATATTCTGTTTAACCGGTTAATAACCAGTCTTTTGCTCATTTTCTCGCGAACAATCCGTATCGTATTTTCCATTTTTCTCGTTTTAGTCCCGTGCTCGAATCGACGGGATTCGAAGTTAAAACATTTACACTTCGTTCGCCGAGAGAAAAAATTACCTCCGTTTAATTTTCAGTTACGTCCAGCGGTCTCCAGTTTATTTTTTCCCCAGCCCTGTCATTTTTCATAGTTTTTTCTTTCCCTTCACGAAAAATTCTCTCCGCGCGTACACCGTGTCAAATTCAACGGTGAAAATCTGCTCGCAGAACGGCGGAGCCAAGGACGGATACGACATGAACCTCGGCCCAGCGTGGCAAAAGGGTTACACCGGAAAAGGAGTCGTGGTGTCGATCCTCGACGACGGTATACAGACGAATCATCCGGACCTGGCTCTGAACTACGATCACCAGGCCAGCACGGACATAAACGACAACGACAACGATCCGATGCCGAGGGACAACGGCGACAACAAGCACGGAACCCGATGCGCCGGTGAGGTGGCCGCGGTCGCCTTCAACCAATATTGCGGCGTCGGCGTTGCGTACAACGCCAGCATCGGAGGTACGTTTACGTGTACTCACGCGAATTCTTCGTCCGCTGACGGGCGAGATGGAAACGCGTTTGCGGGAGCGCTAGGAGCAAACCAATAAATAACTATCGCCCGAAACGGGGAGACAACCGCGGCGAATTAAATCTCGTTCGGATACACGGTCCACTTTATTAACGGCGACATCTTAGAAATTATGGCCCAGTACTCTTTCTCTCTTCGGAGGTGTTTGCCCCGAGTCTCGGTCGAGGAAGAGATCGTTTCTCGAAGACCGTCGTGTTTACGAGTTCGGTCTTTTGATTTACTCGTGATACAGGAATCCAGGGGTTTTAAAGAGCGTAGAGCGGTTCGCTGGAAACATCGCGTAAAGCACAATTCTCGCGGGTCGATCGACAAAAAAAGAAATGATCGTTAACGAAGTATGCGGAGGAAAATGGTACGGATATCCGTACCGCGGAATGAACTCCGCGAAATCTCGTTTCAAAGTTGTCGCACTCTCTTCCACAGAATCCATTTAATTCGATTCGCGGATCGCGATTTCATTCGCGTTACTTAACGGCGTCCGAGCAATCGTCTATCGTTCGCGGCGTTTCTCTTTCCACGATCCGTTGCCGCCGTAACCATTATCGGAGTGCATATCGATACCCGTGCTCGTAAGTCGTTTCTCGCTTTGTGGTAATATCAAGTTCCGATAGCATTATCCCATGCTCGTTCCCATTAGGACGCGTATCAACAGTCCGCGTTCGATTTAGCGCGTCCGGAATAGCTTGCAAACGACGCGGACACATTTTCCTATCTCTGTGGAATTCAATCGTCGGACAAGGAGAAGCTGCGTACCGCGAAGGAACGATGGGAAATAAAGAGAAAGAGAGAGAAAAGATACGAGGGCAGCAGCGGAAGAAAAAGCGTGATTAAAATTCCGCGGAATCACGATTTTTTGCGAATTAGCTCGTTTCGTATCGCGGTGGCTGAAGCTTGAATTCCATAGAACTTGCCCTGTGGAATTTGAGGGCGCGAGCAACGAGAAGGAAAGCTATCCGTAACGCACATACCGCCCGTGTTCTCAGGCGTGCGAATGCTCGATGGCCCGGTAAACGATGCCGTCGAAGCCAGAGCGTTGGGATTGAATCCTGATCACATCGATATATACAGCGCGTCCTGGGGTCCGGAGGACGACGGGAAAACCGTCGACGGACCCGGCCCTCTCGCTAGGAGGGCTTTCATCTATGGCGTAACCAGCGTAAGTCCTCTTGCTGCGCTACTTATTTTTCTTTCGTTTTAAAAAGATAGATTTCGCTTTGAATCGTTCAAAGAAAGAATTTGCGGAGATTTCAAAGATTCCTGCATAGGCTATGGTAAACTTAGGTACGGATGACTATAGAATATCGTAACGAACGAAACAGGGCCGCAAGGGAAAAGGCTCGATCTTCGTGTGGGCGTCCGGGAACGGGGGCCGTCATACAGATTCCTGCAACTGCGACGGTTACACGAACAGCATCTTTACCCTGTCGATATCGAGCGCGACTCAGGGCGGATACAAACCCTGGTACCTAGAGGAATGCAGCTCGACGTTGGCATCAACTTACTCGTCGGGTACTCCGGGGAACGACAAGAGCGTGGCGACCGTGGACATGGACGCGAAACTGAGACCGGATCATATTTGCACCGTCGAGCACACGGGAACTTCGGCCTCGGCACCTCTGGCGGCCGGGATAGCGGCTCTGGCGCTCGAAGCGAACCCGAGCCTCACCTGGAGGGACATGCAGTACCTGGTGGTACTCACCTCGAGGTCGGGTCCCCTCGAGAAGGAGCCGGGTTGGATTCTGAACGGAGTGAAGAGGAAGGTCTCGCACAAATTCGGTTACGGGCTTATGGACGCCGGTGCCATGGTGAACCTGGCCGAGCAATGGACCAACGTGCCGCCTCAACATATCTGCAAGTCCGATGAGATCAACGAGGAGAGGCGTATCGATCCGACCTACGGCTACACGCTCAGCGTGTACATGGACGTCACCGGTTGCTCCGGATCTTTGAACGAGGTCCGCTTCCTCGAGCACGTGCAGTGCAAGGTAAGAGGAGAACCTGCCCGAAAGGGCTGCCGCGGTAGTCCTTCATGAACCTGCCACCGACGTGACGTATAGCACTGCTATACCGCGCGATCTTTCATCGAATAAGATATGCGCGTATACCGCGAGGTTTCATACGCGTCGGAACTTTGATACCTTTCCCCCGACTCTACGAATTCATTTTTAACTAGACGATCCTTTAAATTCGTACATTACGCGAACGAGCATTTACTGGTTCCGCCCGTCGTGAGAATAAATTCGCGCTACCATTAAAATGTAAATTTTTCAAATCCATTTTATGAATCATAAACCAGAACTAAATATACCTACTTTCACGTGTAGCCCGGGTACAGTGAAAATAAATTTTATCGTAAGCGGTCTCTTTTCACTCCGGCGGTACGTGTACTCTCTTCCTTCCGTTCGTCCCTTTGTACGATGCTTATCATTTTTTTACGACCACTTCTTTTTTCATTCGGTGCCTTCTTGCAAATTTATCGTTGAAACGAGTAATTCATATGGATTTCAAAGTTTCGATGTCGACCGATTTAAAAGGTGTCCTTGAGGTTCTTCCCGCGTGGAAATTTACGATTGCTCCTGACGTCACCGATGGGCACTACGTCGACGTTGCTGTTCGAGAGGCCGCGGGACGTTCTCAGTTCCAGCTTCGACGACTGGCCTTTCCTGAGCGTGCACTTCTGGGGCGAGAAAGCGGACGGTAGATGGACGCTGCAAATCATTAACGCGGGAAATCGACACGTGAACAATCCAGGTGAGTGATCGCGCCGTTTCGAAGCCGAACAACCGACCGAATGGATCTCATCCGTGTTTCACCGAGAACCGTCGATGCGCGTTACAGGTATCTTGAAGAAATGGCAGCTGATCTTCTACGGGACGGCGACGAACCCCATCAGGATCCGGCCGCAACAATTTTCCCCGGTACAAGCGCATTCTTCGTACGCCTCCGTCCATTATCCGTTGCCCGTAGATGATGATACGCTTCGAGCGTTGGGCTATCGCGGCGAAGCCGACTTCTTTGCTTCTCCCTTTCAGAGCTACCAGGGTCCGTACGTCGGCGCCGCGTCCAACGTTCAGGCGTCCGTGGCGACGTTGGACGGATCCTCCGCTCCGATCCTGACGAATCGGCTGCCGGGGGACGCATCCTCGTCCTCCTTCGA
Source organism: Ceratina calcarata (assembly GCF_001652005.2). Classification (NCBI taxonomy): domain Eukaryota; kingdom Metazoa; phylum Arthropoda; class Insecta; order Hymenoptera; family Apidae; genus Ceratina; species Ceratina calcarata. The sequence goes on along the minus strand of NW_017172225.1, from coordinate 1,741,707 downwards.
TTCGCCCTCGTCCTCGTCCCGAGTCGGTGACGACTCGCTCGATACGACTAGAAAGATTCTTCACGACTGCGACCCGCAATGCGATTCCCAAGGCTGCTACGGCAAAGGTCCCACCCAATGCATCGCTTGCAAGAGCTATCGACTCGACAAGTAAGGAGATCACTCTTAATTTTGTCGCTGCTTTAACCGCGTACATCCGCGAATATTAATCGAGTCGGTGAACAACTTCGTTAAACCAGACCGCGTATTTCTCGGCCATAAAGCTCGCGGTTTTTCTGCTTCAAGAATAACCGTAACGCATGCCTATCCCCTGTGGTAAAAAATCTTGTACAAAGGATCTCGCTGCATTAATTAAAAGCAAAAGTATCCTTCGCCCTTTTCCAGAGAAAAAACCGTAGATGAAAAATCTGAAATCCTTCTGAATTAGGTTGAAGTTTTTACATTTCGCGACGTGGTACCGTGTACGGGAAAGATCGTTTAAATTATGTTTCGACCCCTTGCGCAAATTACGCTGCCGGAGGGATGTTAATTCGCGTTTGTATTATTCCTTGCACGAGTTCCTCGCATGCTCCGTTTTATTCTACTGTAGCTACACCACCATCGATCAGTTTTTCCTAGCTGAATTAAACGAAAGTTACAGAGAAGAAACTTTTGACAAACTCATCCCGGCCACCTCACGGTTACAATTTATTTTGTTCCGCGATACATTTCGCGATGCGTCGCGCACATCCATCGTGTCTCGCAAACATTTACAACGAGAGATACTTTTTATATAAAAATACAACGGTATTTTTGATTCACGGAAACCGAATGCCAGACAGAATTCGACACGTTTCCTAATAAATCTCATGCGTTCCAACCGAACGTGGTGGTTCAAGGGAGAGAAGATGCGTATATTAATCGTTTCCTTCGCCGTTTTTCGCTATCTCGATAAATTTAGCCTCGCAGCCTGGCAGCGTGTTTAGGCGTGGCCGAAGGACCCGATACGACGGGAGTGTGACTAACTCTTGGATGGATCAGAAGAATCTAACACGGTGGAAGGGTGTCGTTGGGTAACGAAACGAAATGAGACGAGTTTCTTTAAAAATTGCAATTGCAGCACCTGCGTGAGTCGATGTCCACCGAGGAGCTTTCCGAATCAAGGTGGCGTTTGTTGGCCTTGCCACGAATCCTGCGAAATCTGTGCGGGAGCCGGCCAGGATTCTTGCCTGTCCTGCGCACCTGCTCACCTCCGAGTCACCGATTTAGCGGTGTGTCTGCAGCAATGTCCGGAGGGATATTACGAAAGTAAGCGCAACGAATATATTATTTAGAACCGAGGTTCTTCGGTCCAACCAGCTACGATTTATCGCATCCTGAATTAACGATCGCGCCCGTTCCTTCGCTCACCGTCGCGACGTTCGCGATTCGAACGACCTATGCTACGGTCCAACCGGATGAATGATATCCGGTCGCATACATTTTCAGACACGGAAAACAGCACTTGCGTGCCGTGCGAGGCGAACTGCGCTAGCTGCCAGGACAGGCCGGACAAATGCACGAGCTGCGAGCACCACTTGGTCATGTACGAGAACAAGTGTTATGCCGCGTGTCCCCTGTACACCTACGAGACCCAAGATTACAACTGCGCGTCATGTCACTCGACCTGCGAGACCTGCAACGGCACTGCCGAGGACCAATGCATCTCCTGTCGGCCCGGATTGTTTTCTCTGAACGGTACGTACTCATAGCGACGCGACAATCCTACGATTTTACTTTATGTCTTTGGCTCTCGGCTCATACTTCCCACTCTCGCGCTTCGTTTTTATCCTGTCGAACTTAGCGTGCTGTCTCGCTAGAGCTATGGTCATACGGATTTCCAGGATCTTGTCGAGCGTCTTGCCCGGTGGGATATAGCGCGGATAAGAAGCGAAAGGAGTGCGTGCCCTGTCCACCCGGATGTGCCACTTGCACCATGTCGACTTGCATGAGTTGCGACGAGGGTTGGAGTCTGACCGAGGAGGGGTTGTGCGCCCCTGAGCACCGCGATCGCTGCCATACGTCCGAATACTTCGAGGACGATCACTGCAAACCGTGTCACGCTTCCTGCAAGACGTGCGCCGGCCCCGAAGACGACCATTGCATCTCCTGCAGAACCTCATTGCTCCTTCAAGGGAAACGATGTGTCTACCAGTGCGACGATGGTTATTACTCTATGGCGCAGCCCTCCTCCAGACCCGTCTGCGTCCCTTGTTTGCATACTTGCAAGACGTGCGTGTCCCGGCTGAATTGCACCGCGTGTCAAGACGGATTGCAACTGCAAAGCGGCGAGTGTAGGTCCTCTTGCGCGCAGGGGTAAGTATCTCTTTGATCTTTTTGTCTCTTCGAACGTTCCCCCTTTCAGTTTTTTAGTACCAGTAGTAATAGAATATTAGTCGTTCGCCCCTTTTCATCGTATCGTTTTTACGAAGCGAGTTATACGAAGCTTTGTGGCTCGATAAGATCGGGGCTCGATAACGGGCAGATGCGTGAAAAAAGAACGTGTTTCAACGCAGATATTACAGCGATCGAGGGCAGTGCGCGAAATGCTACTTGTCGTGTAAGACGTGTTCCGGCCCGAGGCGGGATCAATGCGTAACTTGTCCTCGTGGTTGGCAACTGGCAGCGGGAGAGTGTCACCCGGAGTGCCCCGAAGGATTCTTCAAATCCAACTTCGGTTGCCAGAAGTGTCACCACTACTGTCGCACGTGCAAAGGTATGTGTATCTACATCGAAAGCCGAGGCGCAGAAGAGAAATGCACGTACGTTCGACTCGAAAAGTCGTCCTATATTACATTCTCTGAGATCGTTGTCTCTGTGGACCCGTGAAATGTTCCCCGTGCCAATTCAAAATTCCGGTACCCGTTCTATGCAAACGTCGACGATGATACTTCGCGAATCAACGCAAAAGGATGTTCCTCAATTTTCGTAACGATCGTCGTTTGTACGGAGACTTTGAGACGAGAACGTACGGACAGCGTTCTCTGTATTTTACTTGTAAGTATAACGAATCGTGTTGCAGGAGAGGGACCGAACGAGTGTACTTCTTGTCCGTCGCATTCGATGCTGGACGGTGGCCTGTGCATGGAGTGCCTCGGAGCGCAGTATTACGACCCTTTGACTCAACTTTGCAAGAATTGCAATTCGGAGTGCCGAAGGTGCACCGGCCCCGGCAAATTCAGCTGCGCCGCCTGCTCGCCGCCATTACACCTCGACAAATTGAATAATCAGTGCGTACCCTGCTGCGCCGGAAACGAAAAAGGATCGCAAACTGATGAATGTTGTCTCTGTGATCCGGAAACCGGTAAGTACGATCACGTAATAAAATTAGCGACGAGCCGAAACGTAGAAACGCTAACTTATCAAGACTTTGTTTCGTCAACAGGCGGATGTAGAAACAGTTCTCCGGCTGGTAAAAGAAGAGTACCGGGAACGGAGTTCGTCTCGGCCGACACGGCCATCTCCGAGGTATATGCGAACTACGAAGGGACGACCGATAAGAGCGACACGGCTTCGCTGGCGATAACAGCGACCACGACCATCGCCGTTGCTATTTGTCTAGTATCGGTTGCCCTCTTCGCTACGATATTCATCGCGCTTCAGGTACGTGATCGTCCATCGGTCAAACAAGTCCAATCCGAGCATCATTCATCAATGATACATTTCTGCTCGCGTTTTCAGGCAATGTCGGGAAGAAGAGAAACGAACAAGGGTTACACACAACTCGCCGTCAGAGTGGAACCTTCGGAGGACAGTTACGCCGACGATAACACGGAGCTGATGACCTAAACCTTTCGCCGAATCGATCAGCTGCCATCGGAGACCTGTCGTGCGAAGTGTCTTTCCGATGAAGTTCCGGTTAAGTCCGGAGACCACGAATAAATCAATCGCGTATGTTCGCGTAGCGGTTGCCAGAGACGATCGGGATTAAGAGAACAGTACCGCTTCTAGATCGTCGAAAGTGGTCCGAGACGTAGAACAAATCGAACAAATAAACAAGGAACAAAAAGTATTTAAAAAAATGAGTATAATGAAGAAAATAACATAATGGAATACGCGCATTGAGCGACGAATGAGCAGACGAGCAAGACTCGATAAAAGAAGGGTGAAGAGAAACGAAGAACAGCCGAAGAGCGAACTCGTTCGGAACAAACGTGATAGCAAGAGACACGCAGTTTCTTGTTTTTTTAGCACGCTATACGAAAGTAAAGAGCGTGATTCGTTGTTCACTATAAAATTGATAGTGCGATTAACGTCGTGTGAATGTCGGTGAACGAGGTGTCTAGGTGTATCATTTTTTAAACGGTTAGGCGCGTCGCTGATTCTGTCGAGTGCACAAGTACCAGTGTCCGAAAACGGGCGATTAACTTTTTAAGACCACAGATGTACCACAGTTCGCGGGCGAGCGACACGAGAAGTATGTATATGACGCGGCGGACATCGAGAAGATGTTGGCATCTGTCCTCTTTTTATTGCCTTCTGTCTACGTTACACCCGGCGTGTCACGATCTCTGGATAGGCGGAAGCGCGGCGGCCGAGAGTGAACAAATACCGTATTTTAACTATGTATCTCGCTAGTTTAATTGTCACATTTTTTATTTTCTGTTCGACGATACCCTGACGATTCGAATGGTCCTCGCGTTCGACGGTCGCTCAGCGTTGGTTCCGATTACACGGACCAGTCAAGTAACAGACCAAACGGAGGAGACGACGCGAGTCGATGAGAAAATCGGAGAAGGAATGCAACGAGAATGGACGAGTTGGTTTCTCTGAGAAAACTTTTCCACGTAACTTCGTTTTGGCTCGATACTCGCAGCGTGCAAATCGTTTCCGTCGATATCCTAGGCAACGGTCCGGCACGCGTGCATCAGTCATTCCGTCGAGAACGAAACAACCCGATTGCGTTTTCTTTTTTAACTGTTGTTATTGCTGCATTGTCTATGTATTTTTTTGTTTATATGGTATTCTGCTGTATACTTTTTCCGCGTTGAATCTCACTTTGTTCGTTTAGAGTCGTTATCGCAGAAAATAAATAAAAACGGGAGAGAATGCGAGGTAGGAAGAACGATAAAAAAAAGAAGAGACCACTTGTTGACGTATTACGCGAGAAGCTTTTTTTTGGATTAAAACGAAAGAGAAATACGAAAGAGTAATGATACGCGTGAGTGTGTCTGTGTGCGTGAGTGAGTGAGTGAGAGAGAAAATGCAATACGCGAAAGATAGTCCTTGGTAAAAATTGGTAAAAAAAACTTTAAAAGACACTTGCCGCGCCTACCGTGCGAATATTGAATTTCTCCTCGTGATTTGATATAAAGCTATTATTGTACTTTTATGATGAACGCGATTATAAATATATACATATATACATATACATATACATATATCTATATCTATATATATATACACATGCTCAGGCATTTAAATATATTTCCGAGTTCGTGTTCCCACTGAAATATCATTATTTAGCGATCCTCCGACCGTCGTCTTTTCACGGAACGCGCGTCCCGTCTCGCGCGCCCGATCGTCGTTCAAGGTAAGTGCGCTAATTATACCGAGTGCAAACCGACGGGAAGAAGTATATTCGCCGGTGGTACGGAACGCGAACCATTACGCCTAATGAAACGTTAAAGAATGGACGTTAAAACGGAATACACACCGATACGTACCGAAAGTGGTTTCGCGTAACTACAGATGTTGATTTTAACAGGACATCGCTAGTTTTGATAGACGAACTCGAAGCTGTCTCAAAAATGACATACGCGATTCGCCTCATCGTCGCGCGACAACGCGGACATCGATTTCTGGTTATCGAATTAATTTCCACGGTTCTCACAAAGAGGAAGAAAGCGAGAGAGAGAGAGAGAGAGAGAAAGAGAGAGAGAGAGAGAGAGAGGGGTGTCGTCTCCCGAACGCGTGTGATCGCGCGTCAATGAAATTGGAACGTGATAAGGATCGTGATTTATTGAGTCCCGACGCGATGACGACGTGGCTTGAACGTCCGATGCTTCTTTGCGTTCTCGCGATGCATCGAAGAAGCTGGTGAAAACGGGTGAAAAATTGTGGATTATAGCGCGGGGCAAAAGCCGTGATTTATTGAGCCATGCGCACCTTCGTGATTCACCGTCTACCGGCTTGCCTCGAAATTTCTGCGCGCATTAATCATCGAAACGCTGCTACTGTGTCCCTGCGACGAACCATGGCGATTCGGTAGGTTCTTTAGAATATGTACGGAACGGTCGAACCTTTCGATCGGGAATCGAAGAGTACGTGGATCAACGAAGAGAGATCTTGGCAAAGCATTTGAGAACTCAAATTATTCGGCTAGACGGTATCCAAAAGATCGGGGGGAGGATTTCGAATTCGCATCGAGGGCCAGATCGTGATATACCGTTTTGTCGATACGTTGATTCGAGATAACCGGATAGCCGATAAATTCGGCGAACGATAATTCGCGCGCCTCTAACACTTTTATCAGCCCGGATGCCGCGCCATGCCGTAAGCGGATATCGTAAATTCGTAAAGGCAAATCCCGTTCGCGTACGTCCTACGATTTTATCACGGCATCGCTTTAATTACACCCCGCCCGCGATAATCCGTCGTCGATTTTCGAACTACCTCGACCCAGAAAAGAAGGACAAGATATCGTAACAACTGGGAATTGTACGAAACTAAGGGCGGAACGTCTACGATATGTCGGATAAGTATATGATTAAGTTTACAACAAATATATGTAATAGATCTAAATTAAAACTACGAGGAGAGAGAAAAAGGAGTGTGCGCAAAAATTGATTTTCCCGTACTCTGTACTGCAATCCCAACAGTGAACAGCGTTGCAAGCTGCCATCGGTAACGTTGGAAGCAATCCTGAACCACTCTCGAATACTTCAGGACTAATCGATTAATTATTTTGTTCATTATTCCTTAAATTAGAAGGACATTGCATAGGAACTTCCTTGTATATGGCGACTAGAGCTACAACTTTTATCTGAAAAGATTTTCGCAAGCGTCTATAGTTTACGAGTATTTGAAAAAAAACGAAAAAACAGTTTATTGCAAATTACCCGTTAACTATTGACGACATAAAAAAATTTTTCACACAAAAGTTGTAGCTTTTGATGGTAGCTACAACATTCGTTGCAAACATTTTGCGCTAACGGCAGCAGGTAAGCAGTTATTGGCAAAAAACGAAAATTTCGCAAAATCTGAAGGGTAGCCCTTGGAAAAATCTCGGAGAAATAAAAAAAAAGAATTTCTCAGAATTTTGAAGAATAGTTTGAATAAAAGTTGTAGGTACTGCTATTACCTACAAAAAAAGGTCGTATACAGTTTTCTTCTATCTTGAATACTTCAAATTTTATCCCGGTTCCTGTAAAAATCACGTCAACGATTTCGCTCGGAAATACAGAAACCTTTGCTTAGGGATAAAGCTCTTTTGTCGATGATCCAACGACGTATTATCATTGTACGGTAACATAATTACATATCAGTTTCATTTACACATTTTCGATCTACCCCAAAAATAAATAGAATTACAGTATTCCTAAAAATCAGATCCCCGCGTTCGGCGATGATTAAAAATGTTTATTCTGGATCCTCTATCGATCGAAATTCGCGCTGTCCAGCAGATGGCGAACGGAGTACGCGCGTCGGAAACCGTGTTCGAACGCGAGCGCAAAACCCGGGCAACACCGTTTCATCCGCTAAATCTCTTAATCGTGCGAAGACGCCGCGTTCATCCTCAGGCGACGCCGTACATCGGCGATGAAAATTACCGGTACAATTTACGAAATTAGAAAGTAACGCGCGTCGAAGCGCAATTTCCATAATGCACCGAGCGCTAAACCGACTTAACATATCTATCTGATACTCGCGTTAATGGACGCATCGTTGGAGGAACATAGCTAATGGCAAACGGTCGCGATTATCTTGACGAGCCGGTCGAACCGGGATTTCTTTGTACGCAACGAGGTCGGCTGTTGCTCTTTATTAGAACGCAAAAAACCGTTTTCGCATCCACCGTGAGTGGAAAGTATGTTGCTCGCAAATCGTAGCAACATCCTACGTCAATTACCTAATCTGCAATTAACGCGGCAATAAAATGCCGGCCGTGTACTCGTACCTCCGAGCGTAGCGAGCGTGCGCGATCATTTCCGTTCCTTCGGTACTGCCTGCCTGTCGGTTTACTAGAAAAGTTTCGACGATTCATTGATTTTTCGTCGCTCGGAAGGTGGGTATCGTTCGTCGCCTCGAAGAAACGGCAGGGAAATCGGAGCTAACGGTAGCTCCGTACGTACATGTATATGTATATGCAAGTATGTTGTCCGTCGGCGAGGTAACTGGCGAGTCTTGTGGCAAAGAGGAAAGTCTATCTAACGAGGGAACCAAGAACAGCTTACTTGGCGGAGGCAGACCATTTTCGAAAGTTCGCCGAGTTGTGTAACAAACTTTACTCGGGATTGGTTGCCCGAAGGGGCAGGCGGGGCCGGAGGACGACGATGGGGCGACCGACCGGAGAGGAACGGAATCAAAGACCCGAGAAACGAAGACGGAGCGAGACGGAGAGAGACGGGAAACGAATAGAACGAATGAATAGACGGAGCAAGAACGCGAGGGAGCAGCGGGAAGAGATCTCCTCCGAGAGAAGAGATTCGGTTAGGATTCCGTATAACCGATCCACCGTTAGACGTCCGACGAAATGTACGTGCAACTTCGTAATGATAAGCGATACCTCGGAGGTGCCTCGGGGAGTCCGAGACCTGGGGAACCCGGACGGGGAAGCGGAACCAGGAGAAGTTTTTCTCGACGGACGAACGGACGAACGGACGTTGATCGTCGTCGATGTTTGGCCTCTGACTCGAGATGCGTGGATAGCGGATACCCGAAAGGAGAAGCCGTGGCAACGCGAGAAGTGTATTAACCTTTTAGCGGCGGCATCGGTTCCGACGTTCCGTCTTCTGCGCGCGCGTCCAGCGAACCGGTCGCAAAAAGCTCCGAAGAGAGGAGATGGATCTCGGATCGATCGAGATCGAGCCTGGTTTATACACTTTGGACGCTGTCCATTTAAAACGCGGACGAATCGAGTGATGCAGCGGGAATCGGAACGTGGCTCGTTCGTTCGCGGGGTCGGAAATCAGTTTTTACCACTGGCGAACGATCGCTCGAACGGTACGGAATACCGAACGAAAGGGAACCTCGACGTCTTGGACCGTCTAATCGACGGAGGAAGAAGCGGGGAGGAGGAAAAATTGCTCGGGTTTGGTTCGTGGATCACAGAGCTCGCAGGATGCGGCCTACGGTTGCTTGGTCGCCGCTCCTAATTCCGTCGGTCGCGCGGACGTCAAACAAACAACCGGCAATTAAATGCAAATACGGCTAATGCGTTCTGGGTCGAATGTGCAAGTCACCGGGCTCGTTATGGAGATCCACCCGCGGCCATGTTGTTTCCATTCCCAGCCTGTTCGCGTTTACACGTTCTGGCCTCCTTCTTCGCCTCGAACGGGTCTGTCCCGTTCGCTCTTTCGCGTTCCCGGTCGATATCGACGCGTTTTAATACCGCGCGCACCACCAAAAATCAACCAAAACCAAAAGGGAGATGCCGCTCGAGGATAAGCGTCGCCGGAGTTACACGTTCCTCGAAAACCGTGTATCCGCTTAAAATCCAATGTTACTCGTTCGCCGTCAGAGATCGTTTTAATTCTTTGCAACCCGAAAGCAGCCGTAAAAGAGAAAAAGAGTCCCCGCTTGAGACCCAATCAGTAGCTCGCAATCCCGGTCGCGATGGTAGTATCCGTGGAACGAATCTCAAGCTTTCGGATATTTCAATTTCCTTCTACAAGATCAACGGGGATAAAGAGACGCGCGGCAGTCTCGGAGGACATCGAATCACGGTTCCTCTATACTCTATACTCTATTCGATCGGGGTATCGGTGCGGGTAAACCTAACCGGAGACGAGGATCAGCGAAGGTCTTCCTTTTTAGTTCTTTGCGTCAAAGCGAAGTATAGTCGGTAGAAGAAATTCTCGTGTTTCACGAGACGTCAAAGTCGCATCAGCGATCGACCGTGCGTCCTCCAGCTTCCGACGCAGGGAAGAACGTGGAGGGCACGTTTCTCACGTGGAGTTCGGAAGAAATGGACCAGACAGGGCGGAGATCGAGCGGACGGAACAGTGTATCCACGTTGCGAAACGCGGATCGCACGCGTATCTATCATCTATACATAGTACGTCATCGGGTGGTGATACGCGAAGTCGCGGCGGCGCGACGCGACACGGCTGGTATCGGCCAGAATAGACCAGCGGATTACGGGTTATACACAGTCTGCGGGATTTGAGGGATGTATGGAATCATGGATTCCGTGCGAGTGTGCGTGGACTCGTGCGCGCACGCGTCCCATGTCCGTGCGTGCGTGTGCATTCTCCTCCCGCGACTCGATTACGGAAGCCGGCAAGGAGCCATCTCGAAAATCCCGGGGGAGACTGATTCGGGCCGAGGCCGAGTATCGTCGAAGAATTGAAACTGAAGAGTCGAACGCGCGATCGATTTCGGAGCCACGTCGTTTCCGAGTCGAGCAAACGCTGATACCTGGATGAAATATGCCTCGCGTTCGGTAACTAATTTTCCGGTCAACTGGGTACGTTCATCGTCGATCGCCCAGATTCGAAAACACCGAGCGTGTACTTAGCTAGTTAAACTGCACGCTTTTCTGTGATTAATGGTTAAACAGAGACCGGTCCTGTCTCGATCCAAGTTCATTGATCGTTTCCAGCCAAGCGCGACGAACGTAATTCGCGTTACCGATCTGTGAAAAGTGATCGTTCGAATTTATCCGAGTAAAACTCGCGTGGCATACGCTCGAGCGTAAAACAACACGTGACGGGAACAATGTGCGAGAGATCTCGAGCCTCGGGAACGATCCGACGTCATTCGTCAAGGTGTACGAGCGCACGGAGGCGACCCCACGAAACCGTGAACGGAACGGTGATAGCGATCCTATTTTATTTGAGCGAGCGTATCGCTGGCCCGGACAAGGATCGCCGGCCGTGTTCCGTGACACGTGCCTCGACGATAATAACGCGAGGCGGATATGTCGGCGCAACAGGGTTAAAACGACCACTCGAAATCCCTGCTCGACCGTAGCTTGCGTGGCCCGCGGACAAAAGAAAGTGGATCAAACTATTTTCGTTACTCGTCATTCGGTCTAATTGTAAAGCGTCTCTGACAATGAGAAGAACCAGGTCGCGTCGATATTTCTCGGTTCCATATCTTACCGAAAGAAAAAAACGGCCGACGATCCTTTGTGCCGGTACGATCGCCGTCTAGCATCGTTATCGTCGGCTCGTCGCCGCAAAAGTTCACCCCCCGAAACAAGTGAATTAAGTTGGCCTTTCGAGAGAATCCGAAGTCAATGGAGGGTGGTAGCTACCCCCGGATAAGGGCACGAGGGTAGCTTAGCATCGACATCTTCCGCTTCCGAGAGGAACTGGCTAACGAGCGGGGAGAGACGCTTACAGAAATGAAAACGATGGCACGACGCGGCGGCGCGGCGGACAGAAGCGGAAACAATTAAATGGTCGCGCTCGAGTGCACTCGCATTGTTCCGCGTTGCCGGGCTCTTCCGCGGACTCTCGCGACTCCCTCGATCTTTCTTCGGTCTCGATCGAATCGCTGGATCAACCCCTCAGTCTTTGTCCCGTGTATCGGTCGAGGGGTGCACGCGTTTAGATATCGGTTACCCGAGCTAATTTCACGCGAGATGACATAGACGAGACGAGACCCCTGCAGGTCACATCGCGTCTATTTTTCTTTACATAAAAAATACGAGGCATCGATGACACCGGGGGGGAGGGTGCACGTACGTACATCGGAGAATCGAATCGCATCGACGCGTATCCGCTGGCATTACGCGCATCTAGTTTGGCGAATGCAAAACCGTCGATGGAGAGCGAGGGTTAAATTATGTATGCCGCGCATAAACGAGCCGCGGTATGCAAACGTGTACAAAGTGTCTGGAACATTTTGCCAGCCGTTATTCCCCGGCTTATGAAAACCCGACCGCGAGCTGCCAGATCTAGCTTTCATCGGTGTTACGTACCACGAAACCGACCCAAAATTCACCCCTATTTCCTTAACGTCGTTTCCCATCGTTCTAACATGCTTCGCTACCCGTCTCGCACTCGCAGGAAAAATTCTAACGAGTAGAAGCGAATTAAATTCTTGCCGGCGTTGAAAAACCTACTGGTCGATCGTAGAACTGCGGCGCGAGAGAGGAAACGGCGAGGAAAGAAGAACAGGAGGTCGGATTTCACGCACACGGCGAAACGCGGTATGCAAACGTATACAAAGCGAACGCAGGAACGTTTCCCCAGCTCCCTCTTCCTTTCTCTCGCGCCTCGTACACGCGTACATTCGCAGAAACGGTAGGAAGAGGGCTGCGTCTCGAACGGTCGGTGCCCAGGTGCCCACCCATCCGCCGTTTCGCGGCACGACCGCCGTGCCTTTCCCTGGCTAGAGGCTCCAACGAGAGTCGAGTCCTACACGCACGCGTTCCATCCATCCGTCACATGAATAAAATATTATTTTCACGCGGAACGGGGAACGGTATGGATGGCCGGCGTCGTTTACGAGGGGACGCCCTCGCGTTACCGCGATTAAACCGGACTTTACGTGGTAAAACACACGGACTAATTGGCTCACTCCCGGTGGGTAATGCGGGAGCGTCACGGGTAATTCAGCAAAAGAGCTGCTCTTCTTGTCCGTGGAAAAAGTTGTACGACTCCTCGGCAAATAGCAAACCGCGATAATCGAGACGTCCGATCGTCGGACTCAATTCGCCGAACGATAAAAACGTTTGGACCAACTCATTACCCACCCGCTCCCGTTCCATCGTAGCAAAAGACGTTTCGCGACAATTATCCTCAAGTCACAAGGCGGTAACGTGATTAACCCGGGACATTTTTGCACCCGATAGGCGAAAAGAGAGATGGAGAGAGCGTGAGGGTAAGGGGACGGTTTAATTCGATCCACGGGAGCGCGTTCGTTCGTTTTTCGATCGCGATCCTAGGCAGGAAGCAGCAGCCCGTAGGAAAGGGGGCAAATAACGTCGTTAGGAACGACTAATGGAAGAGCCGCGAAAATTATTACTCAAACGTAGCGTATTTATCGTGTCTGCTATCTCTGCGCACCCCCGAGTCGGCCGCGGGGATCGTGGGGGCCGCGGGGGAACGCGTAATGTATTTTAAAAGCGTGCCTTCCGAGGGCGGCGTCAAAAGCCGATATAAAATATGATCAAATAAAGCGAGCGGCAATTTAATTTACCGAACTCTTTCTCCCCGCGTCACGGCACCCTGTCTACCTTCCTACTTACGCTCACCTCAGGCCGAGGAATTGCCGCGGAAACCTTCGTTTCACGCGCGGACACCTCAATTCCGTTCTTCGCGATTTCCGAATGCAGTCCCACGGTACGATCAACGAACTCCCAAAATTCGACGAATCGATCCGACCATCGCGACCAACTCGAAGCCGAGTGTTTAATCGCGCGAGAAATTAGAGATTTCATACCCTGAATCGTCGAAAGGATTTTTCCTCTTAAACGATCGTTTCCGGTAGAGCGGTAAACGTCGATCGAAGAGAGACGGAGGATCCCAGAGTGCGGGATGAAAGCGAGGGAGGAACAGAACGGTAGGTATACGTATAGATACGCGAAAACGTAGCGCAAAGATAGAGGCGAAGAGCGAACGAACGAACGCGCATCCGTGTGTCGTACGTAGATAGGTAGACACGTGTGCGTCGACGAGGATGCCTGCACGCCAGGTTAATACGGTAGCCCGCGTAGAGTGGAGGGTGGCTGCTGATGTAATTTTTGCCCGTTTGATGTCTTTAATGGAATCAGGCGCGTATCTAGCAGGCGCCACTCAATTTGCAGGGTGCGACTAATGGCTGCCGAGTAGACACCCGACGAATGCTCGACCAACCCCTCCTCGCTCCTGCTCCGTCGTTCGGTCACTCGCGTTCCTCGCTTGCCCCATACCTGTCACCCTCCGAGCATCGACGCGAGCCAAAGTACCCACGTACCGTGTACTCCCGACCCTTGAGCTCTAAACCCTTGCCGCAGTATTCGTTCTTTCTTCCCGCTATACTTCGATCGACCAGAGACGTTCGTCTTATTCTTAAGATCGCGAGAATCGTCGATCGTAGACACGAGAGCTAGTAAGCGCGTAGGACAGTGGAAGATCTTAAGGCCAACTAGAATGGCCGACGATGCGCGTGATAAAATGTATTAGGTACTCGGTTCGCTCATTATCGCGGTATTCTTCGCGGGCGATCGCGCGGAATGATAGGCGAGGCGAGTGTATTTAGTCGAACGGTTCGACCCAAATGTTTGACATTAGCGAGGTGCGCGGACTGGTCCGACGCGCGAGGGTTAGTAGGTACGTACCGTCCCTCCGCCCAACCGGAATCACCCTCGCCCCCTCGAAATGCGTTTTCAACGCCAATTTGTCTCTGCGGAAGCTTTCACGAGTCTTTACGCTTCCCTCTCGATGCTCGTCGCGTTTCTCGATGTTACCCGTAGCCACGCACCGCGTGCGACTCGCGTTTTCCCAGCGAACAAAACCGAAGGGACAAATTTCCAGATCGTCGCTCCTCTCTCATCTCGGACGAGCGTGCTTTGGTGACCTGATCGATTTTTTTTAACGACAGCAGCACAGACTGCTCGTTCTCAATCGTCGTCTCGACGTTGGATGGATTTTGCTGTTCGCTTCGTACGCTAATAATCTCTTTCGGTTGTCAAAGGGGGAATCCCGTACGCGACGGATCAGCGGACACGCTGCACGCGCACAGGGTTCTTTTCGTGCGAGGTAATAGCATTGATCGCGCGAAACCACAACGGTTTCGTAATATTATAAGCACGGCGGCGCATTCGGAAAGGATAATAGAGAGACAGGGCCGAGAGACAGAGAGAGAGCGCGTAGATCGATTCGATCGGTGGCGCGTGTGTATAATAACGAGAGGAAACCCGGAGGAGCTTTATTTCCCTCGGGAGCTTAAAAGGCAGCCACGGCGAGCGAGCAGAATAGGCAGAGAGCAAAGACGCGGAAGATCATATCGAAGCAGATAATTGGTCGGTGATCCTCTCTCGAAACCCAAATCTCGTTCTTTTCCTCTTGCTCTTCCCCGGCTCGAGACCGAGTTCCGACCGGCTCGACGACGGGAAGAAAAGAAAAAGGGGGCGCCGCGGAATTCACGGATTACTTTAATTAAAAGCGCTACTCTTTTCCTCTCCTTTTAATCCCCGCTGTTCCTCGTGATCAAAATTGCTTTGCGGACGTTCGATCATCCGCGATCGATCCACATCTCGTCCGTTTGACAACGAAATAAATTCTAACGATTCGCAGAACGTTTCGATCCGTCCCTCCTCTCGTCCCGTCTGCTGCGCGGGAATGGTTTTAATGGAAGCGTACGAATTTGTATCTACACGCGTGTCGGACTCGGAAAACTTTTTGCTCGATCAGCCGCGACCGAAACTCTTAACTAGTCGATAAAAATTAGTAGATAGAGATCGTGTCAGATTCGATCTAAAACACGCGGTTTGTTAAAGCGTGACTATCTTGATCTGCGATCGGTTTCGAAACCCCTCGAGCAGGGAAAGCGTGTATCGTTCGTCGTGATCGTTTACACGGTCGGTCGAGTGGCCGTATGTTTAATAATCCTGGTTACTGGTGCGATACCATACGAGTTCCACATGAACGTGTTGCGAAGAGAAAAGAGATACACAATTTTAGCCAGGATCGTTTTTAACGCCAACGTCAAACGCTAATATCCGATAAATAGTAGGTACGCAGGCATATTTTCAAAGACGCGGACGGAAAGGGTAAAGCATTATCCAGTGTCGAACGAGACGACCAAGTTTGCGACCGCGTGCTAAGATTTCTATCGACGGTTCTTCGTGGCCGACGAAAGAATTCGAAACTGGAAAATCACTAATGCGACCGTCAAACTTCTCGCGACGCGAGTCACGGTGCGTCTCGAGTTGTACGATGACGGCGGCATCGCCGAGTGATTACAGGCCTCGGCGAGGCCGCAAGCTCCGTTCGTCGAATAGAGAAAGGAGGTGCGGCCGAAGAAAAGAAGCTTCTAAGCAACTCATCGAGGTGTCTGCGAACGACGCGGACGGCGATCGAAACGAAAGACGCTCGTCGTAAAAATCGTCGGCCGATAACTTGCTCGGTAGAAACCGAGAGGTACCCGAAGAAAATAGAATCGCGTAACGGCGACCGTTCGTCGAATTGGACGTTCGGTGAATTTCAGTTTGGTCGAAATAATAATCGAAAGGGTTCGAGCCGTCCGTGGATGACAAAGTTTACACTCGAGAGCAAAAACGAGAGGGAACAATGGAGCGGAATGGTCGCGGTTCGCCGGTTGAAAGGGGGCCGAAGAGAAACGGTGGAACGAAACGAAAAGAAATCGAGCCGTCCTCGGTCGGCCGAGGACGTGCTAGAGAAACGGAACGCGAGTCGGTAGGAGGAACTCGACGAGGATAAACCCCGAGCCTGCGCGGAGAATGAAACGAAGGGGCCGAAGGGTGAAGGGAGGAAAAAGAAGATGTTGGAGGCGCGGGATTCGAGTCTCGAAGCAGGCAGGATAAATAAACGCAGCGCGCCGCCCTCTCATCTCGAACACCTCTATCTCGCCGCCGCATCGGTTCGCGCGATTCGCAAGTCATCGTTCGTTTTCTGATCGTCGACGCGGACGGGAGAACCGGAACGCGACGTACGAGAAGAAGACCTCGAGGGAACCACCCTCTCTTCACCCCGGTTCCCCGTTACGGCTGCTCGTTGTTAACCTTTGCTTTCGCCGATGATAGCGCCTCACGGGAGTGTCAGCGATACCAGCGACACGGCGAATTTCGGCCTGAAATTGGAATCGAAAGTGTCCACTTTCGGAGAGCTCGTCCGAAAATCAGTGTACAAGATTATTCATGATAAAATTACCCTGACATCGACACAAGTCACTCACCGATGTCATTTCGTCACGACCGCATTATCCATTTAAACGTAACGCGCAACGATGTAATCCGCTCGGTAATTGAATTCAATATCGTTGATGTCATCGCAACACGTTCGTTAAAAGTACCAATAGTGACTGTTCCGTCCCCGGAAAGAAAAAGGAAGACGACCGAACTACTATATTCCAACAGATAAGTCTAATGCCTGTTCTTTGGAAATCCATTGAACTGAACGGCTTGAATGGGTCGTAGAAAAGGCCGATGTAAATCTAGAGTAACGAGGACAGGGGAGGCACCTGCCAATTCGCCATAGGTGGTACATAGTTAAGATGTTTGTAATGCGAACAAGTATTGAAAGGTCACGACGAACGCTGTGGTACCTGTCGCAAAGACAGCCTCGAGTAACGAAGGACGAGCCGCGTTCCTTACGGATTAGAGTCGCCCAACCCTGTAATCCGCTTTGTCGGAACAATAAAACGGTTCCGGAGAATCTAAAAGAGGTAACCAAACAAACCTTGTTCCACTAACGCGGCTGCGGAAATAAAGAAAAGCCGAGTCTGGACCGGATTTGCTAATTTCCTAACTTTCCCTTGCCCTCTCCTGGTCGCCGATTATCTACGATCTAAACGCTGGACGCTCGAGATAAGTTCAAGTTATGACGAGCGTTAATGGGTCTACTACCGTGTAAACAGTCCAGTTAACGGAAAACCAGGTTCGTCGATCGCGAAGAAATTCGTTCAGAATGGATCTCGCTGGTTACGCTCATTGTCAATTGGCCGGATGGAAATTGGAAATATTTAAAGGCAACTCCGTTCCATGGAAGGGACGAAGAAAAAGAGAACAAGAGAAAAGACGCGATTTCCTCGATCGCGACACACAGGGCGGTTCGGTGGTGATTTGCGCGATTACCTGTAATGATGCTGGATCTCTCACGAGGGTCGTGACCGATCCCCGTGTGTGGGTACAATGGTCGCTCATTATCGGCTCGCTATTGGCCTATTGTTGCCGGTGAGAGAGCCGGAACGGCCTTACCAAATGCGGCCACGAGTGATACCGGCTTCGACTCCGCTCGACTCGTTTCTTTTTCGACTCGTCGCCAATGCCATCGCCGAATCCTATTCCAAAATGTCCAAAATACGCACCGCGAATTCACGGTGAGCGATAAAAGCGATCTGTCATTTTAACGTTATCCGGGCGTACCGCGACTCATCGTCTGCATCGAGCAACCGTTCGAAGAATAATGTCGCCGACGCAGAGAAAAATTTTAATCGTCGTACAAACCGTCGAACTGGAGACGCTTAGCTTCGAATCGCTGGAGGAAACGAAGGAAAGATCATAGCTCTGATGACCGATTACTCGCTACGAGTTTCTCCTCGACGATTCCCCGTAAAAAACGGAAAGTTTTCCCAGTTGGTTCACGACCCATTAATATTCCACGGACTCGGTACGGTTACTCGACGAGAAAAACCAAGAAAAATAATTTCCCAACGCAGCCCAGCCTGTAACCTTGCCTCGGTCGCAACCCCTTCGCGGCGGCAGCCACCGGAGAGCCGAGACCGGGTGCCGGGGGTCGGGCTGCAGCCAGAAAAGCAAGCAGAAAACGTAGGCAGAAAGCTGAAACCCGATGGGTGCAGTCGGGACGCGCTAAAACATGCAAAATCATGCAAATTGCGTTCGTTCGAACACCCTCTACCACCTCCGCCTCTGCCTCCACCTCCGGGTCTACCCTACATCGAGTTCCTCCGCGTTTTACCGATCTCATCGCGCCTCTTTCTCTTCTTGCGAAACCACGACGCTCTCTCTCTCTCTCTCTCTCTCTCTCCGTTTTGCCGCCGCGTCGTTCGGCTCGCCCTCTTTTTCTCCCCGTGTTTTTCCTCGCTTTCCCACCCCTGGCCCTCCTTTAACCCTCCGCCCCGGAGGTTCGATTTTCCTCGGTTCTCTCGCGCAACTCGCTTCCCGTCCCTTTCTTCCTCGACTCGCGCGAGCGAACGCGCGAGCGAGTGGCAGCGTCAAAATTGTTTCGATTTGCACGATTGCGTGCCGCGGCGTTTGTTCCTTTATTTTTGCCGTGGGGTGGAATAGCAGCCTGGGCGGGGCTGCTACCCCCGGGACACAAAGGGGGATGAAACTTTCGCCCGCCATATTTACGTCTCTACCCCGAGTGGGAAACGAAAAAAGCTCCGGAAAATCGTTGTTGAGCCATTCGACTCTCTTTTTTTTCGTTCCTCGCTGTCATCGGGTGCAGCTCACCGCTCTCCGCCTGACGCTTTCTGCTCTCGATATCCACCAAAGTGTATGGGGTATAGAATCATTTTTCGGGAAAAAGTGGTTTCGCTCGGTCCACTCGCGTAGATACCTACTCTCTTCCTCTCTCCCTTTCTCTCTCTCTCGCGTTACACTTCTGATTCACACTACGACGGTCGTCAGTTTTCGAGATACGTTCATAGTTAAGTAACGCGCAGGTAAGTATAATGATCGCGTCGCTGCTAGAATCGCCTATCTAAAGATCACGTAATTTATCGTACACCGGTGGTTCCTCGTAATCCGATTCGGCCATCCGCGATTCTTCCATTTCTACGTTCCCGCATTTGCTCGCAGTTTTTCCGAGCTTTGATAATCGCGAAGAGGGATGAGAGGGCGGTGCGTAATCCGGCTGATGCTCAGTAATGAAATTAAAAAAAAAGAATAGAAAAAACGGGGAAGAGGCGGAAAAATAGGCAGAAAAAAGGCAGCTGATGGACGACGGGAAGGAAATAAAAAAAACAAAATGGAAAAAGTCGGTGCCGAGGGGATTTGCAGCGGTGGCGTTGATTAAAACCGCGACGACATATGGCTGCATTTGACGAACCAGGCGAATTCGGAGCCGAGTTATAGTCGATAATACGCGGCCGTGCCCGTTCCTACGATTTTTCTCTGCTATCTTTTTTTCGGTCCGCGAGATGGACGTTCGTTTCGACCGCGAAAGAAACGGAATGGCAAATACCTGAGAGTGGCGTTCCAGGTCCGGCGCTATAATAATTCAGCGCGCATTATTCTTTATACATAAAAGATATTTAATGCGAAGAGCTCGGCGATCTTTCGCGATGGTTCGCGCGGCTTCATTAACGGACTAATTACAATCGTTATTATTATCTTTCCCGTACTTTCTCATCTGCCCCGTCGTCGTCGCGTTATCAGTACGAATAATTAAAATAATTTCACGTCGCCGAAGTGGAATCGACGGTCGATGGGATCGATCTTCGAAAGAAACAACGAAAACCTTCTCGAGCGATGTTTAGACGTGTTTACACGAGAGTTTCTCTCGAAGGTGAGAACCGCATTCTGGCCTGAGAGAAGGCGTGAAAGAAACGGAGTGGGATGAGCAGAGAGGATGAGAGGTGCCGTTTCGAAAGCGAACGGAAACCCACCGACTCATCGCGCAAAATTACCCAGTCGAGTGGGTTCCATCTCGTCGAATTAGTCGAAATTTTCTTTTCGTTTCCATTGTACCCGGTCCCCGATCTGACACCGATACGAGCCCGCTTTTCAGACGTCCACAACGAAGACGCTCGGGACCGGACGGGGAGGTAAATCGGCCTCTGGCGCGCTTGTGTTTCGTTTCGAACAAAAATAACACTGAAACGCTATTGCCGGTGATTCGGCGATTCATCGAACGTTGTCCGGATCGATTTCCACGACGCGGTCCGGCCACGTTCCTATCATTTACGCCGGCGACGCGACGCGATATATAATTTCGATCTCGAACCGAATATACCCAGCTCCGAAGCCCGCTTATTAGTCGCCGAATTATCGTACCGAAACATCTCCGTCTCTGTTTGACGTTTCAATTTTAACCGAGGAAAAAAACAAATTACATTTTTTACGGCCACTCGATACCGAGCGCGACGTCTGTTCCTTTTTGCTCGCAACGAAAACTTGTCAGCGCGGCAGTGTTCCCGGCGGTATTTAAAAAGTTGTTACACCGCGCCGGGGAAAACGATATCGATGGGTAGCAAAATGTTTCTCGATGCTCGATGCATCGAGAGAGGACGGCGCGCGCGATTCTCGACAATGGGGCGCGATGTTCTCGGACTCCGATGTTTATTTAACTAACAAACCATGCTGCGG
The DNA here is from genome assembly GCF_001652005.2 of Ceratina calcarata. Taxonomy (NCBI): domain Eukaryota; kingdom Metazoa; phylum Arthropoda; class Insecta; order Hymenoptera; family Apidae; genus Ceratina; species Ceratina calcarata. The sequence goes on along the minus strand of NW_017172225.1, from coordinate 1,720,580 downwards.
TGTGTCGGACCGAGCTACCGACGATGGTTCGAGCGACCCGCAACGTCACGAACGTTGTTCGACGACTGGTCGTCGGGAAATACGCGTCTCGCTGGACAGATTAATTTGCAGGCGAATAAAATGTGAATAAAGCAGCGATTCAAAGGCGTGGGCGAACTTTGCGAGATAGATGCCTCTCGTTTCTGAAGCGTCACCGAGGAAAGGCCAAAAAAACAGAGGCTTCTAAGTAACTCGTCGACACGGCAAACGGCGTTCTCGAAAGAAGCAAATTCGTCGATTTTCACTACGGATTTCCGGATCCTCGTCAAATTCGCGGCGACAACTATTTAGGCGCGTAATGCTTTTCACCGAGCCAAGCCGCGGGATTAGTTTTAAGGACCTCCTCGAAGGTCCTCACGGTTGGTTAGCTCCGTCAAACGCTGATCCTTCTTAACGCTACGAGAAGCCGAATCTATAGAGTCTCTTTGCTTCCGCCTTTCACGCGAACTATATTTACGCGTAAGAAAGATTCCAACTGTGAGAATCGAGGATCTGGATGAGAAAGCTCGAGTCGTTGACACCGGAGAAAATAGTTCGGTTCGATTTATATTAACAAGAAGAATGGTTAACCATCGCGTTAACGAGCAGCCGCGGGTTCAACGCGAAGCGCGCCTGCCTTTGTCCAGCGGACGAGCACAGGCACCCGTTGATAATGTTTCTTTGTATACCCGAGCAACTCGCGAAGTCTGAAGTGTGTGGCCACTCCATTACGCGGCGGTAGCAACGACGAAAACGACGAGCGGACACACGGGTCGCGTATAAGTAAGTACCTGCTCGCACGCATACCGTCGCATTTTCGGAGCACACGACGTACCTCGTCACACGTTCTCTCTCTCTCTCTCTCTCTCTCTCTCTCTCTCTCTCTCTCTCTCTCTCCCTCTCTCCAGGCTTTTTAACCCGTTCCCGGAAAGTTCAACAAGAAGCCAAGCGAGAGAGCATTACCGGACTACTCAGTTTGCATCCGCGTGTACTTTCGGTACACAAAGAACTGTTGGATCGTTTACAAAAACTTGGCCGCTCGTCCACTCGACGAGTTTTCGGGGGATTTCGAGCCACAGTTTGACCCGGCCGTTCGACTCTCCCGGCTACCGAATTCGAGTCAATAAATTAACATACCTCCGTGGTTATCGTTCGAGAGAATTTGTCGGAAAAGATTTCGCGGCGGATCTGCGAATCGTCCCGAGTCATTGCGCGCAGAACGATCTTTCCCTCCCGATATGACAGCATCGCTCTAATTGTCGCGAAACGGGAGAGCCTGTCCACGGTGGCCAATCGGTAGGGTGCGAAATTAGTATTCAGAGGAGTATCAGCAAGCGTTTATTTTCCAAAGACCGGCAAATAGGTCTGGGTCGCTACCGAGGGTCTTCCGCGAAAAGCGAAAAGCACGGCCCAGTGTAATAGGCATGTCGCCGTAGCAAACTGTTGGGACGCTTAACCGACACAGAGGCGTCGCGCGTCGCTACTCGCGACAACGACATCGTCCCATCCCGTCTCGTCTTGCAAAGGGCAAGGCCGCGAGGAAGGAGGAAGAACGAACGAGGGCGACTACGAGCAAAGAGGGACGAAGGCAGAGAACAGAGTCGGGGGCGGTGCGCGTCGGGAGCAAACTACAGCAGCCATCTTGCACGTGAACGGAATTTCTAAAGGGATACGCGAACACCGCGATGCGGCCGCAGATCGGATTCGACGCGAGCTGCTTCTTTAATTTCGATAATTACGCGTCGTTTAGCCGTCGTAAGCAATCGAGGATCAATGCCTAACGACGGGACGATTGCTCTTCTAAACCCTCTCGAGATTGACCCTTCGCGACCGGACGGTACGACTACGGTTTAACGCGTTTCTCCGAAACAATAGAGAAACCGGCGGCGCAGCGACGCGACGCGACGCGACGGGCCACCCTTCGAAAAGATCGGTGAACGATCGGCGTATGTCGTCGCGCAACAGTGGCAACGATTAGCATTGGGTCCACGTAGACTCTCCCTAAACACTATACCCTATTTAGGCTAACTTGGTAATCACCGAGGGACTGCTAATCGTCAGAGGGGGGTTACCGTTTCCTCGCGCATGTCAGCCTGCGGGTAATTACAGGACCGGTGACGTTGAATAAGCTCGTTAGATTTTTTCCCTGCATCGTGCTTTTTTCCTTTTCACTTATTTCGGAATCGAAGAACCCTCGCGGCGAGTGTCAAACACGCGACAGAGACGTTAATATTAATTACCTACATGGCAGCGTTAATTGTGACGGCCGGAGAACGTCGCAATCCTCGGAGAGGATCGCATCTGCAGCAGGTGCGAGGGTGAGTCGGTTCGTTGGGACCGTCAACGTTTGACAGAGGATACGTGCGATCCGCGAGATAACGCGGCGACGCGCAGTGAAAACTTCAATTGTGCTCGAAGCAAACGCGAGATACCTTCCACCTTTCGATTTTTCGCAACTCGCAAAATTCGAATGGATATCGTACAGTCGGGGAGATGATCGCGTAATAATTCTATCGACGTCGCCTCGAATGGGAGCCGTCGAAAGGATTCCAAGTATCTACAACGACAGCGCAATCGCATCGAATTGATTAATTGTTATTCCTCGCGCAATCGGGCTTCGATCGAACCGATGATGCTGTGTTACACGCGCCACACACGCGTATACGGATACACGGGAGATCCGATCTAAGCGAATCGCATCGCATATACGATAAAGCTCGAATCCCTTTCCTTTGCATACGTGTACCAAACAGTTTGCTTTTCTAACGGCGAATTAGCGGTTCGTGGAAACGCAGTCGTTTACATGGTAAATGGTTGTTTGATCAGCGCATCGTCGGTTGAAAATATTCAGGAAAACTCGGTTTCTTCATGAGGCTACGTTGGAAATGCATCCACACCGATTTCAACTATATCGCTTATGCAAACACGGCTTTTCTCGAAAACAAAACAACATTCCAGTAAAAATCAACGCGTATTATAAACGAATCGTCATTGCTAATTGCTAGAAGATATTGTGTTCGCGTACACCTAGAACGAGAGAAACGACCAGTCAGTTCTTCGAAGGGGTTAATTCTATCGGAGGAGAGCAGGTTCAAAGAATGGCTCGGGGCAGAAAATAGCAAGGCTGTTGTAACGCGCATATTAGCGGGCTAAATGCTCGTTGCTCGCCCGATCCCGAGAGAGCGGAGGGTAAAACGTAGCCCGAAGGCCCGGCGAACCATCTTCCCATGGGACACGATCGGCACCTCGATTGGGGATCGGACTATCGAGTTTCTAACCCGGGGTTCTAGCAGCAGCCCGACAAAACCAACCGCCCTCCGGTTACCGACCTGCTCCGATCGATCGAAGATTAGAAACTTCCCGGATCGCGAGATTCGAACGTCTCGAGGTACGACATACTCGGTGATCGGCGCTGTTCCAGATTCGATTGAGAATTCGAGTCGGAGCCTTTAGATGAACAACGTTAAGACGAAGCGAAAGCCTTCGTCGTCATGGACCCGTGGAATGAGACGCTTTTACGACGCGGCGGATCGAGGGAGTCCGCGAAGGTGGAGAACGTTTTCGGTGTAGCGGCCGGGAGTCAAGAAGACCGGAGAGAACTCGGCCTCGGGAAAAGGCGAGAGAGACAGAGAGAAGCTAGAGTCGCGGATGGGTTTTCAAGAAACGTCGTCGATGTTTGCCGCGGGCAAAGTGGTGTCTCGAGTGGCGTCCATTAGCCGAGCACGCGGTTGCGTTCGACCTCTCGATCCCCGGACGAACCGCGCGTGGAAAAGTACACGCTCGAGGGGCAAAGAAAGCCGTGCATGTGTAAAGAAATACCATGGAAGACACCTCGATTGCACGGCTACCGGGAGCCGCACCGCAAACATTACGGCAAAACCAGCGCGCTTATGGCTTATGGCTCATGCTCACGGTATATACACGTGGATACCTATCCCGTACCGAGCGGTGTTCTTCTCTGTCTTTCTCGAGCTCCAGTTTTGCTCCTTTTTTTGGAGCGTCTCGAGTAGCCAGCCGAGCGGAGGCCGACTCTTTTAATTGCGTCGCGAAGAACGCGACGATCGAATCCGCCGCTGTTAAGGTCAGTTAAAAAATTGCGTCAATCATGAAACTGTGACGCGCGACACGAAATAGTATGGTTCCCTGTCGTTCCTCGAACGTCCTGCGATCGGAGCGGATGGAGCGCTACGGCAGGACACGTAGGCGTCTTAATCCACTGGGATGTTTACGGAGATTCGAAATTCAGGCTGCATAGAAGCGGGCTGCGGCATGTTGCCCTCTCGAGACGCTTTCCACGGGCCACTTTGAATCCAACCAGCCAGTTTCACGCACGGCCGAATCTCATTACGTCTCGCACGAGACAATCCGTGACGGCAGCGGCAGCCTTTCCTTCCACCCCGAGAATTTGTTTCCGATTTATTCTCCGACCCACGGGCTCGGCACAGGAGAGTCCTCGAGGACGAACGAACGCCGCAGTTCGATCACGCGCTCGGTTACACCCTTAAGTACGGTGGCCAATCGAGTGTCCTCGAATACCTCGGGAGTACCCTCTTCCTTCTCCGTTCTCGTGGTTGCCGCAAGGTACCACGGCCCGTACGATTTTCATCAAATCGTATTTCCATCCGCGATTCCAAACGACGAGACGCGGTCACTGCTGGGTGACTCCGCGTCTATAAGTGTTTTCTCTTCGAACTCGCGAATTCCAATAAACGATTTGGAATGTCCGAGCGAAAATTCGACGGGATTTCGCTGAATCTCTCTCTCTCTCTCGATACGCGGCGCGCCGTTATACGTACACACCGGACCGGCTGTTAGCAAATATTTTCCAACGACATCCGCATTATGAAACGGCGCGCGTTTTGCGAGAATTCGGCTATTTTCTGTCATTCGCGCTGACGGGTATCGGGCGCCGTTTATTTATTTGCACCCACTTCGATTGCATCGAATCCATCAATGGCCCGTGCTCGATTCGAAACGCGTGTTTGTCCACCGCGTATAGAATCTTTTTCGCGTTGAGGACATATTCGAATTTAAAGAACTTTTGCATGCCGTTTATTCACCGTTTCAAAGGGACGTTCTATTTCCTCACCGATTATCCATCGGGGATCAAGAGCGTTCGTTCCATAATTTGTAATTATCGACCTGTCATCGCTGTTTCATTGATAAAATCATTCTTCTTACGCGTCTTAATTAGCAACGGATTACCTCGGGTGGTAAACGTCGATCGGTGGAAGGGAATTTTTCTTGCCGAACATTTAGAACAGTAGAACGGTATAACGTTTTACGGCGAATCATGCGGGCGATAAAATTGGTGACTGTATAGCTATAGTAAAGGTAATGCGCGCACACACAGCTTCGCTGGTAGCGGCATTGCCTAGCCCGATTTTCCGCGTGCGGAGGAAATTTAGCATAGAACTATTGTTATGAAATTATGGCTAGCCTCGGTGTAGGCAACGGCTTATGAAAATAGAGTTTATTACGCGCCCGTACGTACGCTGGCGTGTAACCGTGTAACAAAACAGCCCGGTCAACTTGTAAAATACGCGTAGCGCATAAATATTCTGACCGAAAGTTTTCTCTCGATGTTTTTACGAAATTGGTTGCCGGGAATAATACCAACGATCGACGATTCAGTCTCGATTCGAAAGAAACGTACGTGGGTACTCATTTGATCGGAGTCCGAAAAATCGGATTCATGGAATAATCCCTGTCGCGAAGGGAGGCTTCGCCGTGGGGCGAAATTATTTCGAGACGAGCGAGCGATAATAAAGTGGTTTCGCAACAGTTGCCTCGGTTCCTTCGAATGTTTCTCGAGCCATTGTCGCGGAGGTTTCACGTATTTGTATCTCGCGACGAAGGAATATTCTGCCGCGCGGAAGCAGCTGCCGTCGCCGCGGGGTTCGCCCGCCGCGCGACTCCCCGTGCGATTTTCGAAACGACTCGATTGTTCGGACGTATCGAGGCGACGAAATCGTTCTGGAGGAAAAATAATTGCGCGAGATTCGAACGGTAATGCCCGGTACGCGACAAAAGGTACCGGGACACGCGTCGACTCTCGCCCGAACGCGTCCAATTAACAATATTGTGACTCAACGGAGATATTACTGTTGCCGTTAGTGCAGCGTCAACTTCCCCCGCTGTTTTCCCGTTGCATTTCGTAATTTCGATCGTCGCACGTCCAACGAGCGTTCAGTACCGGAAGCCGTCCCTAAAAATCTCAGACTCCCGAGGATCCGTATCGAAGCACGTCGAAACGTTTGACCACCGCTCCCTCGCTGTATTTATCCTCGCGCTCCATTTTCATCGAAGCGTCATTAGAGGCACTCGTACCATTGTAACGCGAAGGTTCTTCAACACCGGAAACGCGTAAGTAGGCAGATGAATATCGCCGCCCGATCTATTTGCCGATCCTAAAAATACATCGGGGGACGCTCTCGCGATCGGTCATCGACCGCGACGACAATGGCTCGCTATAAATGGATTATTAGCCATAGGAAGATGCCCGTGCAACACCTGACGCGAAACGACAGGAAAGAACCGAACCGTTTTGGCGTTCGAAAGACCCTCGCGACCAACGACAGCGACGGCTGAGATCCCATTTTATGCCACTCCGGGGAACGAAGGGAACGGCTAATATTTTACCTGAGCCAGGGACGAGAGCGTGTCGTTCTCGCGGGAGACCGAGGAGCCGAATTGGCCGTCTCGAACCAATAGTAGGTATCGTCGTTGAAGGAACGCGAAGGAGAGAACAGGTACTCTCGATTGAACTATCGTAATCCGCGCAGCCGCAAATCCGTTCGCGTTCGTAACGACTGTCGAGGTATGCGCGTAACGAGATCACCGATTCCAGCATCCCGCACCCTATCGGTGTGCGCGCACGAGCGCGATCGTGTATCCGGTGTGCATGACGGTCGCGAGGCGATGGTAGCCAGTTTCGCACACGAAACCGTCCCGTCGGTCGCAAGCTGCATCGCCACCGCGTTGCATCGCTTCGGTTATATGCATGTATATGCATGAAGCGTTGCTACCGTGCGGCAAACAACGACGCGGACGCTCCGAACCCGGCGCAATCTGATCTGAATACGTCCGGCGACGATACGTATCGCGAGTAGGCAAACATTCCGATTTCCATGGGATTTCGCCCGGTGCTTTTAATCTCCGCGATCTTCGCGCGAACTCGAGATCCCTTTGAGTCGGCTGCTCGCCAGTGAACGACGTCAAAATAGGCCAGGGATGACGGTCGCTTCCCGGTTCGTCGAGAAAAGGTGAACGGGAAGAAAGCTTCTCGGGAAATCGTCGAATGTTTGTGGCCAGAAATGTCTGATCGAACGGGAAAACGGATTCGAGTTCGTGATCTCGTTCCATCCGGTGGTATAGGTATTGCCACGTCACTATTTGTTAAATATTCGAAAAATGGGAACGATAGTTCGCTCGGTGGGTTTGGAACAACAAACCGGAGAAACGACTACGTTTGCATAGCTCGAAACGGGCCATTGACCGAGCAGTGTGCCGATCCGAATGTCCAAATGTTTTTCTAACACCCTGCTCGGGATCCTACATCGTGGTAAAGTTTTGTGGGAACGCCGAGTCCCAAAGTGGTTCGAAATAAACGGAACGACGAAATCGATGTTCGGCCGTGGAGGTAGAGAACATTTTCCTCGCATATCGCGTAGTTTACTACCTTTGAGAGCAATATTTAATAAATTGCTTTCCTTCCCGTCGGGCTTCGCTGCTCACGGCAGCGTCCCATCGAGGATTAAGTCGACCGTTGCAATGGGATTGCTTAGGGTTTCATTTGATGAATCGGGAGACAATGGAAGATGCTTTGCGTCGCGACGCGATGAATCTTCCGTCACAGGCAACGGGAAACAGGCGGAAATCGTACGGGGGAGAGGAAGCGCCACTCGACCGTCTCTTGTTACATTTTTCAGTCCGGGCGCTTTAAGCATTACGAGGAACGTTTGAGAAACAGTTACCCCATTATCGCTGTGCAGGATAATTATTTATGTAAGACTAAAAAAACAGATTAGCAAAATCAGAGTTGGTCGCAAGGACTTCCATACTAAATGTTGGCTCGATGATAAAAATGAGATGCATATGCATGCTTGTCATACTTTTACACAATCGTCACGGCGACGTTTCACTCGGTATTTTTTCAGTTTCTAAGCTGACAAACTCTTCCAAACTTTAGCTATCATTATTCGATCTGACGAAGAAGTAACAAGCTCGGGTACGATGGAAACTAAGAAGCTAAGAAGCGTTGCGTGCTTTCAGAGTCAAGCTAGGCGCTTGCTATTTCTAAACAGGTCGAAACGATTAAACGCGAGCCAGATGTTAAACAAAGTAAAATACAGATAATGATCGACGGGGAACGGCGCAACGCAGCGCCGCGTTAAAAACTTTTAACGGCACGACGCACGGTGAAAGCTGAAAATGAAAAATTTGGCTAAAAGCTGTAGCGAACAAAATGATTATATTCTTGAAAGCGCGTTTTAAGCGCGGCTTAACGCGATCGTCGCATTATCGTTATATATCAAACAGCTGGAAAATAGCGTGGACTTTTGTCAAATTTTAAACTCGATTAAAACTGATTAACGCTCGTCGAGCGCCCATTGAATTTCGTATAAAAAAGAGGTAAGGGGTCGCACGATAATGTTGTCCCCGCAATCTTTTTTTCGCAATTGTTTTACGTCAATCCGTCCTATATGTATGTATGCTAAAATATTTTGGCATACGACTTATTGTCTCCTGTGACCGATACGATTAGCCGAAGGAGACGCATTGGGGGCTTAGATAAGCGAGCAAACAATTTATTAATAATGGAACAGAGATAGATATCGGTAAATTGTAAAAATTCAGCATTGACTCATAGTTCAATATTTGTCGAATTCTCAATATTTTTCCCGTTGATCAAGGCGGAATGCTTCGACCGTTTGAATGATGAAGACGTTACGTCCGTCTCGACTACTCACGTTTTAATATCGCGTTGCGGACGCAAGATGTAGGTAAGCTATTTGCTCGAAGTGGTCGTCGGAACGTTTTCAAAATCATTCCACTGGACCACCGACGAATTACGAAATACGACGATTCTTAACGAGTAAACCTGGAGAGGTAAAGAGCAAACAGGGATAACCATCCATGGGAGCAGAATCTTTATTCAGCTTGAATTGCATCGAGATGCGGCAGTTCCGCGCCGAGGATCGATAGAGACAGATTTATCCACATTGCTGACCGAACCGACGTAATCGTTATAAAACCGTGTTACTTTGCCATTTCCATTCGATTTACGAACGATCCGACTGTCTATGCATCGTTATACGTAGGCACGTACATACATATTGTATATAAGTACATACATACATACATAAATACATGCATACGTACATACAAAGGAGCAAGAATTTGCACAGAGTACACCGTTTATACCGTTCGCGACGATACGGATTATAATAAAGACAAGAGTATCGATGAACCTTCCAACTAACTACCTATATTACACTTTGAACAGGCGGGATTTCCCGCGCGTACGAAAACTCGCATCATCGGTTTGCCAATAGAAGCGATCTCGCGATCGGGAAAATTCCAATAAATCCGTCCTCGCAGAGTCACTCTTCCGGGAAACCGACAATACAGAGTTACATCAATCTCCCTTCGCGTCCATCTCCTATTTACAAGAATTCGTTTATCTTCACGAATAGAATTCCACGATTGGCACGAGTAGAATCAATGTTAAGCATTGATCACGAGTATACAAATATACATACTTAAGCATTTACGTTGCTCGTTCGCGCGGACGTCGACGACGCTCGCCTCGACGAATCGTCGGACGTCTATTCCCCAGTGGAATTCTACTCGAAATCTCCGATTAAACACACGTACACGATGCTTATACATCTATATTTATACAGTACATATAGATTCGTTCCCTAACACGCGTTGCGGCTGGCCATATGATGGGTTCGAGTTGGTACTGGACTCGGAAATCGAACGAACGGTCAGGGTCCCGGACGCGACGTCCTGTCGCGTCGGAACGGGGGCCTGATTTGGTCGATCGGGGAATTCGTTGCTCCCGTTTCAAATATGCTAACGAACGAAATTATCTAAAGCGTATTGCACCGGTGCGTCGACTCCCGACGAACGTACGACAACTTACAAAGAATACGAAGGCGATCTCGCAACGGTGATCCTCCGGAAACGGAGAAAAATAAATGAGAGGAACCTCCGCGATTTGGCACGACTAGTTTAGCACCAGCTAGCAACGATCGAACATCGAATATCGAACGAAAGACAGCCGAAAAATGAAGAAAGAATTCATCCCGATCTCGGAACTCGTCACTTGATTGCTCGATAGCGTTTTTCACAGCATTCCATTGTCACGATCGGTCGAACCGTTCCGAATTATCGTTCAGCCGATAGTCCACGAGGAGAAGTAACGACGCGATCGATTGCCACGATTAAACCGTGGGCCCGGTACTCGAAGTCACCGGCACGTAATAATTCCTCGCTTGAAGATGATTCTGAAGATGCAACGCGGTCATCTGCTGAGCGCCGGTGGCTTGGACGGGTTGGGTGGTCCAGTGGCCGGCCGAAGAGACGATCTTGGAATCTGGGCTTGCCGACGGCGTGTTCGGCGAGGGTACTGCGTTCGTCTCGGCGACTACGTCCACGTCCACATCTTCTTCGTCCTGATCAGGCTCCTGGAGATCGTGCAATTCGTCCTCGCTGCAGCTGAATCTCCTCGTCTTCACCGACCTGATGTCGGACTCGATCTGATGCTGTTGATCGTCCGGCGCAAGGAGCGACGCCACGTCGAACTGTCTCTTCCTGGAAGACGGTTGAAACGACGACGACTGCCTGTTCAGCGTCTGGCTCTGGAACTGTTGTTGCTGCTGCTGCGGCTGTTGCTGTTGATGATGCGGAGTCCAAATACCGGGAAGCGGCTGAGAAGCCACCGGTGGTCCTAGGCTCGAAGCCGGAGGAGGGGTGGGTGGCAACGGTGGCGGGCTAGGACTGTCCGGTTCCTCGTCCACCGCCAAACCCATGTATTTCCGAACTTTCCTCTGCGCTTTGCGTCTTCGGAAATCACCGCGGCGGAAGTCCTCGAGATTTATCGGATGGATCGTCCAATAGTGGCCTTTGCCGTTCGCGCTTCTTCCCGATTTCACGAAGCAGTCGTTCAACGACAAGTTGTGCCTGATCGAGTTTCTCCAGCCCGGACCGCGGGTTCGGAAATACGGATAGTGTTCCAAGATGTATTGATAGATGTCCGACAGCACCAGTTTCTTCTCGGGCGAGGATAAGATAGCCATGGCGATCAATCCGATGTAACTGTGTTGCGGTTTAGGTTCTTCTGGTATTCGTTGATGGTGAGGGTGCAGCAGGGCCATGGACAAGGCCGGATGGATGAATCTGCTGGGATATCCAGCGGCGGCCGCCGCCGCCGGGTAAAGTGGCAGCGGTGCCGGGAAACCTGGACCCATTCCTAGGTGAGTTGGAGCGCTCGAGGGCGGTTGCCCGACTCCTGGGTGCTGAGGGTGCAATTGTTGGGCCAGTCTCAATCTCTCGGCCATCGCGTAATGATACAATTGTAGACGATAGTGTTCGAGACCGGGTAAAAACCCGGCCATGGGATTGCCCAAACCGACGGCGAGCGGTTCCTTCGCCGGCGGTGGACTCTCGTTGCTGCACATAGCTGTTCCCTCCACTGTAAACGATCTTCGAGTCGTCGTCGTCGTCGAACACTTGGCGAACGATCGCGTGTCTCACGTCGGGGAGAACTCGAACAGAACGAAGGAAACGTACGCGATGAACGTCACTTTTGATTGCAGGAACGAAACGCGAAGAAACGTGGCCGAGAAAGACCGGCGGCGAAGACGAAGCGAGATCGGGTATCGGCCGATCGGCTCGCCGATCGATCGCGGGACCGGTGTTTTCCAATGGTTTTCAGGCTGTTTGTCGCGATGCGCTCCGAGCGACCGACTGGTCATGATTTACGATTCGGCGGCCTGCCAGAGGAGAGTGCACCCAATGGTTTCTCCCCACTAGCAGCTCGCCTAGGGGAGAGAAACGACGGTAGGCTCCGCCCGTTTACCCAGAACGCGACCGTGGGTCGTGGGTGCCGAGCTCTGGGCTCGAAACCAGTACGTCGATCCTCCGACCAATAAGCACCCAGAGGATGGTCGAAGATGGAACCCTCTGCCATCCGCCACACCTACCGTCATGGATATTGATCCCGAATTCCGTAATCTAGCGTGCGCGGGGGCGGCAGTCGCGTCGACGACTTGCCTACGAGTCGCCTGCCTACAGCCCGGCACCGGTTCTGCCGCACCCGCACCAGCACTCGTCCGTTCCCGTTCTCTCTTATCTCGCGGTACGGAGTTCGATATCATAGACGTACCTAGCCCGACACGATCGCGCACCGCTCCGAGGACGGCGTCGCGATATGCGTTTCAACCCCCTGACTGCCTGCGACGCGCTCGAATCTTTCAAGAGCGGCACCGTACATAGTTTGCACGAGCTCGGTTAATAGACCGCTTGGCCGAGTGTCGAGACTCCCTGACTATCCATTATCCCTACTGTTTGCTCTTGACGAGAACGCCGAGTAATGCCCGGTTACATCCTCCCGATGTTTCTCTTTACCTCTCGGATGCTCGATGATTTCTTCCCTATCAGATGCAACGACTATTTCTCATACCCATCCAACGTGTAAACCGTCTTAGCTCCAGTTCGATTCATTTCGGGCCCGGTGTTTCTAATCAGAGTCGAGCCAGAATGGGGAGGACCACCAAATTATTCCTCTACCCTTCGTGATACAACGGAACTGGCTCTTGTTCGCGGAATCCTTTTCGTCGCCGCATGAACCGTGTGACAAAAGACGAAACGCGTGCAAAGGGTCGGACAAAAACGAACACAGAGGGAGAGAGAGAGAAGAGCGAAAGAAAAAATGAAAAAGAGCTGTAGGCGCATTTATATGGAGGCGCCGCCCTGCAACTATTTGTAAGCATCCGCCATGCTGGTTTCATATCTGCCGTTTCGGCTTGCACAAAAACACTATTTTTCACGACCGGCCCAGCTGCAATATGGCGCGTTTACGGGACACGCCGACGTCGTGCATCGACTCCGATTACAATTGTTGCGTTTCATTGCAAATAACAGCTTGACGCCCCTCCGCTCACCTCCGCCGATATCACCCGTAGCGGTATTCCCGCGCGTTTTTCCGTTTTTACGTATCGTCCACCACGGAAATACTGCCTCGTATCAATCGCGACGAGCACGCATCGAGCCCTAATTGTGAGGAGGACACGACCACGGAATCGATCGCCCGTAATACGTTCGCCTCCTATTTCTTTAGGCATGGAACGCTAAACGGATGGCCGGAGCAAAGCAGAGGTTTGGGAAAGAACGTCGCATCGATTCGCGATAAAGAAGGGAGGGTGGGATTAAAACGATGCGCGCGGAATTAGGAATTGGCGCGAACCTCGAGGAAAGAAATCGGAGGAGCTGTCAATCGAGCGGCATGCATCTGCCACTTACTCGGACCCGAGGGCGGCCTCGATCGTTACGGTTAGGTTCCCTTTTTTTCCCACAATGACGCTCCATTTCGTCACAATTATCGCCATTATTCGGTGCAAGAGGTGCATTTTAGCGACCGCCGCACAATGGACCGGTATCTATATACACGCGCGCACTCATACACCGACGTTAAAAACGACGGGTATTGCGCGCCGCGAAGCGACGATCTACCTTCGAGCAAAATGCGAGCACGGATCTTCTTCCGGGCAACGTTTTATTGTGTTTTGACAGCGCGGTTTCGTGTGGCCGACGATTGCTTTCCATCGGGACGAACGATACCGTTTCCTTGGCTACCGAGGCTCGAAGGTAGCACCGATCTTATCCCAACAAATTCGACGCGAAAATATCGGGGACTCTTTACACCTCTTATTATTCCGAACCGAGACATGGATCGTATCTGATCGGACCGCGTGTAGAGTTACTGGACCGCCGGAATGGGATCATATAAATAGGTTTCGTTTTCTCGATGGTTTCGTCGAAGAATTTAGTTGTTACAATTATGTGAAAGCCGATCATCCTCCCCAGGTTTACGCGACGCTCCCGCAAGATTTAATCACCGTCTACTCACCGTTGCGGTTCCCGAAATTCGTCGCGTACGCGCTTCCCAAAGATTTGCCAACTTATTCTTACGATCGATAGTACGAATAATAACGGAACTGGGTTTCGCGCGATGAATTTTCCGATGATCCGTTTACAACTTCGTCAAACAGTGCAGCATTTAATCTCTGCTTTCCCGATACTCGCCGATACAGCCGGTGTATTTTAGAGATTGAATGGATATTCCGATGGCAAGGTTAATAAATGTCGTGGTCAGAGAGGCGACTAGCCAACTTCGAGGTCCGGCCGGTTCTCGGAGTTTCGCGTAGCCGGATTGCGCAGGGTATCCGTTAGTTTTGATGCTTCCAAATACGCTCCTAATCGGTTTTCAAACTCCCGTCGCAGTAGCGTGGAGGTCCGATAAACCAAACTTCAAGATTTCGTCGTCCAGAGGACGTAAACTCATAAAATCGTCGAGTCTTCGTACGCTCTGGTAATTTCTAATTATTATCGATTTACTTACGACGATTAACATTTCCCACCCAAAGGCATTGACTTGAATTTTTACTATCTCCGATCCACTCGTAACATCTTACGCGCAATAACATCATTTCCCATTCTCCGCCACTAATTAATTTGACTCTCTCCGTCTCTCCCGCTAGACGTCTATACATAACGTCTGCCTGTTGAAAATCCGTCCTCCGAATCAAACCGAGCGATACAGGCAACATTTCTGCGGCTGCGTGTTCCTCCGCGATAGAATTCGCCACGCGTAAATTCACTCCCTCGGAACCCACGGGCTAAGAGAAAGAGCAGCATTTAACAACGGATGCTTTATGCATATTCTAACGAGCTTGCAATCAACTGGCAGAAAACATTAACGGAGCTTCACTCCGGGACTCGGTCCTCGCGATCGTCTTTGTAGCGAACAAAGAGAGGGGGAGAGTTAGGAAATGAGGAGACGGGCCCGAGAGAAGGGCATCGGAGGGTCGTAAAGGAGGAGAGGAACAACCGGTACGAGGCGCGGAGAGACGCGATAGAACCACCCCGAAGAGAGAAGAGAGAAGATCCATTAGCTTTGACGCATCCGCTCAAAGGGATGCTCTCGTTTTAGCGACGCGTACCATCGTGTTTCCTAAGCATCCCTTTTACGGTACACTATTGCACCGGCACGGTGGCGGAGCAGCAGGCCACGACGGATAGGAAAATATCGTTTCCGGAAAGCTCGAGCTCGAGCGTCAGGCCTCGACTCGAGTCTCTGGCTTCGCATCCGATTAAATATTCATAATTTATAAACTCCGTTGCGCCGCGCTCACTTTGGGGGCTTCCCTGTTTCACAGCACGAGATTTCGCGAGATTCTCCGATCTCTTTTTCTCTACCCGATCTTACGACAGATCTTATGTACGCAAAGCTCGTTCGAGGATTTTCCTCGGAAGAAAAACCGAAGCGGCTCGAGCTGTTTGCTCAAAACGGGTAGCGCCCGTCACAGATTTATCCTGTTCCACGCGACAGCGAATACGGAGCGATCTAAAAACGATTTCTCTCTTTAGTCGCGTACAACCCTCGAAGGGTTTTATCGCGGCTCGTTAAACCGACGAGTGGCGTCGATGTAAACATAAATGGCGTCCCGCGGAGCACCCCTCGGTCTACGTTTTCGAGTGGAGATTCGTTATTCCGTCGTTACGCGCGTCATCGCCTCTTCGAGGGCACTCGGGCGTGCTTCTGTACTTCGAGTGCACTTCGACGCCTACCGAAAGAATTGCTAATCGATGAGACGGTAACAGCGTGTCTTTCGAGGTTTCGACGAGAGAATAGCGTATTCCTTTAAGGAGTTTGACAAACATCGTCGCGAAAAGACTAGAAGAGTTCGAGACGAGCCGAAGTTATCTAGGATTCGCGGAGGAGAACCGCGGACGAGGACATGACGGGCACGACGGTTACGTACGTATGTACGTATTCGCTAAACGAGATTTGACGAAGTGGTTCGCGTTTCCGCATGGTCGAGGCGGCAACCGAGCGGAAATCCTCGAGGAGAGGAGCGCACCTTCTTGATTTTGGACGATGCGGTCGAAACGTGACCGTTTAGCCGAGTAACAGGATTAGAAAAAGAGGAATAGATTAAATTTCGAGATACTTAGCCGGACCGTTGCGCTCGATCCCCTTCCCTCTTTTTATCGTGTCGAGGAGCACCGACTCGAGGCCGGAGACGGTACAGTAGGATTTTCGGCAATATTTTGGTGTTTAGCCTTTGTAGCCGGACACTGGCTATTGTCGCGCGAAACGATGGGCGTGAAAGCTTGTACCGCGCGAAAAGGGAACTGGCCACCTTTTCTCGTTCCCTTACGCCCTTCCTTCTTCGACGACAAAAGGCTCGTGGGCCAATACTTAATTTGCGCTGCACGCGTTCCGATGACTCTCAAATTTACCACACTTTTGTGGCCTCTTTCCCGTTGTGCGGTTACTCGCCTCTCCGGCCCGATTCCGTACAGCCAGTGGACTTTAAAGTATCCACGTTGCCCGCTACTTGCGAGGGTGAACGCGAAGGGGCGAACAATCGTAAAACCGATTATAGAAGGCTACAGAATTTCTGACAGACTCAACGGTAAATGTTTTTCCGATCCGAAAGTTCATCTAACAAATTCGAGATCCATCGTTAAAAATGTCGAAATCGAGTTCTATCGTGCGACTCTCGCCCTGCCCGCGGTTTATAATTATCCCGAAATTACCGGTCGGTAAGAAAATAATACACACTCATCCGGAGAGTAGCAATCATTAGCAATTTGCGGACGGCGGATAATTTGCTTTCATTTCCCAGCATGACACGCTCCGTCTTTGCGCGTCGCTACACACAGAATCGAATGGAGGATCGTGATTCGATCAAGGAGAATCGTGACACCGTCGAGGTATAATGCGCGCTGTTGTTATTATTAACGGTTTAGGGCTCGGGGGCACAATCGCCGCTAGAGCGATCCGAAACATAGACGGTGCAGCCGGGATGGTCGCGGACGGCTGTTGCAACAGATCGAGTGTTTTCGTAGGTTCTCTAAATACAAGACCACGGTGGAGCTTCGGTTGTTGAACGGTGGCATCCGAAGCCCGTGGAAAATAACAATTTTACGAGTTCCTGTCCGCGCTCCGTTTGATCGCTCTATTCCGGCGTACAGGAAAATTTGGCTCAACTTCCCAATTACGGGACGAACTGAGTAAACTGTTCATTTTCCATGCTCGAGATGCGAACAGACGATCGAACTCGAGAACGTAGGAGATCGTTCCGCGCGCGTGATTTATCCGCGAGTAGCGCCTATTTCGAAGTTAAAATTAACCGACCGTTTCCTCGCGCGAGCTAGAAAAGGGTTTCATCCCTGAAAGTCCCGAACGTATCCGCTGATAGATTACGCAAATGCTCTTTGCGGGAACAACACACGGGGGAGGGTTGGGATCCCATTGGCGACGGTTACCCTGAAATATTCATTCGAAGCTTCGTAGACGCCGCGTCGTAGCGTGGACGACATTTGGACGTTAACCGTGCCGACTTTGATCTCGTATTTCTGATCGTTCAACGGGAAGAACAATCGTATCGGTCGTTGAAACCCCGTCTCGCGTTATGCCGCGCGTATCTATTTACAGCAGGAAAATTTACAGTAGAACAGGATACGTGCAGAGTCGGGTATATCGACCCTGTGGATCGTCGACTTCCAATTTGTACAATTTGTCGCGTGACGTCCGACGAGTCCCTCACGCGAATACCCGTATTACGAAGGGTCAACGAAGAAAGCGGGCTAAGATGTAACGATGGTCGATAAGGAACAGCAGACAAAAGAGTCGAACACGAGGACGATGACGAGGAACAATAATTTGCAGTGGGCGTCTCGACGATACCGTGATCGGAAAGGACATCGATATTATCCCGGCAGCTGTCGCGTGGCTCACTGTGGCCGACGACCATTGGCAACAAAGGGGATCCCCTGTTTCGTTAATCGTTCTTCATAATGGAATGAAAACCGAAAGGGGTCCTCGCGATCTAACGTTAAATATGTACATGTAAACGGACGTATCGCGGGGGTGAAGCTAAACCGCGCGCACCGTCCCTTGTAATAGAATATGGGATTCGAGTATTAAGCGCGTTCGATGATTAAACGACCGGCGAACGAGATTCGCCGATAACCCACGGGGCGAATCAAAGTTGAACACGTAACAGAGGATAATACCGACACCGGTGTCTATAAAAAAAAGTTTTCGAAACGGAGTTGCGGTCGCAAAGAAATTCGCGAACACTGTAAGGTGCTTACGCGCGGTCGTCAGATTCGTGTTTCGTACAAAAGAGCAGGGAGCAGGTAGATCGTACGTAGAAGCGGATTAGATTTGGATTTCGGAGCGGAAGGTACGGGAAGAAAAGAAAGAGGCCGAACCCAATTTGCATGGCATAAACCTCCTCGGCTTCTAACGAGATCAAATGTCGAGGAGAGTAACGAAAACGTGCAGTTATTTCGTTGCGAATCTCAACGAAATCGATCTGATATTTGGCAAAGACCGCGTAGTCGGACGTCAAAGATTTTGTCACCGCTGGGGTGGCCAAAGCACGGCGAGAGTCATATACCGGGTAGAGCGCGTGTACAGATGTACGAACATGTGTTTCGATGCGGTGTTAAATACGCGGTAACATTCGTCTGTCACCGGATCCGCACCACGCTCGTTTCTCGTGTTACACCCACGATTTCTATTGGGTAATCATCGTATAATAGCCGAATAATCATTTTTACGAAGAGGGTCGCCGCGGCGCAGTCCGGATAAATAAGAATCGAACCCGGAGGCTAGTTGGGGGAACCGCCTTAAACGCGCAAGTCCCGTCTACCCTGTCCAACCCCACAGAGATGTTTATTATTCACTTAGGATGCTCACGTACCATATTTGTCACACCCGCTGAGAGCATGTTTCGAAACGTCGTCGCGTCGCGTAGGTTCAACCCCTTCAAGGGGCTACCGAAACTGAACAGGCGTCACGATGAAAATATTGAACGCCGCTGTGCGATTCAGGAACAATATCAAGCGATTCGCGGTACCGCGACTACTTTCGCGACGATCGCGAAACAGAAATATTTTCCTTTTAATATTCCCTTCGTAAGTACGTGCGACGCCTTTCGAACTGTCGCTACTTTTCCGCGGATAGTGCGCGTCAAATCATGAACGATAAATTCGCATCGATCGCGTCGACCGTTACCTCGAACGAAATCACCGATTGACGAAGTTATAGGGGAGGAATTTTGAGAACATGGAATATAATCGCGAACCGTGTCCCTGGAGGATAGTGGACGATTGCGGCGGTGCCTTCACGATGGGCGCGATTTGCGGCACTCTATTTCAGGTATCGTTGGAATCATAGTCTCATCAATGTTTCGATCGTCCTGTCTTGATCAGGTTAACGTCCACGCTCGTACCATTTTTCTATATTTCCCCGAACGGATAACTCGAGCCAGACATTTTTCATGTCGTAATCAGAGCGTGTTAGGGTTCCGAAACGCGCCAGCGGGATTGCATCGAAGACTGTTCGGCGGTGTGACGGCGGTGAAGAACCGGGTTCCGCAGGTCGCGGGCAACTTTGCGGTATGGGGTGGTCTGTTCTCCGCGATCGAATGCACCCTGATACGGTGCCGGTCGAAAGAGGACCCATGGAACTCGATCCTGAGCGGAGCGTTGACCGGAGGTGTTTTGGCCGCGAGAACCGGACTAGCGTCGATGATAGGAAGCGCGACGGTCGGCGGGGTGTTCCTGGCTCTCGTCGAAGGATTCGGGATAATGGCGACGCGATTGCACGCGGACTCTTTCGCCCAGCACATGCAGATGTACGAGATGGAGAATCTACCGGAGTTCCACGGACTTCCGCCACGGGCGAGGCTAGGTTTCGGCGGTGCTCCCGTCGGTTCGGAGGTACCTTCGCAGATGAACGGGAACGGCGTCGAGGTCGACAGAGTCAGCAAAGGAAGATGAACCTCTTCTGATCCGTTTTTTAATACTACTTTAATTTAAGGACGTCGCTTCTTGCGTTCACGGTGGAACGTTCTGTCGCGATCGCGATTCTATCTGCCAAGTTTTGTGAATTTGTAAAACGCGTTTGCGATAGACACGCGGCCTTTATAAATTTTTATCGTCGATATATCCGAATACGCGTGGGCTCCTCGTCGTTTTTTTAAACGTATACACAGCTATAGATATACAGTTTGGTTATACTTGTGTACCTACTATATTGTTGTAATACTGTTATATTGCTACGTAAATAATACATTGCTACCACTATTGTCGAACGACTGCTTTATCCTATACAGACGTCGAAGGGTTAACAGTGCCTCGCGTTATCTTTGACATCTCTCTTCCCGATACTCGAAGGCGGACATGCCTACACCGGATGGACGAGAGAAGGGCTGGCATCGTTTATCGGAAGGTGGTAATGACTGTTTTGACAGCGGCTAGCGGGCAGCGCTCGGACCATTCTGCGGACCGGTGCCGCTTCCAGCCCCCATTGTCGTTGACACCAGATTGGAATCAATATTTACACTCGAACCCGTGTAAGCCGCGGATTACCGTGGGCCCAGAGCCGATCTTTCCAACCCTTTCCCGATTGAGTCACAGAACACGGTCAGCGGTGGCCTGTGCGCCACTGCCGCCGCTGCACCGTGTGCTCTTCACTAAAAGATTTCGCTTGAAAAGAGAGTCCCGGGTGCTCGTATTTAGGTACTTATCGCTTAACCAGCCTCTTTCGAAGCCACTCGAATCGAACGATTTTTCACGCGTCCTCGAGAGGGGTGTTTAGCCAGAGGTAACACACTCGACGGTCGTTATTATAGCGTGCTCGATCCGAGCGGAGAAAGGTGCACGCGCGTGAAAGCCGCCCTAATGCTACTGTGAATAATTCGAAATTGGATTATCCTTGTCGATCTGGGAATTCGGACTCGATTCTCAATACGAAGGAACGAATACTACTAGCCTCGGGTCTCGATTCTCGATGCGTAAGATAGAATAATAACTGATACATTTTAGAAATGCGACCGGGGAGATTTATAATCCTGACTTTTACATTGTTTTCATTCGGATCTGATCGATCTATCGGCGAACAGAATTTATGTACAAGAATGAAAAACCGTTTAAAGAATTCCGTATAGATGTATTTCCCGCCCTCTTGTGCCTGTGTTCGCGACAGGAACCGTTCTCGCGTGAGGTATCGAAGGTATCCGCGGTTTCGAAGGTCGACAGACCAGTCGCGAATCATTATCAACGGTAAAGAAGATCGTTCGCCAACGAGAAACTCGTGGCACAGATCAAGTATACATTTAGAGGTAAAAGCAATAGTTTAAATTTGCAAACGAACTTCTTTCGTTTGAAGGCAATATAAAATTCGCGTTTTGCATCGCGAAGTAGAAAAATATTAATATCAAACGTTAAATTAACATAGTACACATGATAGCAAATATGTTAAAATAATGATAATAGTGGTAACTGATTTTATGCTTTGTGATACGTAATGAAATACGCAAAGGAGGTAATTAGAATTGTGAGTATCAACTGGAGTGCGAAGACAGAAGAGACGGAATGCCCGCCGACAAAGAGGGAACCTTAAAAAGCATACTTTCTCTTTCTAGTCTGTAATGCATACCTTTGATGCTGTTCTAAACTTGGACCGAGTAAACGAGAAACAATGAACGTAATCATTATCTATCAGAACATGATTGCGTATCGATAATATTCTAAATTGTATAAATTAAATTAAACGTCTCTGTCTCATAGGCAAATTTACTAAAAGATAACACAAATAGACATAGAGAATATAAAAAGGAAGATAGTATGCCGTAATAGCGATCTTGCTTCTTTACTCATCTTTCTTATAGCTTTTAACAGCTGTTCGCACTCCAGGTGTTTTATAAATGGTATCATTACAGCGAACTATTGCTACTCCTGGATATTTATTTATTTATTTAAATATCCAGGTTTATTATGCTTGCTAGTTAATAAACAATAGAACCAGTCACTCTTACCGTTTCAGACCATTTATCTTACAGCATGTTCGAGTGACCGATCGAAGGAATTTGAAAGCATATGACTCACCGAAGGTCCCCTGGACGTCGCGTCGTCGATGTCGTATCATCTAGGGGACGCCACCGGACGGGGAGGAAGCATTGCACTCGTAGCTCGTTCAAAGGATCTTGATACAAACACGACACGATTATTCCCAGCCAATTAACGAGCTGTGAAGAAATGCAAAAGATACGATTACATCGATGCTTCGTAAAAGCTAACCTTAGTGTCGCTCTCCTCGATACAAATCTAAAGTCGAAAACGAATTGGTTTGATGCGACAATTCGCGAACAAACGAACGAACAGAAGGAAAGACAGATTTTTACTCAACTGTCGTCGTTGGCCAGTGAGAGGTTTACGTCGAATTCGCAGCAAGTCCCCTCGATCGTTTATTCTCACGGATTCTTGATATTCCAACTGCACCAAATTCTGCAACTTCGAATTGCATTAACAAGCAAAATTAAAACGTACAAACACGGAGGGACGTCATGGCGCTACGATCGTTCGAACGCGAAGTACCGCCAAATTGGGCGCCACCTATCGACGTTGCCTCGATATAGCTTTAATTTATGCTCGACGAATTTTATCACAAGAAAGTCACACGAAAACTTTGAATTTTTCAGCTGCGAACACTAATTCTAAGATATCAAAGACTTTTCATATGATACACGTACACTTATGTACGCAACGACATGATCATAGTAGCTATTAGCTACAGACGCAAAGACGTATGATCTTTGATTACGACTTTCCACGAAAATATCGAACGATTTATAACAGGATTGTTAAATTCGGTTCTCTCTATACCTATTCGATCATTTTTCAATAGTTGGGGACAGCAACAGTTGCATAACTATTACAAAAAATGTAATTATAGAAAGAGATGAAAGCGACGTGCACTTATCTTGAAAATCCAGCAGGGAAAGAACGCTACTGCGCAGGCACTTCAGTCGCGCGAATCGACTGACGCGATTGGTCGACGGTTTGGCACGAAACACATTCTTCTGTTTCGAATTTCAAATGCATTAATGTATTGTAAAAATGAATAATTCTGACTAATAAATTAATAGAATCGAATGTTGGCATTTTTATTTCGCAATCCTTGACTGAATGACCAATTCTTTATTTGGTATCGTTTCCGAGACTTTAACGAAAAGTAAAATTATGAGAACATAAGTACACTCACCGCCCACACTGTCGTAATTTTGATGGCACACTTCTTTCGTCGGTCTAAAATAATGTTATCGAATCCAGATTAAACAGGAGAACAGAAAATACGGAAGCGAGCAAGCGTTCCCTTTCCTTGTCGGACAGTTTAGCGGTCTCTGTCCAGGATGATTCGTTTACCTTCACCGTTGTCCTACATGCCTGTTGATCAATCGCGATTCCGATTAAGAGAATAGATAGATTAGAGAGAACTGGCCTGAACCGTGTCAGCGAATTTACAGGATACTCAGGAATCGAATAATTACGTTCGTCATCGGTAAATAATTGCCGGGAGAATATTATATAACCTTTTATTTGTTGGCAAAGAAAAAAGAATCTTGCGAGCATCGGACAACGACTCGTTCGCGGAAGCCTTGACCATTCACTTTGCCATCATCCTGTTAGAAAACATCGCGGTTCATAGTATACCTACAATACGTTACGCGGCTGTAATTCCCCGGTTCCTGTACAATGATGGCTCATTAATTATTCGAAATAACGACGAAACAAACGGGGACGGACAATTTATCACGACAAGATGGATCTTTTTATTTAAGATAAGTGTACCGTGGAGAATAAAGAAATAGAGATGAGATCTCTGAATCGTTGTGCCAACTATTGTATCCACAAAAATTAATTGCATCCTTCGACCCTCAAGTTTTATTGTTTCGTTTAAGGATGTATTGGCTATACAATCAATCCTAAAAGTTTATGTACTTCAGAAAAACACATTTCCTATAATTAAAAAGAAATCAGACGTCGGAAGAACAATGCTAATGATAAATAGCTACGTGCTAAAAAGTATAGAAGGAAATATTCAATTAATTATTGACGCTGGCGGAAAGCTTTCTATACAGAAATTTTAGGCACTGACATTCTCTACAAGAAAAGTTTTATGCATTTTTCTTCCAAGTCCAGTATTTAACGAGTTACGTATGATTATTTGGCATTTTATTGATGTTGACAAAATCCGACCATCCCAGCGTCGAAACAGCCAACTTTTGACAAAAAATTTCGTTTTCCCTCAATTACTCCTAAACCGTTTGAGATACGGAAAAATTGCATAAGACCTTTTTTGTAGAGGACGACGAGATCTATAA